>NC_051320.1:57959966-58264466 GCF_015220235.1 Choloepus didactylus | reverse complement strand
CCAGGGGGATTCACTCCCCTGGGTGTCAGATCCCACGTAGGAGGGAGGGCAGTGATTTCACCTGCCAAGTTGGCTTAGCTAGAGAGAGAGGGCTACATCTGGGCAACAAAGAGGCATTCGGGAGGAGGCTCTTAAGCACAATTATAGGGAGGCCTAGCCTCTCCTTTGCAGATGCTGTTATTTTTTAACTTCTAGTATGATAGCATTTTATCAGCAGTCGCTTTGTTATGTAAGGATGGTAAGATAGGATTCTTGAAATTAAGTGATTTCCATGGGACTAAGATTAAGTCATGTGAAAAGTTTGCAGAGTTCTTCAAACTTAATATGTAGGAGTGAGACTAATAGTAAGTAACTTGAACTTGGTTATAAATTAGAAATTATTTTCTGAGAACTTATTTCACATTTTTTTTGATAGAATCAGTGTTGTGGTAGTAAAACCCTTTAAAGTGAGACATATGGTGAATTTTTAGATAAATATGCTTTGTGACATTCTCATTTTGTCAGGTTATTACAGTGTTAAAATTTAATGATATTTCATGTGTAAATAAAGACAATTTGTTTTACTTAAATAGCAAAAGTATTTTTGTCTGTTCAGTTTCTGATGGCATCATTCACCTTAATAAAATATTTTCAACTTTCTCTTATCTAAATCAGGTTTATTGAGGTAAAATTTATGTACAATAAAATTCACCCATTTTTAGGGTACAGTTTGAGTTTTGGCAGATGGATGCGGTTGTGTAACCAGTACCACGATGAAGAGACATGTATAGAACATTTTTATCACCCCCAAAATTCCCTGGTACTCCTTTGCATTCTCAGTCCCTCTCCCTGGTAACTGCTGTTCTACTTTCTCTACTGTAATTATTTTGCCTTTTTAAATAATTTCATAGAAATGGAATTGTGTGTCTGGTTTCTTTCACTTAACATAATGCTTTTGAGACTCCTCCATGTTGTGGTACATATCAGTAGTTTCTTCTTTTCTACTAATGGGGTAATATTTCATTGTACGGATATAACACAATTTTTTTTATCCATTCCATAGCTGATGGAAATTTGGGTTGTTTTCAGTTTCTAGGTATTCCCTGGTCTTTATTTTAAAAACAATTCCTTGTTATAAAAAATATTTTTATAGAAAATTGAAAATATAGACGATCAAATAAAAAAGTCTAACATAGAACCATCATTAATATTTTGTGACTTTCCGGTCTCTATGTTTCTGCATTTAGATTTTTTGGTCTCTTTTTATGTAGTCATATTCGTCTTGGCTATAACTTTGTATTGTGGCATTTTTTGACTTTTATGTGTTACAATATTTTTCATAGGAAAAAAACTACTCATAATAAAAGAAATCACATTTTTCTTTTTTTTCTTTTTTTTTTTGCTGTGCATCATATCACACTGCCTTTATTTTTTGTTTGTTTTAAAATAATTCAATTTTATTGAGGTATATTCACATACCATGCAAGTCATACAAAGCGTACAATCAAATGTTCACAGTATCACCATGTAGTTGTGTGTCCATCACCAAAATTAATTTTTGAACATTTTCATTACCATTTTCATTTTATTCTTATTACACAAAAGTAATAAGAATAAAAATTAAAGTGAAAAAGAACAATTAAAGTAAAAAGGAACACTGGGTGCTTTTTTTTTTTTTTTGGCCCGTTTTTCTAGTCATCCATCTATACACACATTTTTCTTGATAGCAAATTTTCATGTTCATTAAAAAATATACATTAGTATATGTAAAGAAATTATATTTTAGAATTCCATTAAATGTAATGGTGGACTTCTGAAATTCTAGTTATAAAGATTATGACTGGGTACAGTCCGTTGAATTAAATGGATTATTAGATATATTTTTATTCTTTTCCTTATCAGTTCAAGCCCTATGTTTGTGGTATAGGAGAAGTGTTGAGAACTTACTATTTAAAGAAATTGGCTCTAATCCAGTATAATTGGAGGGTTCAGGAGGTGAGGTGTTCCAGGTCTTTACGTGAAATCAGATACCAGGTCTTCCTTACAGACAACCTGGAACTCCATAGGTGGCCTTTGTGTGAGCATCTCCAAGACCCTCTTAGGGGCATGGTGGAAGTTCATCTGTGGCAGCCTGCTTGCTGTGATATGACAAGTGGAGGATGATGGATTTTTGTAAGCCTTGAGAAAAAGCTAATTTTGAGATTAGGAAATCAATTTGGTAGAGAAAGTCTAGTTAAAGAAGATATGGTAGGATTATTTTAATGTCTGATAAAAAACAGTTTTGTATGGAAAAGGCTTTTGGGGGAGGGATACTGAATTTGTACAGTTGATCACCTATTCTTTTATGTTCCATTGGCTGTGTTTCTTGTCCAAAAGTAAATTTGAACTTGTCCAGTTAATGCTCTGTATCATCAATTTTGGCATCTAGAAACCCTACTGTAAATCTTTAAAGGAAGCACCAGTTGAGTGATTTTTTCTTAAATTCTATGCAAGTCTAGTTTAATCATTCATTCTCTTACTATGCTTAACATTTCTAGTGAAGTTTGCTAATCTATTGATGCTTTCCTTAAGTGATTGCATTTTTCTGCTTAACAGGTATTCTGATTATTACACGAAGTTTAGAGAATATTTGAGAAGGGGGGAGAACTTGGGTGCTTTGGACAGTTTGATCTTTTATTCTGTGGTGGTTCTTTGGAGAAGTATAGGAAATACTTTTTCTTTGCCTCCTACAGTTACCAGCAGGGGATGAATCCAGATTTCAGGCTTGCTCCCAGTTGCTGCCACATATTTTTATTGATTGCCTGTTAGGATTCTTTGTGTTTGCCAAGGTGGTGCAAAACCAGGAATCGGGTATCTTTTGTAACAGAGGTCGGCAGCCCATGGTATACAGGTGGGAGATGACATGTGGGCTGGTTGTGTTGGCAGCTGCTCATCTGTCCACCACTTATGAGGGCTGAGTGTTACTGAAGAGAACATCTAACATCCACATACAGAGACAGGAGTTAGTATGTTAGGTTAGCAGCTGTCCCGTACCTTCCCAGAATAGCTCTGGTTAGTGCTGTGTTGAGTGGAGGGGACTCTAAGGTGGTTGGTATTATGCTTTTCTTCTTCAGGACCTCTTGACTCCTTAGAGGACTCTTTGGAAATCTAAGAAGCTTCTCAGTTGACAGGAAGAGTCGGTTTTCCTTTGGTAAATTCTAGGACCTTCTTGATTGGTGATAGCATTTTGGGGAGAATGTTTAAACTATTTTCAATTTTGAAGTAGAAAAGTTTTTCAGTAATAATGTTGAGATTTTATAAGAGTAACGTAAACTAACAAAATCGTAGTAAAGCATTTTTTATGGCTTTTATTGGGTAAGGGTTTTTTGTGTTAAAGCAGTGCCGCTCATAGTATTTGCGTGGACCACCATCATCAGGAGCACCAAATCATGAGGTCCCACATTTGTCTTACAATTAATTGATGACAGCAAATAGGGCCAGGCCCTTCCTTTCTTCCTTAGACTATAGGTTCTATAGCTGTCCATTTGAGAACAGAGTTTTTCCTGCTACATGGTGTGTGTGTGTGTGTGTGTGTGTGTGTGTGTGTGTGTGTGTGTGTGTGTGTGTGTGTGTGTGTGTGGTAAAACCAAATTGAAAGGAAGTCATTTGCCCTGTTGAGAGAGAAGGCATGAGGCTAGAGTAGTTTGTTTTTGTTCACTTTTTTATTTTTACCATGAAATTGTAAAAATTTGGATCAAGTAGTAGAGAAATAAGACCTTCTTAGGCCTGTAAGACACCAGAGAGGATAGCTTTTTAAAATGGATATCAGTGCTCTTATGGTTATAGTCTAGTCAGGGGAGTGAAGATGATCTACAGATGAGTAGCAGACTATGATAGACTGGTGAAAGAGGTAGCTGAATTTTGCCTGTGTAAATATTTGCCATGCTGTTGCCTTTAGAGAGTTTGAGAACAGTGGTAGGGTTAGTTTTTCTCAGTGAATGCTTGTGTGCTTCTCACCTACCAAGCATTGTGCTAGGCCAGGGATGGCTGGAAGTTTCACTTGCCACACCAACTCTGATAATTGGCTTCCTGAAACAGCAGGATGAGAAGTATTTCAACTTTTTCTGTCTCATTGGGAAAGTTTGGGAAACAGTGGGCTCAGGGAATGGGTATTCAAGGATTTTTTTTAAACTTTGTATTTTGAAATAATGATAGACTCACAAGAAGTTGCAGAAATAGTATTAGAGAGGTTACATGTCCTCATCACCCAGTTCCTCCAATAGTAACATCTTAGTTGTGCCAAGTATTTTTTGACATCCGTGTCTATGTACTAGAGATGGAAAGGAGTGTTTGCCCATGTGCAGTTTTTCCCCATATACATTTCTGAAAATTATTTCTCTGCCACGATAACATGGCTAGAAGACACGAATTTAAAGATAACTAGTTATTCTTAGATGGTGATTTTAAATTGATGAGTCATATACTATGTAATGATTATTTGGTTTTTAGCTGATCTGTCCCTGATATGAGGGTGGATGGAATATAAACTGGAATAAGTGTGTGTTGGTGGTTTGTTTTCTGTTGTTTGTATCTGTCAGTAACCATGTGACCTTGAACAAGTGATATAACTCATTTGCAAAATGAGTGTTGGACTAGGTTACTTAGGTTTTTTCACTTCTATTTCTTTGCTTTTAGAATTGTGGTAGGAAAAAAGGTTTTGTGTTGTAAAATGGCTCAGAGGGAGAAAGAACTGTGAGCCTGTGGTTGGCCATGATTTCTTTTACTTAAATTTTATTGATGAACGGAAAAAATGAACAAGGGAAGTGAGAAAAGAAATCTTACTCTTTTACTTAAGTATTTTGTCAACTAAGTTGTATACATTGGATGCAAAGATGATTGGCATATAAAGAGTTAAGTGCTAATAGATAATCTAAGTGCTAGGGAAGCAGGGCTCTATTGATTGAACCTGGCTGCTTAGGAAGAGCTTTTTTTGTGTGTGTGTGTTTTTATTTATTTATTTTTTTATCTTCATTTTATTGAGATATATTCACATACCACGCAGTCATACAAAACAAATTGTACATTCGATTGTTCACAGTACCATTACATAGTTGTACATTCATCACCTAAATCAATCCCTGACACCTTCATTAGCACACACACACAAATAACAAGAATAATAATTAGAGTGAAAAAGAGCAATTGAAGTAAAAAAGAACACTGGGTACCTTTGTCTGTTTCCTTCCCTTATTTTTCTACTCATCCATCCATAAACTAGACAAAGTGGAGTGTGGTCCTTATGGCTTTCCCAATCCCATTGTCACCCCTCATAAGCTACATTTTTATACAACTGTCTTCGAGATTCATGGGTTCTGGGTTGTAGTTTGATAGTTTCAGGTATCCACCACCAGCTACCTCAATTCTTTAGAACCTAAAAAGGGTTGTCTAAAGTGTGCCTAAGAGTGCCCACCAGAGTGACCTCTCGGCTCGTTTTGGAATCTCTCTGCCACTGAAGCTTATTTCATTTCCTTTCACATCCCCCTTTTGGTCAAGAAGATGTTCTCCGTCCCACGATGCCGGGTCTACATTCCTCCCCGGGAGTCATATTCCACGTTGCCAGGGAGATTCACTCCCCTGTGTGTCTGATCCCACGTAGGGGGGAGGGCAGTGATTTCACCTTTCAAGTTGGCTTAGCCAGAGAGAGAGGGCCACATCTGAGCAACAAAGAGGCATTCGGGAGGAGGCTCCTAGGCACAACCATAGGGAGGCCTAGCCTCTCCTTTGCAGCATAGGAAGAGCTTTGAAGACAGGGTTGCAGGGTATGGGAACTGGTTCCTTGTCTAACTTCAGTTTTCTTGAGCCTAAAGAGTTTTGGTTTATAAGCATTGAAGATACTGTCAGCAACCAGGGGTTTATCACTGGTACCTGTATTTGATATTGGTAATCAGAGTTTTAATAATATTCCAGAACTCTTGCACTATGATTGTTATAACAGCTTATACATAGACAATAGCTTTTTGTTTGTTTTCTTTTTATTTGCTAAAGATACTGAATAGGAATAAGTAGGTAAGAAAGATATAACTCATCAGGGCCTGAAAACAATTTGCTTCATCCTAATACATTGACTTAATGCTGTAAGAGAGTGTATTCTGGGAATTAGCAAGGAAGAGAGAGGGGATACTTAAAGGAGAGTCTGTGCTCCTTTCTGCTCACTCATGCCGAAGATGGGATGGACCCTGTGGCCTGAAGTGCTGCCAGGAGAGCAGTGATGTAGCACAGAGACACTTAAACTTGAGACCAAGTCTTGTCCGACTCTTTCATTGTTACTGTCTTTGTTTAAAATACTTAATTTCATACAGTGTGCTGCCAGTAAATATGTCAAGGTTATTTGTGATTATATATATTCATGTGATATAAGTATTTTAATGAATATAAAATTTCATTTCAGATTTAGTCTTCTAAGACCCCAGAGGGTCAAAAATGTATTTCTAAATGTTGATATATCTGCTTAATCATTATCTTTTTATCTGTCTTCAGGTTGTTTTATAAAATCAACATTTGTTATCAAGTATTACAATTCTTATAGAATTTGTGAGTGATACTGTGTATCCGAGAGGTGTTGTTTAACATACACAGGTCCTGATGGGACTCTACAAGTTGTGCGGTCTTGGGCAAGTCATTTCATTGCAGTGAATTTCAGTTTATTCATCTGTAAGATGAGGGGATGTATTTGATGTCCAAAAGTTTGTTATAGCTTTAAATCTGTGTGACTGTAGACCTATAGATACTGTTTTATGACTTAGATTTGATACATGTTGTTCACCTCTGCCATTGTAAGGTTTGATTTTTTATTTCCTGTCTTAGACCCCTGCTCTTCTACCCCTTTCATACTTGTTCTAATAGATATTTAGGAGCAGTGGATAGAATATACAGCTTTCTCACCTTTTACCACCTTCTTAGTTTAACTGGAGAAGAACTCTTAAAAACCAGACCAACTTTTTTTAAAATTTTATTTTAAACTACTAATGCTGATGCATTTTATTTGATGCAAATATTACCTTTTAATTATGATTTTATGTAAATTTAATGGAGAAAGATTCCATGTAGCAAAAGCTTATTTAAATAGGGTGTAATAAAGCAAAAGCACATTGACAGCCTATCACCTCTTGGTGATAGGAGTGTTTCCTCACATTTAATTCTGGTAGGTTGACACTGTTGCTTTCTTCTTTGGGAAGGCTGTTGAGGAGGTCCTAGTACTGTCAAATGCTTATGGGAAACCTTCTAACTTCTGTATGTTATCATTTTGTAGATTAGGCTGTAATAATTGATATTACCTATTTTGACTTGACATAACTGAGTAGAAAGTCATTTTTCAGATGTTCTTCAAAATTTTACAATAAGGAGGATTGTTTTAGTTTTCCTGGGCTGCTCAAGCCAATACCAAGCAATGGGTTGGCTAAAACAACAGAAATGTATTAGCTCACAGTTTTGAGGCTAAGAGAAAGTCCAAATCAAGGCAATTCTTTCTCCCTGAAGACTGGTGTTCTAGGGCTGGCTGCCCGCGATCCTTGGTTCTTGGTTCGTCTGTCACATGGTGATGCACATGGTAGCCTCTTCTTTTGGGTTCTGTAGAATTTCAACTTCTTGCTTTCCATGCCTTTCTCTCTCTGTCTGAATTTCATTCTGCTTTTAAAGGACTCCAGTAGTAGGATTAAGACCCATTCTGATTAGGTTGTGCCACACCTTGGCAGAAGTAACCTAATCATAAGGTCCTACTTACAATGGGTTCACAACCATAGGAATGGATTAAGTTGAAGAACTTTTTCTGGGGTACATACAGGTCTACCACAAGAATTTTAAGATTTTCTTATTTTACAGCTGAGGAAATGGAAGGCTGGAGTGCCCAGGTTGAGAGGCAAAGACCAGACCTTTTGTTAATTTAGCTTTATTTAGTTTTTTTTTTTCCCTTTTCTTTTTGGAATGTGTAAATGAAATTACTTGTTTTCTGATATGTATACATGTGTGAATATATATGTAAAATAAATGTATATATAAACACATACTTTATATGTGTGTATACATATATATGTGTGTGTATATATATATGTAATATATAGCCATTAAAATAGTATCCCATCATTTAATTATTCAACAAACTTTTGGGTGCTTCCGCTGATTCAGGCACTGTTCGACTCTTGGGTGCCTTGTGGTGTCTGGTGATGGAGCTTAGAGGGTGGACTCCTGTGGGGAAGATAGAATATTACAGAGCAGTGTGGTGAGTACAGTGAAAGGGGAAGTCGAGCACTCTTCACTAGAGGCTCACAGCCCAGTCTTGGGAAGTGGGAAGGCTTACCAGAAGAAAAAATATCTAAAATGAGGGTCAGGAGAGTAAGTTGGAGGTAGGCTGAGGGGCAGATGGACGTGGGAGAGCTGTATAGTGCAGGGCAGGGCATTGAGGACTGGAAGAGTGTTTTAGGCAGAAGAAACAGCAAGCACAAAGACCCCGAGGTGGGAGAGAGCAGTATATTTAGGAACTAAAAGAAACTCAGAATGCTTAGAGTGATGAGCACATAGGGTTTGAAAAATTTTTCAATTTTCAGTTGAACAATTTTATTGTAGAAAGAAATATTCACCCTGTTACCTGTCTTCAATAATTAGCTTGATATGACCATGATAAAATAAGTTTGATGTGCCAGGTCATAAATTGGTTGTGACTGGTTAGTTTGGTTGGTTAGGTTTAGAGTCATGGAACCACTGCAGTAAAGGGTGTGAATTCCATCCTAGTTGAGGGCAGTTGATTGATTTCATGTCTACAAATAGCATCCTTCACCTCTGTCCAGGGAAGTGGATGGTGTTTGCTATTGTTAGTGGGGGCAAGAAGCTTGGGTAGGTGATTCAGTTCAAATGCCTCACCTTTGCTGGGAAGAAAACTGTAGTTTGGTCAATAGCATCACTGAGATGAATAAAAGAGTGCATTTTTCTGTCTAAAAGATAAAGTCCACGGTCTTTACCATGTTAAAAACAAATGTTTCATAAGAAATACTGAAAGAAAATACGACTCTATGCTTGCCTGTGTGCTATGGGTGATTACTTTTGATGTCTTTAATAGTTATTATAGAATGAGGATGTTTTATAAGGGCCTACCGAGGTCTAAAATTTAATGGAGGGGAAAGAGTGGGTAGAAGTCCTCTATTGCGAAGATGGTAGCAAGTGTCAATGAAGTGTTGAATTAAGTAGGATCATTTCCTGAACTTTCTGGAATCCAAGACAAAATCAATGGCTAAGGAGTTACAAAGCTTATTATGTTCTATCAGAGAAAAACTTTGTTTTGATCATGCTCTGAGATAATTTACCTTAGAGATATTGAGAAACCTAATGGACAGCAGTTTAATAATTGATACAGAAATTTCCTTTATGTGACTGTACTGAGCACTGGTAAAAATTGAAGTTATAGTAATAAGTCATAATTTGGAGGAGTGTAAACTTTTTGGGTTGAAATTATATAATATTTAACGGTACTGTAAATTCCAAGTGTTTGAGCTCTCTAAAAAATTGTTTAAATTGTTTTTATCATTATCGTTGCTCCTTACCATGTATCACACTTTTGTTTTCCAAATATCTCACTAAACACCCTTGCAGCCCTGTTAGGGAGGAAACTCGAGTTTAAGGAGAGATTAAACGTAGTTCCCAGTCTACACAGCTGCTGAGTGGTGGGCCTTGGAACACAGGCCTGAGTCATTAAGTCAGTCTACAGGCTCTGCTGCTGAGGCTCATGGGCATTTTTATGTGAACTGGAGTTTTAAACATTTGTAAATAAAAATAAAATGTCACGGTATAAAGGACTGTGCTCCATCTAGCCTTTAGAAGCAGTACATTAACTGTTACCTTGAGCCTATATGAACACATCTTTTTATTGCTTCAAAATTTTATTCCATTTGCAGAGAACGGGATCATCATTATGTATCTTTTCTTTCCTCTCACATCGTGTTTGATGGAAGAGAGGGGAACATGAATAAAGTGATAGTCTCCTTGCTTGATTGAGTATTTAAACTAGGACCATTGTTCATTTTTGAAGCTGGTATGTCAGGACCTATTTAATAAGCTCTTGTTACTGTTTCCATCCTGACATGATAGGGTGTGAGATGGTGGACTGGGCGACACATTAAAATCATTACCATAGTGACACCGAATTGTTTCTATTTATGTGTTTTGGTGGGAAAAGATGTGAACATTTGGTCTCTACTTTTTTATAACATTTTGTTATCTTTAGTCAATCTATGCAGAACCTATTATATATGAAATACCTAGATGTGCAAACGTAAAAAGTAGAATAGCAGGACGAGAGAGAACAGTTCAAGGCAGTAAATGACTAATTGCAAAATTGAGTGGAATTGATGAGAAGTTCTGGAGCAGGTTGAAAAGTGGAAGTGCCTACTGGACCGTGGTACTCTAATTAAACTTTTTGTAGATATTTGCTATATAACTTGGGAGGGATAAAGTAATTCTAAGTGTAATTTGGAGAAGTTGAAACAATCAGGATTTTAACAGATGCCATGACTTCCCATTATTTTTACAGTAAATATAAGCTAAGTAAGGTTTTATCCATGAACTTGTCTAGTTGGTAGCATTATGTGTTGATTTTAAGATCTGTTTCAAATGTTTTTTAGCACTTTTTTTTTGTTAATGGAGTATGATGGTTGTGATGGTAGATATTTGGTTCACTCTTTCCTGTGTTTATCCAAGGTGGTTCCACCCTTAAATGGTAAAGCAGTTCAGCATCCCCAAATTCCTTTTTACCAGTTCCTATTTAATTGTTCCTTTTCTTTCATCCTGTCAGAAGAGGTAATGATAGTATTAGCACAAGTAGTTAACATTTTGTGCCAGGCTCTGTGCTAAGCATGTTGTATGCTATATCACTCCATTGGTTCAAATGTATAAGTAAGTTTTGCCATAATAGAAGTGAATTTGTGGTCTAAATTGTTTCTTGGTATATTTTGAGGGACTCAAAAATTCTTTCAGGATATTTCAGATCAAAACTCTTGATTTCATGTAAAGGTTTAGGCTTTTAAGTCTTGATTGTTGTGATTAGGTGTTCTTGCTTGTTTATTTTATAGACTTTCTTCAGGCCAGTAACGTTGAGAAACCAATAAGAGTTTAAAGAAGTAAGATCAAGGCCCTTTAGACTTGTTGGTCTTCGATTATATTCTTATGCCTTCTGTTTTACATGTTGCTGTCTTTTCTTTCAAAGCATCTTGGGCTTTATGGAACCTAGGTACCCTGTAACGAAGGACTGTCTTATCTCTACTTATTCATGTACACAAACCGGTCTTTTAAGGATACCCTCTGAGCATTCCTGTTGATTTATAGTAACTTTTGAAATATTTTTAGGTGTTTGAAGTTGGATATATACATTTTAAGCACAAATAGTGCCTTTAATTTTCTATCATTTTTGTAGAAGAGCTCAAAATCATTGTTGTGAGGTTAGTCTGGAAAGTTAGTCTGTGAACTGCTTTTATCCAAAAGGGCAGGAAGGCTGAATTATTATTATTATTTTTTTAACTTATTAACTGGGGTGATATTTTGAGGAATTTTGGATCTCACTTTGATTGTTTGTTTCTAAAAGTTTTTTTTTTTTTTTTCTTCAAAAGCTTGTCCCTACTCTATTTTTGGTGTACCATTTTGTTACTGTATTTAGATGAAAGCAAATTTATTTTTTGGCTGTATGTTGTTATTGGCTAGATATGTAATTTCTGTTTGGTAATAATTTTTCCTCAGGGTTTTTCTTCCTTTTTTTATTGGGGTAATACATCTATAACATAAAATTTGCCATTTTAACCATTTTTAAGTGTACAATTCAGTGACATTAATTACATTTACAGTGCTGTGCTGCCATCACCACCATCCAATTCCAAAACCTTTTCATCACCCAAAACTGGAACTCTGTACCCATTAAGTAGTAATTTCTCCATTCCTACTCATCCCAGCCCTTAGTAACCTCTAATCTACTTTCTGTCTCTAAGCATTTGCTTATTTTAGATATTTTATATAGGTGGAGTCATGATATTTGTCCTTTTGTAGCTGGCTTATTTCACTTAGTATAATGTTTTCAGGGTTCATTCATGTTGTAGCCTGTATCAGAACTTCATTCCTTTTTATGGTTGATTAATAATCGATACACCACATTTTGTTTATCCAGTCATCTGCTAATAGACACTTGGGTTATTTCCACCTTTTGCTATTGTGAACAATGCTGTTATGAACATGGGTGTACAAATATGTTTGAGTCGCTGCCCTCAGTTCTTTTGGATGTGTACCTAGGACTGTGTCCTCAGAAATTTGAAGGTGGTGTATCATTGCCTCATAGTATTCAGCATTTCTGTTGAGGAATCCAAACCATTTTGACTTCTGATCCTTTCTATTTGACCTCCCTTCTGCCCCCTCTTTGGAAGCTTTTAGAATCTTCCCTCAATCCCTGGTGTTGAGAAATTTCTTGTTGCTGTGCTTTGGTATAGGGCCTTTTCTCATTCATTGTATTTTGGGCCAATAACATTTGGTGGACTCCTTTATTCTAGAGGCTTGTATAATTCAGTTCTGGGAAATTTTCTTCTATTATTTCTTTTTTTTTTTTTTTAAATTTTTTTATTTTTTATCTTCATTTTATTGAGATATATTCACATACCACGCAGTCATAAAAAACAAATCGTACATTCGATTGTTTACAGTACCGTTACATAGTTGTACATTCATCACCTAAATCAATCCCTGACACCTTCATTAGCACACACACACAAATAACCAGAATAATAATTGAAGTGAAAAAGAGCAATTGAAGTAAAAAAGAACACTGGGTACCTTTGTCTGTTTGTTTGTTTGTTTCCTTCCCTTATTTTTCTACTCATCTATCCATAAACTAGACAAAGTGGAGTGTGGTCCTTATGGCTTTCCCAATCCCATTGTCACCCCTTATAAGCTCCATTTTTATACAATTGTCTTCGAGATTCATGGGTTCTGGGTTGTCCTTTGATAGTTTCAGGTATCCACCACCAGCTACCCCAATTCTTTAGAACCTAAAAAGGGTTGTCTAAAGTGTGCCTAAGAGTGCCCACCAGAGTGACCTCTCGGCTCGTTTTGGAATCTCTCTGCCACTGAAGCTTATTTCATTTCCTTTCACATCCCCCTTTTGGTCAAGAAGATGTTCTCCGTCCCACGATGCCAGGTCTACAATCCTCCCCAGGAGTCGTATTCCACGTTGCCAGGGAGATTCACTCCCCTGGGTGTCTGATCCCACGTAGGGGGGAGGGCAGTGATTTCACCTTTCAAGTTGGCTTAGCCAGAGAGACAGGGCCACATCTGAGCAACAAAGAGGCATTCGGGAGGAGGCTCTTAGGCACAATTACAGGGAGGCCTAGCCTCTCCTTTGCAGCAACCGTCTTCCCAAGGGTAAAACCTATGGTAGAGGGCTCAACCCATCAAACCACCAGTCCCCTATGTCTGTGGTCATGTTAGCAACCATCGAGGTGGGGTAGGCCAATACCCCTGCATTCTCCACAGGCTCCTCAAGGGGGCACTACATAGTTTTTTCCTTGTTTTTCTTTTTTTTTTTTTTTAACTTTCCTTTCTTTTTTAAATCAACTGTATGAAAAAAAAAATTAAAAAAAAAACATACAATAAAAGAACATTTCAAAGAGACCATAACAAGGGAGTAAGAAAAAGACAACTAACCTAAGATAACTGCTTAACTTCCAACCTGTTCCTACTTTACCCCAAGAAAGTTACCTAATATAGCAACATTTCTGTGAACTTGTTCCTACTATATCCATCAGAAATTAACAGACCATAGTCATTCCTGGGCATCCCCAGAATGTTAAATAGCTTATCTGTTCTTCTTGGATTATTGTTCCCCCTTTCTTAATTGCTCTCTATTGCTAGTTCCCCTACATTCTACATTATAAACAATTTGTTTTACATTTTTCAAAGTTCACATTAGTGGTAGCATATAATATTTCTCTTTTTGTGCCTGGCTTATTTCGCTCAGCATTATGTCTTCAAGGTTCATCCATGTTGTCATATGTTTCATGAGATCGTTCCTTCTTACTGCCGTGTAGTATTCCATCATGTGTATATGCCACATTTTCTTTATCCACTCATCTGTTGAAGGACATTTGGGTTGTTTCCATCTCTTGGCAATTGTGAATAATGCTGCTATGAACATTGGCGTGCAGATATCTGTTCGTGTCACTGCTTTCCGATCTTCCTGGTATATACCGAGAAGTGCAATCGCTGGATCGAATGGTAGCTCTATATCTAGTTTTCTAAGGAACTGCCAGACTGACTTCCAGAGTGGCTGAACCATTATACAGTCCCACCAACAATGAATGAGAGTTCCAATTTCTCCACATCCCCTCCAGCATTTGTAGTTTCCTGTTTGTTTAATGGCAGCCATTCTAATCGGTGTGAGATGGTATCTCATTGTGGTCTTAATTTGCATCTCTCTAATAGCTAGTGAAGCTGAACATTTTTTCATGTGTTTCTTGGCCATTTGTATTTCCTCTTCAGAGAACTGTCTCTTCATATCTTTTGCCCATTTTATAATTGGGCTGTCTGTACTATTGTCATTGAGTTGTAGGATTTCTTTATGTATGCAAGATATCAGTCTTTTGTCAGATACATGGTTTCCAAAAATTTTTTCCCATTGAGTTGACTGCCTCTTTACGTTTTTGAGAAATTCCTTTGAGGTGCAGAAACTTCTAAGCTTGAGGAGTTCCCATTTATCTATTTTTTCTTTTGTTGCTTGTGCTTTGGGTGTCAAGTCTAGGAAGTGGCCGCCTAATACAAGGTCTTGAAGATGTTTTCCTACATTATCTTCTAGGAGTTTTATGGTACTTTCTTTTATATTGAGATCTTTCATCCATTTTGAGTTAATTTTTGTGTAGGGTGTGAGGTAGGGGTCCTCTTTCATTCTTTTGGATATGGATATCCAACTCTCCCAGCCCCATTTGTTGAAAAGACCATTATGACTCAGTTCATTGACTTTGGGGGCCTTATCAAAGATCAGTCGGCCATAGATCTGAGGGTCTATCTCTGAATTCTCAATTCGATTCCATTGATCTATATGTCTATCTTTGTGCCAGTACCATGCTGTTTTGACAACTGTGGCTTTATAATAAGCTTCAAAGTCAGGCAGTGTAAGTCCTCCCACTTGGTCTTTCTTTTTTGGAGTGTCTTTAGCAATTCGAGGCATCTTCCCTTTCCAAATAAATTTGATAACTAGCTTTTCCAAGTCTGCAAAGTAGGTTGTTGGAATTTTGATTGGGATTGCATTGAATCTGTAGATGAGTTTGGGTAGAATTGACATCTTAATGACATTTAGTCTTCCTATCCATGAACATGGAATATTTTTCCATCTTTTAAGGTCCCCTTCTATTTCTTTTAGTAGAGTTATGTAGTTTTCTTTGCATAGGTCTTTTACATCTTTGGTTACGTTTATTCCTAGGTACTTGATTTTTTTAGTTGCTATTGAAAATGGTATCTTTTTCTTGAGTGTCTCTTCAGTTTGTTCATTTCTAGCATATAGAAACATTACTGACTTATGTGCATTAACCTTGTATCCTGCTACTTTGCTAAATTTGTTTATTAGCTCTAGTAGCTGTATCGTCGATTTCTCAGGGTTTTCCAGATATAAGATCATATCATCTGCAAACAATGACAGTTTTACTTCTTCTTTTCCAATTTGGATGCCTTTTATTTCTTTGTCTTGCCGGATTGCCCTGGCTAGCACTTCCAGCACAATGTTGAATAACAGTGGTGACAGCGGGCATCCTTGTCTTGTTCCTGATCTTAGAGGGAAGGCTTTCAGTCTCTCACCGTTGAGTACTATGCTGGCTGTGGGTTTTTCATATATGCTCTTTATCATATTGAGGAAGTTTCCTTCAATTCCTACCTTTTGAAGTGTTTTTATCAAAAAGGGATGTTGGATTTTGTCAAATGCTTTTTCAGCATCTATTGAGATGACCATTTGATTTTTCCCTTTTGAATTGTTAATGTGTTGTGAATACATTGATTGATGTTCTTATGTTGAACCATCCTTGCATGCCTGGAATGAACCCCACTTGGTCATGGTGTATGATTTTTTTAATGTGTCTTTGGATTCAATTTGCAAGTATTTTGTTGAGGATTTTTGCATCTATATTCATTAGGGAGATTGGCCGGTAGTTTTCCTTTTTTGTAGCATCTTTGCCTGGTTTTGGTATTAGATTGATGTTAGCTTCATAAAATGAGTTAGGTAGTGTTCCCTTTTCTTCAATGTTTTGAAAGAGTTTGAGTAAGATTGGTGTCAGTTCTTTCTGGAAAGTTTGGTAGAATTCCCCTGTGAAGCCATCTGGCCCTGGGCATTTATTTGTGGGAAGATTTTTGATGACTGATTGGATCTCTTTGCTTGTGATGGGTTTGTTGAGGTCTTCTATTTCTTCTCTGGTCAGTCTAGGTTGTTCATATGTTTCCAGGAAATTGTCCATTTCCTCTACATTATCCACTTTGTTGCCATACAGTTGTTCATAGTATCCTCTTATAATTTTTTTAATTTCTTCAGGATCTGCAGTTATGTCACCTTTTTCATTCATTATTTTGTTTATATGGGTCTTCTCTCTTTTTGATTTTGTCAGTCTAGCTAGGGGCTTGTCAATCTTGTTGATCTTCTCGAAGAACCAACTTTTGGTGATATTTATCCTCTCTATTGTTTTCTTGTTCTCTCTGTCATTTATTTCGGCTTTAATCCTTGTTATTTCTTTTCTTCTACTTGGTATAGGATTGGTTTGCTGTTCATTTTCTAGCTTCTTCAGTTGATCCATTAGTTCTTTGATTTTGGCTCTTTCTTCCTTTTTAATATATGTGTTTAGTGCTATAAATTTCCCCCTCAGCACTGCTTTTGCTGCATCCCATAGGTTTTGGTATGTTGTGTTCTCATTTTCTTTTTTTTTTTTAATTTTTTTAAAATTTTTTTTTAATCTTCATTTTATTGAGATATATTCACATACCACGCAGTCATACAAAACAAATCGTACTTTCTATTGTTTACAGTACCATTACATAGTTGTACATTCATCACCTAAATCAATCCCTGACACCTTCATTAGCACACACACAAAAATAACAAGAATAATAATTAGAGTGAAAAAGAGCAGTTGAAGTAAAAAAGAACACTGGGTACCTTTGTCTGTTTGTTTCCTACCCCTATTTTTCTACTCATCCATCCATAAACTAGACAAAGTGGAGTGTGGTCCTTATGGCTTTCCCAATCCCATTGTCACCCCTCATAAGCTACATTTTTATACAACTGTCTTCGAGATTCATGGGTTCTCGGTTGTAGTTTGATAAATTCAGGTATCCACCACCAGCTACCCCAATTCTTTAGAACCTAAAAAGGGTTGTCTAAAGTGTGCATAAGAGTGCCCACCAGAGTGACCTCTCGGCTCCTGTTGGAACCTCTCTGCTGCTGAAGCTTATTTCATTTCCTTTCACATCCCCCTTTTGGTCAAGAAGATGTTCTCCGTCCCACGATGCCGGGTCTACATTCCTCCCCGGGAGTCATATTCCACGTTGCCAGGGACATTTACTCTCCTGGGTGTCTGATCCCACGTAGTGGGGAGGGCAGTGATTTCACCTTTCAAGTTGGCTTAGGTAGAGAGAGAGGGCCACATCTGAGCAACAAAGAGGCATTCGGGAGGAGGCTCTTAGGCACAACCATAGGGAGGCCTAGCCTCTCCTTTGCAGCAACCGTCTTCCCAAGTGTAAAACCTATGGTAGAGGGCTCAACGTGTTCTCATTTTCATTTGTCTCTATATATTTAGCAATTTCTCTTGCTATTTCTTCTTTAACCCACTGATTGTTTAGGAGTGTGTTGTTTAACCTCCAGGTATTTGTGAATTTTCTAAGTCTCTGATGGTTATTGACTTCTAATTGTGTTCCGTTGTGGTCAGAGAATGTGCTTTGAATAATTTCAATCTTTTTAAATTTATTGAGGCTTGTTTTATGTCCCAGCATATGCTCTATTCTGGAGAAAGTTCCGTGAGCACTAGAAAAGTATGTGTATCCTGGTGATTTGGGATGTAATGTCCTGTATATGTCTGTTAAATCTAATTCATTTATCAGATTGTTTAGGTTTTCAGTTTCCTTATTGGTCTTCTGTCTGGTTGATCTATCTATAGGAGAGAGAGAGTGATGTGTTGAAGTCTCCCACAATTATTGTGGAAACATCAATTGCTTCCTTTAGTTTTGCCAGTGTTTCTCTCATGTATTTTGTGGCACCTTGATTGGGTGCATAGACATTTACGATTGTTATTTCTTCTTGTTGAATTGCCCCTTTTATTAGTATGTAGTGGCCTTCTTTGTCTCTCAAAACATGCCTGCATTTAAAGTCTATTTTATCTGAGATTAATATTGCTACACCTGCTTTCTTTTGGCTGTAGTTTGCATGAAATATTTTTTTCCATCCTTTCACTTGCAATTTCTTTATGTCCCTGTGTCTAAGATGAGTCTCTTGTGTGCAACATATTGATGGTTCATTTTTTTTGATCCATTCTGCGAATCTGTATCTTTTAATTGGGGAGTTTAATCCATTTACATTCAACGTTATAACCGTGAAGGCATTTCTTGAATCAGCCATCTTAGCCTTTGGTTTATGTTTGTCATATTTTTCCCCTCTCTCTATTAATATCCTTTATTGTACCCATACTGAATCTCTTTAGTACTGAACCTTTCTCCAAGTGTCTCTGTCCTTTCTTTGTTTCTCTGTCTGTAGGGCTCCCTTTAGTATCTCCAGTAGGGCAGGTCTCTTGTTAGCAAATTCTCTCAGCATTTGTTTTTCTGTGAAAAATTTAAGCTCTCCCTCAAATTTGAAGGAGAGCTTTGCTGGATAAAGTATTCACGGTTGGAAATTTTTCTCACTCAGAATTTTAAATATATCGTGCCACTGCCTTCTCGCCACCATGGTGGCTGCTGAGTAGTCACTACTTAGTCTTATGCGGTTTCCTTTGTATGTGGTGAATTGCTTTTCTCTTGCTGCTTTCAGAACTTGCTCCTTCTCTTCTGTGTTTGACAGTGTGATCAGAATATGTCTCGGAGTGGGTTTATTTGGATTTATTCTATTTGTAGTTCGCTGAGCATTTATGATTTGTGTATTTATGTTGTTCAGAAGATTTGGGAAGTTTTCCCCAACAATTTCTTTGAATACTCTTCCTAGACCTTTACCCCTTTCTTCCCCTTCTGGGACACCAATGAGTCTTATATTTGGACATTTTATATTATCTATCATATCCCTGAGGTCCATTTTGATTTTTTCATTTTTTTTCCCCATTCTTTCTTTTATGCTTTCATTTTCCAATCTGTCATCTTCCAGGTCACTGATTCATTGTTCATCTTCCTCTAGTCTTGTACTGTGAGTGTCCAGAGCCTTTTTAATTTGGTCAACAGTTTCTTTAATTTCCATAAGATCATCCATTTTTTTATTTAGTCTTGCAATGTCTTCTTTATGCTCTTCTAGGGTCTTCTTGATATCCTTTGTATCCCGTACTATGGTCTCAGTGTTCATCTTTAGTTCTTTGAGTAGCTGCTCTATGTACTGTGTCTCTTCTGATCTTTTGGTTTGGGTGCTTGGGCTTGGGTTATCCATATCGTCTGGTTTTTTCATATGCTTTAGAATTTTCTGTTGTTTTTGGCCTCTTGCCATTTGCTGAACTTGATAGGGTTCTTTTAGGATTTGTAGACCCATTGAAGTCCTTATCTCTAATTTATCAGCTCTACAGCTTTGTGGAGTACACTTTCTCTAACTAACCAGCAGGTGGCGTCCACGAGCCACCTGTTCTCCACAAGCCAGTTCTCCCCTGCTTAGCCTTTGTGGTGAGTGGCGGAGTGAGCCTTGTGGGGTCCAATTGGTGTACCAAGCTTGTGTGTGTAGTTGGTGTTGCCCGCCCTGTATATCGGGCGTGTTTCTGGGCCGTCACGGAGTGGGGGTTAGCTCTAACAATCAAATCTCCCTGGTGATCCTAGAATTTTAAAGCTGCTGCAATAGTCTAATCCTTCAGTTCAGTCCTGCCACAGTTTGTCTCTGCCACTGACCCACACGTCCTTGGTATTGGCGTATGGCTCCTGAGACTTGCAAGTGGGCCCCTCTTCCAGGGTGTGCACCCCCTGGTCCTCTGTTGAGGGATGACTGTGCTATGTCACAGGTGAGTGCCATCCCCCCAGGGCGGTTCTGGGCTGCTGGGCTGTGTAGGGAGGCTCCCAGTCTGCTGAAATGATGGCTGAATGGGGCTTTGTTAATTCACACTGCTCCACCTTCCCAACTCTGGGACAATCAGCTGAGGTTTCAGGGAAGGCTAATGTCCACACCCAGTTTTGTGGTGTGTGCCTGGTTATTTGAAGCACTTCCGTCACACTGGGTTGTCTGGGGCAGCTCTGGGCTATGGGGCTGGCGATGGGCAGGAGAGTTTCCTGTCCACCAGGATGATGGCTGTGAGCAGACACCCCCGTTTTCTTGGGAAGTTGTGGTGTTTAGTGAATTTTCTCAGCCACTGGATTATTGCGTTTTGTCTCAGAGCTCTCCTAGTTCTGCTCTTGTCTTGACCTGCCCAAATTGCAAGTCTTTGAAGCTTTCTGTATTGGGCTTCTTAGAGGAATTGTTTTAGAAAAAGAAAAAAGGAATTAAAAAAAAAAAAAAAAAAAAAAAAGGGCCCTCCTCAGAGATCTAATGGGTTATTGAAATGCTAAGAGACAAAGCAATTAGGGCCATTAAGGAAAGGTCCACAGGGAGAGAGATCAGCTTTTCTTCGGGATTTGCATATGAGCCTCAGGGCCTGAGCGCTGCCCTTCCCCTTTCTATGTTCACCAGAACTCCAAAAATCCTCCGCTTTTATTTTGGAGTTTTTCGTGTTGTTTTTTTCTATGCCTGTCTCCTCTCTCCTGGGCTGGCTGCTCTCAGATTCTCTGGTGTCTGGTCTCAGTCTATCTATGGTTGGAGTTTGGATCAGTAGAATGAGTTTCTGATAAGGGCTGCCACTGCAGTTCTCCCTTCTCCTTCCCAGAGCTGACAGCGTCTCCTCCCACGGGACTGAGCCTGGCAGGGAGGGGCGCGGGTCCCCTGGCCACAAAAACTTACAGATTTCGCTGATCTCAGAGTTCCACGTTTTCATGAGTGTTGTATGAAGTATGCCCAAAGTCAGATTGCTCTGTGGTGTCCAGTCCACGCAGTTCCTGGCTTTCTACTTACTTTCCTGGAGGAGTAAAGTTTGAGGCTGGGAAAAAGTCCAAATCAAGGTGTCATCAAGGCAATGCTTTCTTCCTGAAAACTATGGCTTTGTGGGGCTGACTGCTGGCAATCTTTGGTCTTTAGGTTGTCACATGGCAAGACACATGGCAATGTCTACTTGTCTCTTCCTTCTTATCCGGATTCCATGGATGCCTAGCCTCTCGCTTCCATGGCTTTGTCCTCTTCTATTATTTCTTTAATACTTTTCCGTCAGTCTTCTCATTTTTCTTTTTTTGGAATTCTTAGTAATTGGATGATGGACACCTTGATTGCTACTCTAATTTTATCTTTTCTTCCCTGTTTTTCATTGCTTTCACTTTTTGTTTTATATTCTATTGATGAAGTTTTTCCTCCCATTGAACCAGTTTCCCCAGAGAGGATCCTGGATGGTAAGAGTGTGGGTGTAAGCATTCTGCCAAGGGACCAGTAGACTTTTCATTTTAATAAACATCTTTTACTTTTTCCTGTCCCCGCCTTGCATGCCCTTCTCCCCCCAAACCTAATGCCAGGTGTCCCTAGACTGTTACTCTGTTTGAATTCCCTTAAGTGGGAAACCTGTCTGCCAGTGTCTGGGAATGGTAGTCTCCTGCTTGTTGGGTGTGAATCTAGAGGTTTAACTGCCAGTTAGGCAAACTTTTAACAGTCTTTTTGTTTGGGGTTACCCCCAGACTACAGAAGTGCCTAATGCTATTCAGTTCCTAAGCATTGGCCTGTTTACTTTTTACTTCTTCCTATAGGATTTAGTCTTCAGTTTTCTCTGGTGTGCTAAACCCTTTACCATATGTCTGTCTGCCAAAATTTTATTGGCATCTTTTGCTGAATGCTCTAGCCTCCTCTCTTTCTCTTTTGTCTTTGTAACTTTATGTATTTAAAAATTCAAATATTGTTACTTTAATGGAGTTGCAGGAGGCCACTAGTGGAGATAAAGACATTTAACTAGAAGTTCTGTCCTATATATGAAAATTATTTCTGTTTTCTCTAAGTACACCAGTCCCCCATACCCAGTGTGATTTCTATGAGATTGTCTCTTTAGCTTGCTCACTTTTCCTGTCATCTGCTCATGTATCAGTCAGTGGCTCTTGACCATGGTGCTGTTGTTTGCTTTCAGGAGAGACTTGAAGTCTGCTAGTGGCATTTTTCTGGCTCCACAGTAACTGTACAATATCTTCTTGAAAATGAATATCCTAGGATGTGCAGGTTTAATAGCTTTTTAAAGTGCTTTCAAGCCCAACTCAAAATTTAAGTTTTGGAGTCTTCTGTAGGTCTTCAGGCATGAAACAAGTACTTCAAAACTCACTGTAATCAGGGCTTTTGTTTTCTTTTACTACTTTATAGACATTTTCCTCCTATTTTCTTCTACATCTGGTGAGAGGTGGGGAGAAAGCTTTTACTGTGTTTTCCCATTTATTAAGATTCTCTTCAGAGTACTTGAGTTCTATACAGCCTTCATTTTGTATGATTTCCTATCGACAGTAGGTAGCAAAGTGGAAGCGTTGTTGGATCTATGTCCTTTCTGTCTCTTGTCTTCTATTAATGACATCTGCATCTGTGAAGTTCACTTATCTTTTCTTGTTGACTGTTTTCATCATGTCAGCTGCCTTTAAATTGGATGTGCCATAATTGTGTTTAGCCAGAATACAAATTACTGGGCCTTGTATTGGGAGATTTCTGATTCAGTAGGTTTGGGTGGGTCCTGGGAATATTTATTCTTTAATTTGATGAATTTGGTGAATCTGATGAGCAGCCACAGTTAGGCACTACTATTTTAATAGTACATGTTACTTTTAAGAACTGGCATGCTGTCCATGTCTTAAAACAACTTTGTGAAACAGATATGGTAACCACCATTTTTGGCAGAGATAGAAATGTGAAAGCAGATGTTAAATGACCTACCCAAGGTCGCACAGTGGTTGTGCTGGGACGCAAAACCAAGGGCTTCTTTTGGTTATCAAGGTAGGACCAGGCTGGTGCTACTTTTGCCTTTCCATGGCTATGATATTGATGATTGGCCAAACAAAGCAACACAAAATTAATATGTCTTTAGATCCAATTCTTACTATTTAGGTACATAACTACATGTTAGGATATTTTACTGCATTATTTGCCAGTAAAAGACTTCCAGGGATCGGACATTCTGTAATTTGCATTTAAGGTATTTGGTCAGTTAGACTCATGTTTTCAATTTAAGGCACTTAAGCAGGCAGCTGCACACAAATGGACTTTTATCAGTAATTTTGCTTCCTGGTCTCTCCTTCTCCCTTTCCTTTGCATCTAGCTTCCTTTTGGCCTCTTTAGCACATTTCCCTAACACCAACCCAGATTAAACATTAACACAGAGGAGGGAGGGAGGGAAGGAGAAAGAAAACTGTCTTCTAAGTGGAGGGGAAGTAGGAGAGTATCCTATAGTCGGTGATTTTCTTGTCTTTCTGAGGATAATTCCCAAAGAGAGAGTTTCAGTAATTCCTCACATGATTGTAGCGCCATTTGAATTAGGATGTAGCCTCCCAGGGGGAATATTTTCATGACAACATTCCTTTGGTGTGTTTTAAAAACCTAGGTTGTCGCATAAGATGGGTCACATAGCAGAACATCTAAAAATCTTTTTAAAATGACTTATCAGAAGGGAAAAGGTTGTGAGAATCTACCGTTTGGGGGCAGCATAGGGCTTAGAACCAAGACGTGAATGTCCATTCATTTGTTCAGCCACCCATCTGGCAGACAGCTGCTAAGGATTTACTATGTGTCAGGTGGTAGGGTTTAGAGATTAATTAATAAACAGGAGCTGGTTTATTGCCTTCATGGAGCTGGTAGGCAATGAAGGAGACGAATAATTCATCAAACAAGTAAATAATAATTGTTACAGTGTAAGAAATGCCATGCAGGAAATAAGCACCAGGTGTTATTGGACTCAGAAATGCCTACTTCAGCCTGGAATGAAGGATATAGGTGTTCTTTGAGCCTATCCTTGAAGGATTGTTAGCCAACTGGGTAGAAAAAAGGAGAGGTGGGTGGGTTACAGTTATTCTAGCTGAGGGAATAGGTGTGTAAAAGAGTGAGACAGTTGTGACTATAATATAGTTAAGGAATTTGAGGGTACAGGGATGTTTGGAGTGTAGGATGCTTCTGGAATAGTGAGAGGAGATGAGATTAGAGAGTTAGTAAGGGCAAGAAGAGAAGAAATCTCTTACTTTGTTATAAGTAAAAGAGTAAAAAGTAAAAGAGTTAAAGTAAAATAAAAACTCATGCAAAAGTACCAAAGAGTTACAGTGCTCCTACAGAATTCCAGTTCCAAGAATTCCCAGACTTACCTCTCAGTCCCTGGATCCCAGGTTCCTCCCAGATCTCAGGATTCAGATTGGACCCTATTTAATTTGGCTACCAGTTCTTGCCGAAACTTGGTTGCTTTGAAGCAGTGGATATAGCAATCTATCCAAGGATTAAAAATATAGTTCAATAGTAATGATAATAGCTGCCATTTATTGCGCACTTAAGTGCTTGGCTCTTTCTAAGGCACATTACAAATTTATTCTTAATCTTTATAGCAACACTACAAGACCACTAGTTTTATTTTGAATAGATCAAGAAATCGAGTCTTTGGGAGGTTAAAGTAAGCTCGCCCTAGGTTACAGGGCCAGTTAATGGTAGTGATGAAATCTGGCCCAGGTTTGGTTGTCTGACACAAAAGCTAGTTTTTTTCCTTCTCCATCATGCTGCCTCTCTTAAAATTCTAAGTGTGGTACCTGGTTCTGATGGAATGGCCACGCAGGAATGTAAAATGACTGTTTCAAAGCAGTAAGACTGGTGCTATTTCATCTTTGATGCTAGAAGGACAATAACAAGCCATTTAGTAGCTCTTGTTCAAAAAAGCTCTCGAATTTGATGGCATCAACATTAAAACCTCCTTATTCTCTTGTTTCTATGGAAAAATCAGATTTCATTTTCAGTTTCTATTTCAAGGCTGAGTAACTTGCCAAATGCCGGTGTTTATATTATGAAGTGTTTCAGTTATCTCATGAGACATTTGATTTGTATGTAGAGTTAAAATTGGATTTGTAATGATTTGCATTTGGCAGACACTTTAATGAATGAAGTTGCAGGTATTCAGAATGTGGATATGGCCAAAAAAATGAAGAAAGCCAAGTATTTTTTTCTTGAAATTTGGCTGAGTGTTAAACTTTTAGATTGGAACTTTAAACAAGTCTT
Source organism: Choloepus didactylus (assembly GCF_015220235.1). Classification (NCBI taxonomy): domain Eukaryota; kingdom Metazoa; phylum Chordata; class Mammalia; order Pilosa; family Megalonychidae; genus Choloepus; species Choloepus didactylus. The sequence goes on along the minus strand of NC_051320.1, from coordinate 58,239,004 downwards.
GCGTCCTGTCTCTTAGCACAGTTTGATTCTTGTATTTATGTATAGTCTCACTATTAAGAAAATGAAATTAGATGAGACAGAAGGACTTACAAAATTGACAAGAAGAATTAGTATATAAAGTTTGTATCTTACTTTTTCTTACCAGTTTTCTTCTCCATTTGGTATGTGTATTCTTTCCCTTTTCCTGTTTTGAATGGAGCTGAAAATAACATAGTTGGTTTTGCTTTAAAGGAAAATGACTCATTTTGTTGTGTTCAGCGTTTAGTTTCTCAGAGACATTTTCATCTTTCAAATTGCACACAGTAGTTTGGAATTTGGGTCTCCACTGTATTTGGAAAATGTTGTTTATGGCATGCTACAAGAGTTTCTAACCAGATGTTTCCAGGTTAGGGGAAGAAATTTGTAAGTATAATGTCACTTTTCTCTATGATAGTTTGCAGAGCATTTCTTACAACATGAATTTTCTTATTTTAGTTCTATAGAGATCTTTAGTAGTTTCAACAAACATTTTAGGAAGAATAGTTAAAAGAAGGTCGCATGTAAAAAAAATGTATCACTTTAATGAATTTGCAAGAAGTTTAGAAACTTCTTTGGTACTGAATGTGTTTTGAAGTTGTCTTGAAGATGAATGTGTCCTGTATCATTTAGGGTAAAGTAAATATGTTATACAAACTAGCATTTGTCATCTTCATAAACATAAAGTCTATAAAAAATATGTATAAATTCCTACCTGTAGGCAGTCATTCAAGAGGCTGACTGATGATTTTCCCTCTGTAAAAGCCTTCTCTTGTGTGATTTGAGGTCGATTACTGTAAGAATAAAGTCAGATGTTTGCTACCTGTCAAGGTTTTCTTTGGGTAGGCAATGGATGAGAAAAGTCAGACTGCTATTTTAGAAATTGTCAAGCCAAATTTAGAGAAATAAAATGTGATTATGACTTGTGGCTAAGCAAAGATATGTTAGACATCAATGTAAAAGCTGAGATTGGAATTATAAGACTGTTATCAGCTTACTTTTTTTTTTTTTACATTTTTTTATTGCGAAATATATACACAGAAAAATGTTAACATTCAAAGTAAATTTAACAAGTAGTTAACAGATTTCAAAGAATGTTATGGATTACAGTTCCGCCATTTCAGTTATTTCCTGATTGTGAAGTGTAACATATATACCAAAAGGTGGTAACTTTCAAAGTACGATTTAACAAGTAGTTATAGAGCAAGTTTCAAAGAATGTTATGGTTTACAGTTCCACCATTTCACTTATTTCCTTATTGTGAAATATATACAGAAATACAGAAAGCTTTTAAAGTATAATTTAATAAGGAGCTATAGAGCAAATTTTGAAGCATGTTACATGTTACAGTTCCACCATGTCAGTTATTTCCTTCTAGCTATTCTAGTACCTTAGAGACTTAAAAAAACTATTTATGTAAAAAGTCAGTATTCGTAATCCTTTGTTAAATACTATCTTGTCACTTGCCACCCCTCGCTCTCATTTGGTCACTTCAGGGATATCTGGGCAGTGACCAACCTAACTTTTTCATATTGAAAAAGGGTGTCGACATTATGGGGAAGGGGGCTGCATGTGGTTGATGTTCTTGGAGAGGCTGTTGCCTCAGGGTTTGGGGACTTTTCTGGCATAGGAACACTGAGGAATATAAGTTTCTGATAAGTAAACTTAGTGAAACTTTTATGGAGTCTCAGATAGGGACCTAGGTATTCTTTAGTTCAGCTTACTTTTTACTGAGGAAATATCAATCTTATACCATGGGTCTGAAACTCAGGTGTCTACAGGTGCCAGGCAGGTTACCCTAGTATGTAAGCTCAGTTCCTATAACTGATTTTTAAAGAGAAGCTTGAAATCCAAATTTTTATGTGAAATCTTCCAATTTAAATTGCAAAGAAGTTAAAAAAATGAAATTAAAATACTTTATGATTCAGTTGAAGTACATCTATAGGCTGACAGTTTGTGACACTGTGGTCCTTCTGCTTTAGTAATTACACAGCTTTTGATATAAATCTTCAAGAGGTTCTTTTGTGTCTGTGCCCCAACTCTCCCTGACACTGAAAACCAGTGGCTATACAGTGCTTCAATGGGAGTTTAATGCTTTTGGAGGGTGGGGTGGGGTGGGGTGAGTAGGATGGAGGGCATTTCGCTACCTTGTTATGCCACTTTATATCTGAAAAGTATCATGCATAGGTAGAAAACTTATTGAGAGTGCAAGATAGATCAATGGATTTTTTTAAAAATTCAGTTTTATTGAGATATATTCACATACCATACAATCATCCATGGTGTATAATCAGCTGTTCACAGTTCCATCTTATAGTTGTGCATTCATCACCCTAATCCATTTTTGAACATTTTCCTTACACCAGAAAGAATCAGAATAAGAATAAAAAATAAAAATAAAAAAAGAACACTCAAATCACCCCCCCCATCCCACCCTATTTTTCATTTAGGTTTTGTCCCCATTTTTCTACTCATCCATCCATCTACTCATCCAGGATAAAGGGAGTGTGATCCACAAGGTTTTCACAATCACACTGTTACCCCTTGTAATCTACATTGTTATACAATCATCTTTAGGAGTCAGGGCTACTGTGTTGGAGTTTGGTAGTTTCAGCTGTTTACTTCTAGCTATTCCAATACATTAAAACCTAAAAAGTGTTATCTATATAGTGCATAAGAATGTCCACCAGAGTGACCTCTCGACTCTATTTGAAATCTCTCAGCCACTGAAGCTTTATTTTGTTTCATTTCGCATCCCCCTGTTGGTCAAGAAGATGTTCTCAGTCCGACGAGTCATCCCTGGGAGTTATATCCTGTGTTGCCAGGGAGATTTACACCCCTGGGAGTCAGGCCCCATGTAGGGGGGAGGGCAGCAAGATCACCTGCCAAGGTGGCTTAGTTAGAGAAGATCAATGGATTTTAATGGAACAGTATGAAAAGTTCATTGATGGGGTTTCAGCTTCCATCTTGCAATAAACCTTTAAGAGTTTAATTTTTCAAGTTTTGGTGTAGTAGCAAAGAAGAATATCCACAATTTAAAATCTATTTAAAAAGTGCATACCTAGGAGGTTATTTTGGTTGACATTCATGGCTGTTTTGGTAAAAAGAATTAACTATTACTCATTCTTTTTCATCACTGATTTTGTATTGGTACCTTTAATGGCACTGTGCACTTTAGAATAGAGTACAGTGGCAATTTTCAGAGTGTAGTCTGTGGTCCCCTATGAGGGAGGGCCATAGAGCAAAGAGCTAGGGGTCATCAGCAAAGGCCCTATGGGCATTGGGGGAAGCGCTCGGGACTGTAGTTGGCGTCTTCATGCGGGTCACTTTTGTATATCAGACCGCAGCTGCTGCCTGTAGCTCTCGTGAGCCTCTGGTGCCTCCAGGTCCTGGCTCAGACTCTTTCAGGGGATCTGTGGGGTTGAAACTATCTTCATAGTAATATCGAGACATTGTCTGTTTCCCTGTGTTGGACATTTGCATTGATGTTGCAAAAGCAATGATGAGTAAAGCTGCTGGTTCCTTAGCACACATCAAGGAAGTGGCACCAAACTGTACTAATAGTCATTGGATTCTTCACTCTTGCACTTGAAGGAAAAAAGCCCATTTTACTTTAAGAATCCTTGATGAAGCAGTAAAAATCATTTACTTTATTAAATCTTTTTTTGAGTATACATCTTCTTAATATTCAATCTGACAATGAGAAAAACAGTGGTTGTCTTGAGGAAAAAGTACTTGTGATTGTTTTAGCTGCAAACTGAACTGACCGCTTTTTTCATGGAACACCATTTTTACTTGAAAGAGTGATTGACAGACAAAGTGTGGTCATTCAGACTTTGGTATTTGACAGACTTTCTCTCAAAATGTCCTTCCAAGGAAAACAACTGAAGGTATTTGTGGCCAGTAATAAATTTGAGCTTTCAAGCAAAAAATTAGAATTGTAGAAAACTTGTGTCTTCCATGTGAGTTTGGTAGACTGGTAGTGACATTAATGAATGTGATTTTTGAAGATGGGCATAAGCCAGTAATCTAGTATTTTCCAAATGACATGTATGCTGTTACAGAATCATGCTTTGGGTAAAAGATTTATTCAGAGTTCATTGACAGGCTTCAGATTCCACATTGCTATCAACCTTTCAGAAACTATCATTTGTTGGATTTTGGTGTAGTATCAAAGAAGAGTATCCACAATTATCTGAAAAGGATATTAAAATATTCCTCTCTTTTTAGGCAACATCTGTGTAGGGCTAGATTTTCTTTGTATACTTCAACCAAAACATCATACTGCAACAAATTAAATGTAGGAGCAGATCTGATACTCTAGCTATTTTATATTATATCTGATAATGAAGAGATTTATAAAAATGTGAAGCAATTCCCCATCACACATATTTTTGGGAAAATAGTTATTTTTCATAAAAAGATAATTTATGTCAATGTGTAATGAGTTTATTATTTTTTAAATAAATACTTAAAAATTTCTTTGTTCTGATTTTAATTGTGTAAATATCAGTGGATGTACAGCACATAAACAAAAGCTTTTGGGAATCCTCAATAATTTCTAAGACTGTAAAGTAGTCCTGAAGCCTGATAGTTTGAGATTTATTAGAGAACATTATCGGGGATTGGGGTGGGGGCATGGGAGAAGGGAGAAGAGGCTCCTGGGAAGTATTTGGGGAGGTGAAAAATGCGTATTTGTTGAGATTCTGATTTACTTTTAGAGAAAACCCTCCCTATAGGAGATTCAAAGAAATAAACTCATGGTCTTTGTTTTCTTGATGCCTAAAATCAAGTATTTTTTTTTGTTTCTGTTAACATTTTTAGTTCCTGTTTGGCCATTACAATAATCTTGCTCATCGATTCCTTAATGTTAACCTATGAAGCTTTCCATGGTCAGCTGTGACATGAGAAAAATTAAGGACAAAATACGGAGTTTTTAATATAGCTAAATTTTATATTTAATTTATATTTATTCTAAGGTTCTGGTCTTCCTACACTTTTGGAATGAAAATGAGGAATAGTGATGTTTTCTGTGTGTGCTTGTCAAAATAACTCTTCTCATTACCACTTTAAGCTTCCTCCCCCACCTCCCCACCCCCATACTGTTCTGTGTTATTCCAAAGTTGGGGAATCAGTGATCAGAGTTAAATTCAGGTACAAGCAGTACAAGATGGATTTAAAAAAAAAAATACGTCTGAAAGTCAAATTGCAGACAGCCTACGAGAGGTGTTCCATGATCACAGAGATGAAGCGAAGCTTCCCTAATGTGCTGGTGCTCCTTGCTTGGGCTGAGGCAACCCGGAAGGCTGTCGTGACGCTTAATAGCAGCTGACCCCCACTCCTTTGCTAGTGGGGGGGTGTGTGTGATTGGAAAGCAGGGGTGGAGGATATTGCACACACCCACACAGACAAACACACCCCAGGGCTATAAAGATACATCAGGAAGTCACAGCATTGAGTAGGTAGGGATAAAGGCTTTCTTCCCATCCCACACAGACAGATCCACAGTGCAGCACGAGGAGAAGACTCAGTTTGTCCCCTCCCATCTTATACTCAGGCCTCCCTAAAGGGGCTTCCCGCTTAGCTTGCCTTAGCTGGTTTGCCACTAGCTTGCTCCAGGACTGTGTGAAAAGGGATTTGGGGTTGGATCCATTCTTGACTGGATTGAATAAGGTAGTTCAGGCTCTCAGTTTGCTGACAAAGGGTGGGTACGTGACTATTAGATGCTGGCACAAGTAAATGACCGACTCTTCAACTTTGCCCGAAGCCCAGCCTTTCCTTCTTGTTATGGAGCTGGCAGGTGGGACCACCATGTGACAGTTTGAATTTATTAGTGTCAGTAATGATGAGAGTGGTTGGCATGTGGCAAAGCAGTTCACAAGTGGCAGTGTATATAGTATGGTGTAATAGTTGTATAAAAGAACAATGTGTGCAAGTTGAGAACTGACTGCCCTATAGTTAGGAAAAGTGCATGATGATAGAGAAAAAAGACCATGTCCTGTAGTTAGGGATGGGTTTGACTCCTGTCTCTGTAATCTCTCTGGTAACAAGAGTAGTTGTTAAAAAAAAAAAGAAAAATTGTATGTGTGATTTCACTGTTCCTTGAGTTTGAAGTAGTTATTTTAAACTTTAATATTTGAGGGTTTGCTTTTGGAGAAATGGCAAAAATATTCCTACAATATATATTTTTTCTACCAGAAAATATCTGAGCATAGATTTTAAATGTATTATTTTTGTGTGTGTGTTTTTTGGCAATATGTGCCTCCTCTGACATTGATGACAAAAGGTGAGCTTCAAGGTATTTTCTGTGGGAGTCTGTAATTTAGTGTTGTAGGTGACCTTTACTGATTGTTATCTGTTGTCATTTTGTATGGTTTTATTAAGCCCTTTACTCCAAAATAGAATTTTCTAAGTATGTAAAAGTTTTATTCTATGAATGGATGCTAATATGGTCACTGGGTAAGTAGTGAGTTATTAAATGATTTTCACATGTTAACAGGTCTGTTTGTAACTCTTCCAAAAGAGACTTATGTATGCATACTTTTCTTGCTTGTTCTTTAATTTGAGATGGAAGACCTAGGGAGTTGGTTTTGTTGAGGTTACGATCAGGAACCTTTTTGTCTCTGAAATGGAATGTATTTAAGTAAAATTGTACTTTTTTTTTACTCTTGAAACTGTTTCCAAAGAAGTGGAGGGGTGGGGAAGACTTGGCAAGTTATATCCTGTTTTTACTTTGAGCCCCAAGACACTTCAGACAGAAACCCAAATGACTAGAATGTAAAATAGACAGTGAAAATCCTATATGAGAAGCTGTAGAAAGAAAATTAGATTTACCAAGAAAAGTTCATGGAGGAGCTCGTATTTGAGCTGGGCCTGACATAAGTAGGAACGAGACTGGAGGGAATGTCCTGGTGACAGATTGTGCCACTTTCCCCTATTAAGGTGACTGCTGATAAATGTGAAACGGGTAGGTGTACCTTGTCTTACAATTCCAGATACCTGTTTTTGGTGGGTTATCAGAAATTTTTCTGTCCTGGAAAGTTGAAGCTTTTTTTGGGATCTGCGTATACCCAAATTCCTTTTGCTTAAGAAATACAGCAAGAAAGATTCGTCAGGTTTCATTCTGTGTAAGGAAGGGTGTGTGCTTGAGCATGCATGTATGTTATGTGGCTGGGGGTAGATAGAGAATTATAAACTGAAGAACCTGCCCTAAGTGTTCTTGCCAATTGAGGATTGGTGAGAAGATGAATCATTTTTGAAATTATAATGGTAAATTTGGGGAAAATGAGATGGAAATTACAGGAGATTTAAGAGCAGCAATGAAAAATGTTAGTCTCTAGCAGGTATTGTTATACTTTGTTTTCCTGTCTTTATGAACATCAGTTTGCTGTTACTTTACCTTGGAACTTAAAAAAAAAGAAAAAAATCCAGCCTCTTAATCTGTAAAGTGATCTATATATTTAAAGGAATAGTTATCTAATTGGAATATAGAATAAATCTTTGGTGTGGAAGTACTAAGGATTGTCAGAAGTTTATTGCTAATTTATCCATTGTGTGTTACAGCAAACTCAAAGGCTTTCCTCTCTGGCCTTGAATGAGATTAAATGCTGAGCTGTGAAGTTATTTTGCAATATTATGCTGCTCTCTTAAAGTTGTTTTCCATCATGACCACATATAAAGGTTTATTCTGAAATGGAATTTGGAGGACTCTGAGGTGGTTTTCCTTTTATTTTAACAGTGCAAACTTTTGTTAATATTGTTACAAGGAAAAATATAGTTAAGAACTTTGTCTTGTAAATTTTTTGGATGCAAGCTTTCAAGTAGATGAATGTCTAATAATTACGTAGATACATTCAGTAGTTTCAGAAATTTAAGTGTGTATGATTATTGGCCTGAGGTGATTCCATGATTTAAATCTCTGCTGAAGATTGTGTAATATAAAAGGGAACTAAATACCCTTTATTATAGCTTACGTTTTTTTTTCCTTTGTGTTTTTTGTCATCATCTTGTAAACTAATGTGAGGGCCAGTTAAGTCATAACTGTCCTGAGATTTGGAACAGTGATGTATTTTGAGAAATTTATGGAATTTATGAATTTTTAAAAATTTGATATTCAGGGGAACATTCTGAGTGACCATGTAAAATCAATTTCAGATAGGTAAGATGAAACATGAAACCAAATATGATTGGTAATGCCATTTCCATATAAACATTACATAATAAATTCTTTATTGATGTACTTGGTTTTCATATAGTTGTAAGGATTTCAGAACTGAAAAGAAAGAGAGGTGGCTAATAATAGTCCTTCCTAACATAGATGAGAATCAGAGACCTACTGAGCTTAAATGAGCCCAGTTAATGGCAGTTTAGCTAGGGGTAAAAAAAACTCAGTTCTCTTGTTAGCCAATAAGTATTTCCAATTCAAATAGGCTTAAAATTTCAGATGTGTTTAGGAGTCAGTCTTGCCATGATTTTTATTTTTTATTTTTAAAAAATTTTTTAGCTTTCATTGACTTTTTTTTTTAATCATCATTTTATTGAGATATATTCACATACCACGCAGTCATACAAACAAATTGTACTTTCGATTGTTTACAGTACCATTACATAGTTGTACATTCATCACCTAAATCAATCCCTGACACCTTCATTATCACACACACAAAAATAACAAGAATAATAATTAGAGTGAAAAAGAGCAATTGAAGTAAAAAAGAACACTGGGTACCTTTATCTGTTTGTTTGCTTCCCCTACTTTTCTACACATCCATCCATAAACTAGACAAAGTGGAGTTTGGTCCTTATGGCATTCCCGATCCCATTGTCACCCCTCATAAGCTACATTTTTATACAACTGTCTTCGAGATTCATGGGTTCTGGGTTGTAGTTTAATAGTTTCAGGTATCCACCACCAGCTACCCCAATTCTTTAGAACCTAAAAAAGGTTGTCTAAAGTGTGCGTAAGAGTGCCCACCAGAGTGATCTCTCGGCTCGTTTTGGAATCTCTCTGCCACTGAAGCTTATTTCATTTCCTTTCACATCCCCCTTTTGGTCAAGAAGATGTTCTCCATCCCACGATGCCGGGTCTACATTCCTCCCCGGGAGTCATATTCCACGTTGCCAGGGAGATTCACTTCCCTGGGTGTCTGATCCCACGTAGGGGGGAGGGCAGTGATTTCACCTTTCAAGTTGGCTTAGCCAGAGAGAGAGGGCCACATCTGAGCAACAAAGAGGCATTCAGGAGGAGACTCTTAGCACAAATACAGGGAGGCCTAGCCTCTCCTTTGCAGCAACCGTCTTCCCAAGGGTAAAACTTATGGTAGAGGGCTCAACCCATCAAACCACCAGTCCCGTATGTCTGTGGTCATGTTAGCAACCATGGAGGTGGGGTAGGCCAATACCCCTGCATTCTCCACAGGCTCCTCAAGGGGGCACTACATCTTTTTTTTTTTTTTTCCTTGTTTGTCTTTTTTCTTTTTTTTTTTTTTAACTTTCCCTTCTTTTTTAAATCAACTGTATGAAAAAAAAGTTAAAAAGAAAACAAACATACAATAAAAGAACATTTCAAAGAGACCATAACAAGGGAGTAAGAAAAAGACAACTAACCTAAGATAACTGCTTAACTTCCAACATGTTCCTACTTTACCCCAAGAAAGTTACATAATATAGCAACATTTCAGTGAACTTGTTCTACTACATCCATCAGAAATTAACAGACCATAGTCATTTCTGGGCATCCCCAGAACGTTAAATAGCTTATCTGTTCTTCTTGGATTATTGTTCCCCCTTCCTTAATTGCTCTCTACTGCTAGTTCCCCTACATTCTACATTATAAACCATTTGTTTTACATTTTTCAAAGTTCACATTAGTGGTAGCATATAATATTTCTCTTTTTGTGCCTGGCTTATTTCGCTCAGCATTATGTCTTCAAGGTTCATCCATGTTGTCATATGTTTCACCAGATCGTTCCTTCTTACTGCCGCGTAGTATTCCATCGTGTGTATATACCACATTTTATTTATCCACTCATCTGTTGAAGGACATTTGGGTTGTTTCCATCTCTTGGCAATTGTGAATAATCCTGCTATGAACATTGGCGTGCAGATATCTGTTCGTGTCACTGCTTTCCGATCTTCCGGGTATATACCGAGAAGTGCAATCGCTGGATCGAATGGTAGCTCTATATCTAGTTTTCTAAGGAACTGCCAGACTGACTTCCAGAGTGGCTGAACCATTATACAGTCCCACCAACAGTGAATAAGAGTTCCAATTTCTCCACATCCCCTCCAGCATTTGTAGTTTCCTGTTTGTTTAATGGCAGCCATTCTAATCGGTGTTAGATGGTATCTCATTGTGGTCTTAATTTGCATCTCTCTAATAGCTGGTGAAGCTGAACATTTTTTCATGTGTTTCTTGGCCATTTGTATTTCCTCTTCAGAGAACTGTCTTTTCATATCTTTTGCCCATTTTATAATTGGGCTGTCTGTACTATTGTCATTGAGTTGTAGGATTTCTTTGTATATGCAAGATATCAGTCTTTTGTCAGATACATGGTTTCCAAAAATTTTTTCCCATTGAGTTGGCTGCCTCTTTACCTTTTTGAGAAATTCCTTTGAGGTGCAGAAACTTCTAAGCTTGAGGAGTTCCCATTTATCTATTTTCTCTTTTGTTGCTTGTGCTTTGGGTGTAAAGTCTAGGAAGTGGCCTCCTAATACAAGGTCTTGAAGATGTTTTCCTACATTATCTTCTAGGAGTTTAATGGTACTTTCTTTTATATTGAGATCTTTGGTCCATTTTGAGTTAATTTTTGTGTAGGGGGTGAGGTAGGGGTCCTCTTTCATTCTTTTGGATATGGATATCCAACTCTCCCAGCCCCATTTGTTGAAAAGACCATTATGACTCAGTTCGGTGACTTTGGGGGCCTTATCAAAGATCAGTCGGCCATAGATCTGAGGGTCTATCTCTGAATTCTCAATTCGATTCCATTGATCTATATGTCTATCTTTGTGCCAGTACCATGCTGTTTTGGCAACTGTGGCTTTATAATAAGCTTCAAAGTCAGGGAGTGTAAGTCCTCCCACTTCGTTTTTCTTTTTTAGAGTGTCTTTAGCAATTCGAGGCATCTTCCCTTTCCAAATAAATTTGATAACTAGCTTTTCCAAGTCTGCAAAGGTAGGTTGTTGGAATTTTGATTGGGATTGCATTGAATCTGTAGATGAGTTTGGGTAGAATTGACATCTTAATGACATTTAGCCTTCCTATCCATGAACATGGAATATTTTTCCATCTTTTAAGGTCCCCTTCTATTTCTTTTAGTAGAGTTATGTAGTTTTCTTTGTATAGGTCTTTTACATCTTTGGTTAAGTTGATTCCTAGGTACTTGATTTTTTTAGTTGCTATTGAAAATGGTATCTTTTTCTTGAGTGTCTCTTCAGTTTGTTCATTTCTAGCATATAGAAACATTACTGACTTATGTGCATTAATCTTGTATCCCGCTACTTTGCTAAATTTGTTGATTAGCTCTAGTAGGTGTATCGTTGATTTCTCAGGGTTTTCTAGATATAAGGTCATATCATCTGCAAACAATGACAGTTTCACTTCTTCTTTTCCAATTTGGATGCCTTTTATTTCTTTGTCTTGCCGGATTGCCCTGGCTAGCACTTCCAGCACAATGTTGAATAACAGTGGTGACAGCGGGCATCCTTGTCTTGTTCCTGATCTTAGAGGGAAGGCTTTCAGTCTCTCACCATTGAGTACTATGCTGGCTGTGGGTTTTTCATATATGCTCTTTACCATGTTGAGGAAGTTTCCATCAATTCCTACCTTTTGAAGTGTTTTTATCAAAAAGGGATGTTGGATTTTGTCAAATGCTTTTTCAGCATCTATTGAGATGATCAGTTGATTTTTCCCTTTCGAGTTTTTAATGTGTTGTAATACATTGGTTGTTTTTCTTATGTTGAACCATCCTTGCATGCCTGGAATGAACCCCACTTGGTCATGGTGTATGATTTTTTTAATGTGTCTTTGGATTCGATTTGCAAGTATTTTGTTGAGGATTTTTGCATCTATATTCATTAGGGAGATTGGCCGGTAGTTTTCCTTTTTTGTAGCATCTTTGCCTGGTTTTGGTATTAGATTGATGTTAGCTTCATAAAATGAGTTAGGTAGTGTTCCATTTTCTTCAATGTTTTGAAAGACTTTGAGTAAGATTGGTGTCAGTTCTTTCTGGAAAGTTTGGTAGAATTCCCCTGTGAAGCCATCTGGCCCTGGGCATTTATTTGTGGGAAGATTTTTGATGACTGATTGGATCTCTTTGCTTGTGATGGGTTGGTTGAGGTCTTCTATTTCTTCTCTGGTCAGGATAGGTTGTTCATATGTTTCCAGGAAATTGTCCATTTCTTCTACATTATCCAGTTTGTTGCCATACAGTTGTTCATAATATCCTCTTACAATTTTTTTAATTTCTTCAGGATCTGCAGTTATGTCACCTTTTTCATTCATTATTTTGTTTATATGGGTCTTCTCTCTTTTTGATTTTGTCAGTCTAGCTAGGGGCTTGTCAATCTTGTTGATCTTCTCAAAGAACCAACTTTTGGTGATATTTATCCTTTCTATTGTTTTTTTGTTCTCTATGTCATTTATTTCTGCTTTAATCCTTGTGATTTCTTTTCTTGTACTTGGTTTAGGATTGGTTTGCTGTTCATTTTCTAGCTTCTTCAGTTGATCCATTAGTTCTTTGATTTTGGCTCTTTCTTCCTTTTTAATATATGCGTTTAGTGCTATAAATTTCCCCCTTAGCACTGCTTTTGCTGCATCCCATAGGTTTTGGTATGTTGTGTTCTCATTTTCATTCGTCTCTATATTTAGCAATTTCTCTTGCTATTTCTTCTTTAACCCACTGATTGTTTAGGAGTGTGTTGTTTAACCTCCAGGTATTTGTGAATTTTCTAAGTCTCTGATGGTTATTGACTTCTAATTGTATTCCACTGTGGTCAGAGAATGTGCTTTGAATAATTTCAATCTTTTTAAATTTATTGAGGCTTGTTTTATGTCCCAGCATATGATCTATTCTGGAGAAAGTTCCGTGAGCACTAGAAAAGTATGTGTATCCTGGTGATTTGGGATGTAATGTCCTGTAGATGTCTGTTAAATCTAATTCATTTATCAGATTGTTTAGGTTTTCAATTTCCTTATTGGTCTTCTGTCTGGTTGATCTATCTATAGGAGAGAGTGATGTGTTGAAGTCTCCCACAATTATTGTGGAAACATCAATTGCTTCCTTTAGTTTTGCCAGTGTTTCTCTCATGTATTTTGTGGCACCTTGATTGGGTGCATAGACATTTACGATTGTTATTTCTTCTTGCTGAATTGCCCCTTTTATTAGTATGTAGTGGCCTTCTTTGTCTCTCAAAACATCCCTGCATTTGAAGTCTATTTTATCTGAGATTAATATTGCTACACCTGCTTTCTTTTGGCTGTAGCTTGCATGAAATATTTTTTTCCATCCTTTCACTTTCAGTTTCTTTGTGTCCCTGTGTCTAAGATGAGTCTCTTGTATGCAACATATTGATGGTTCATTTTTTTTGATCCATTCTGCGAATCTATATCTTTTAATTGGGGAGTTTAATCCATTTACATTCAACGTTAAAACCGTGAAGGCATTTCTTGAATCGGCAATCTTATCCTTTAGATTATGTTTGCCATATTTTTCCCTCTCTCTATTAATATCCTTTATTGTACCCATACCGAATCTCTTTACTACTGAACCTTTCTCCAAGTCTCTCTGTCCTGTCTTTGTTTCTCTGTCTGTAGGGCTCCCTTTAGTATCTCCAGTAGGGCAGGTCTCTTGTTAGCAAATTCTCTCAGCATTTCTTTGTCTGTGAAAAATTTAAGCTCTCCCTCAAATTTGAAGGAGAGCTTTGCTGGATAAAGTATTCTTGGCTGGAAATTCCTCTCACTCAGAATTTTAAATATGTCGTGCCACTGCCTTCTTGCCTCCATTGTGGCTGCTGAGTAGTCACTACTTAGTCTTATGCTGTTTCCTTTGTATGTGGTGAATTGCTTTTCTCTTGCTGCTTTCAGAACTTGCTCCTTCTCTCCTATGTTTGACAGTGTGATCAGTATATGTCTCGGAGTGGGTTTTTTTGGATTTATTCTATTTGGAGTTCGCTGAGCATTTATGATTTGTGTATTTATGTTGTTTAGAAGATTTGGGAAGTTTTCCCCAACAATTTCTTTGAATACTCTTCCTAGACCTTTACCCTTTTCTTCCCCTTCTGGGACACCAATGAGTCTTATATTTAGACGTTTCATATTATCTATCATATCCCTGAGGTTCATTTCGAGTTTTTCAATTTTTTTCCCCATTCTTTCTTTTATGCTTTCATTTTCCATTCTGTCATCTTCCAGGTCACTGATTCGTTGTTCAACTTCCTCTAGTCTTGTACTATGAGTGTCCAGAATCTTTTTAATTTGGTCAACAGTTTCTTTAATTTCCATAAGATCATCCATTTTTTTATTTAGTCTTGCAATGTCTTCTTTATGCTCTTCTAGGGTCTTCTTGATTTCCTTCATATCCCGTACTATGGTCTCATTGTTCATCTTTAGTTCTTTGAGTAGCTGCTCTAGGTGCTGTGTCTCTTCTGGTCTTTTGATTTGGGTGCTTGGGCTTGGGTTATCCATATCGTCTGGTTTTTTCATATGCTTTACAATTTTCTGTTGTTTTTGGCCTCGTGGCATTTGCTGAACTTGATAGGGTTCTTTTAGGGTTTGTAGACCTATTGAAGTCCTTATCTCTAATTTATCAGATCTACAGCTTCGTGGAGTACACTTTCTCTAACTAAGCAGCAGGTGGCATCCACGAGCCACCTGTTCTCCACAAGCCAGATCTCCCCTGCTTAGCCTTTTTGGTGAGTGGGGGAGTGAGTCTTGTGGGGCCCAATTGGTGTACCAAGCTTGCGTGTGTAGTTGGTGTTGCCTGCTCTGTATGTGGGGCGTGTTTCTGGGCAGTCGGGGAGGGGGGGTGGCCCTAACAATCAAATCTCCCTGATGATCCTGGAGTTTTAAAGCTGCTGCAATAGTCTAATCCTTCAGTTCAGTCCTGCCACAGTTTGTCTCTGCCAGTGACCCACAAGTCTTTGGTATTGGCGTATGGCTCCTGAGACTTGCAAGTGGGCCCCTCTTCCAGGCTGTGCACCCCGGGTCCTCTGTTGAGGGATGACTGTGCTATGTCACAGGTGAGTGCCGTCCCCCCAGGGCAGTTCTGGGCTGCTGGGCTGTGTAGGGAGGCTCCCAGTCTGCTCAAATGATGGCTGAATGGGGCTTTGTTAATTCACACTGCTCCACCTTCCCAGCTCTGGGACATTCAGCTGAGGTTGCAGGGAAGGCTAATGTCCACGCCCAGTTTTGTGGTGTGTGCCTGTTATTTGAAGCACTTCCGTCACACTGGGTTGTCTGGGGCAGCTCTGGGCTATGGGGCTGGTGATGGGCAGGAGTGTTTCCCTTCCACCAGGCTGGTGGCTGTGAGTGGACACCCCCCCTTTCTTGGGAAGTTGTGTTGTTTAGTGAATTTTCTCAGCCACTGGATTATTGCCTTTTGTCTCAGAGCTCTCTTAGTTCTGCTCTTGACTTGACGTGCCCAAATTGCAATTCTTTGAAGCTTTCTGTATTGAGCTTCTTAGAGTAATTGTTTTAGAAAAAGCAAAAAGGATTTAAAAAAAAAAAAAAAAAAAAAAAAAAAAAACGGCCCTCCTCAGAGATCTAATGGGTTATTGAAATGGTAATAGACAAAGCAAACAGGGCCATTAAGGAAAGGTCCACAGGGCAGAGAGATCAGCTTTGCTTCGGGATTTGCATATGCGCCTCAAGGCCTGAGCTCCACCCTTCCCCTTTCTGTGTTCACCAGAACTCCAAAAATCCTCTGTTTTTATTTTGGAGTTTTTCGTGTTGTTTTTTTTCTATGCCTGTCTCCTCTCTGCTGGGCTGGCTGCTCTCAGAGTCTCTGGTGTCTGGTCTCAGTCTATCTATGGTTGGAGTTTGAATCAGTAGAATGAGTTTTCGATAAGAGCAGCCACTGCAGTTCTCCCTTCTCCTTCCCGGAGCTGACAGCCCCTCCTCCCCCGGGACTGAGCCTGGCAGGGAGGGGCGCGGGTCCCCTGGCCGCAAAAACTTACAGATTTCGCTGATCTCAGCAGTTCCACGTTTTCATGAGTGTTGTATGAAGTATGCCCAAAGACAGATTGCTCTGTGGTGTCCAGTCCACGCAGTTCCTGGCTTTTTACCTACTTTCCTGGAGGAGTAGCTAAAAGTTACAGCTCACCAGTCTGCCATCTTGCCCCGCCTCCTCATTGACTTTTTTTAAACTATTTATCGAAAAATTAAAACAAACAACAAAAAAAAACACACATTTCAAACAAAACAAAGCAAAGGATTAAGAAAAACAAATAACCTAAAATAACCGCTTTGCTTCCAACATGTTCTTTACCGTACCCCAAGGCAATTAATAAACCATATCCACACAGAGAATAAGAAAAACAAATAATTTAAAAGAACTACATTGCTTCCAACATGTTCCTACGATACCCAAGAAAATTAACAAACCATAATCAACCAAAGGTATAAGAAAAACCAAATAACCTAAAATAACTACATTGAAGCTGATTTTTTAATTCAATAGCTGTTTTTTTACTTTAACAAAAAATTAAAAAATAATTCAAACAAGACAACGGATTATGAAAAACAGAACTCTGTGAAAAATGTAAAATAAATGGTTTATATTGTAGAATGTAGGGGACCTAACGAAAGACAGCAAACAGTGAAGGGAGAACAATAATCTAATAAGAACAAATAAGTTATGGAGGGTAAACTTAATGTTCTGGGAATGCTCAGGAACGACTATGGTTTGTTAATTTCTGGGGAGTATGGTAGGAACAAGTTCGCAGAAATGTAGTTATTTTAGGTTATTTGTTTTTCGTATTCTTTTGTTCGGTTATGGTTTGTTAATTTTCTTGGGATATGAAAGGAACATGTTGGAAGCAATGTAGTTATTCTAGGTTATTTGTTTTTTTCATATTCCTTTGTTTTGGTTGTGTTTGAAATGTTTGTTTACTGTTTGTTTTTTGATTTTTTGATAAAGTATAAAAAACAATGACTTAAAGTAAATGAACAATGGGAAAAGGGGGAGAATGGAATGTTTTGGATTTTCTTTTTAATTTTAATTTTATTTTTTGGAGTAATGAAAATGTTCAAAGATTGTGGTGATGAAGGCACAGCTATATGATGGCACTATGAAAAACAGATTGTACACTTTGAAGGACTGTATGTTATATGAATATATCTCAATAAAATTGCGTTTAAAAAAAAAAAGGAGAAACATTCCTTAGCATAGCAAACAGGACAGAATTTACAGGAAAAAGTAAAGTTGAGGGACATGTGGCTCCTATAGTTCATACTAGAATCTCCTATTGAAATTATTGGGTTATTTACCTATAGATGTTGTGACATCTTTTTAATCCTAAATTAGCTTTAACATGAGTAATTATTTGGAATACATATATTGCTTTTATCTATTTGTACAAATGATTGAAATTTTGGCTTCATTTGTTTTTGTCACTCTTTGGAGAGCAAAATTTATGGAATGTCCCATTGATTTAATGTTTTAAACTTTTCCATTGCTTTTTAAAATCCCCAGCTTGTTATTAAGGGTATTAATTCTGAAAAAGTTTTAAAAGACTAGGCAATTGTTTTGGTAACAATAGAATCCAATTATAAAATCATTACATTTTATTATGTCTTTACATTATAATATGGCTTTGATATATGCCTAGTTTAATTGAGCATTTTATATTAATTCAAGACTGTTTCCTTGAGAGAAACAGCAGATTCATAACAGATAATACAAGTTAACATCTCTTTGTTATATAGCCCTCTGAGAGTTTTCTAAGCATGTTAGAAATGATAGATGTTATCGATAAGGACATTGAAATTATGTTCTATTGTACATCAAAAGGTCCTTCAAGAATTTGAGACTATACCTGAGATCAGTAAGGCTTTTCTGGCTGTAAATCCAGGGCTGCTTCTGCCCCATTATATTAAATACTTAATAGATCTGTGCTTCCCACGTGTTTTCCTTTCGTGATATACATGGACATTCAAGAATCTCTTGACATATACAACACAGTGTTTGAAAATGGGGACTTCCTTGGGATTAACTCAAGTTCCGGCCCTCCTGATGCTTTTGTTATGTAAACTGTAAGAAGCCTCAGTTTCCTCATCTGGGGATGTTATTATTAGTATTATTATTATTAAAATTGCTAATGGGATGGTGAGGAAAGGAAAAATATCTTCTGATATTTTTGGGACAAAAATGAAAGATATTATAAAAACCATTCTTGCCGTGTTGTGTGGTTTTTATAGCAATTTTTTTTTGTTTCCTTTGAAAATCACCAAAATAATGGTACAAGTACCTGTCAGAACTATGTTGTTTACAAAGGATCTGTACTTGTGATTTAATCACTTTTTTTTGGTTTTGTTTCTAAAGGTTACGGGAAGTTTCAGAGAAACTAAACAAATATAATTTAAACAGGTGAGAATTTTAAGATACTTTAAATTTTCCAACAAAGGACAGTTTTTCTCTGTTAGGAAAAAATTGATATTTAGGCACAGCTATTAATAATCTTTTAATCTGGATACCAACTTTTTATGAGTTAGGTTTCATTTGAACTAGTTTCTGTTCATACTGTTTTTAAAAATCTGTCATACTAAGGAGCTATGATTTTGGGAATTTTGTAATTAATGGTTTTTAATTAGTGTTTTATAATACATGAAAAATAATTTTTTGAAACAGGCTATGTTAGCTCTTTTTTTTTTTTTTCCTTTTGTTACTGGGGTAAAAAAAAATGTAGGAAATATGTATTTACTATTTAAAAAATAATTTTACTTACATATATATATATATTTTAATTTCCCAGCCACCCCCCTTTGAATGTATTGGAACAGGCTACTATTAAACAGTGTGTGGTGGGACCAAATCACGCTGCCTTTCTTCTTGAGGTAAATGATTTACTCTAAGGTAGAGAAATGAAAAATGAACAAAGTATACTCATGTATCATGTTGTTTCTTCCTTTTTATCCAAGGAAAACAGCAGCTGCTTCCAAGAGCTATTTCAGAGATCACCCAGTTCCATTTCCTTATAGTGGAAATGAGGAATCTAGACCCAGAGAAAGTTTAAAAGATTTATTGCAGCTTGAAACAGAATGGCGAGTCTCCTGATAACTGGTCATTTCCTCAGTCCAAATTTTTTCAGATTGAGGTGTTTTAAATTCTTTTCTACTGATCTCTTTATATGTATGTATAGCATATCCCCCAAACTCAGATATGACTGCCTTCAGGAAGGCAGCTTATTAGCTGTCTTCCGAATTGACAGTGATAGGCACGGAATATACTATTTGTTGAATGAATTCAAATTTTAATCCACATTTTACATTACATTTCTTCTATTTTCTCTGCTTTTAGGATGGTAGAGTTTGCAGAATTGGTTTTTCAGTACAGCCAGACAGATTGGAACTGGGTAAACCTGATAATAATGATGGGTAAGATATTAAGTCCTTCCTATTTAATATATGTTTAGTTCTTAAAAGGTATTACTTTATAAAACCTATGTTTTGATTTTGGTAACCCTCAAATTAAGAAGCATCGCATCTCACTGATGAACTAATTATAATAAGCAAACTCAAAAAGTTAGAATCTAGAATAGAGGCAACTAGGGGATATATTAGGGTTAGAGAATGGGGAGTGAATGCTTAATTTGTACAGAATTTCTATTATAGGTTGATTGTGAAAGGTTGGAAATGCATGGTGGTGATGGTAGCACATTTTAATATCACTGAAGTATGTAAGTGAATGTGGTTAAAAGGGGAATCTTTAGGTTGTATATGTTACTAGAATTAAAATTAGAAGGTAAAACAGTACTGTATAACAGTCAACCCTATTGTAGACAAGGGACTATAGTTAATAATACAAGTATAAGAGTGTTCTTTCATGAATTATAACAAATGTATGACAATAATACAAGGTGATAATAGGGTTGTATATGGGGAAAAATACACCTAATGTAAACTATGGAGGATAGTTAATAGTCCTATTTTAATAATCTTTCATAAATTGTAACAAAAGTGACTACTGTTTTTTTAAAAAAAGTTACAAAAAAGTGCTATAATCAGTTGTAACAAATGTTCTACCCCAATGTAAGGTTTTGTTGGTGGGATGGTATATGGGAATCCTGTATTTTATGCATGGTTGCATGGTTGTTCTGTAAACCCACAGCTTCTCTAATTAAAAGGGAAAAAAAAGAAGCATTGCAGAACATCAAATCTTAAAATAGAGTGAAATGGTTACTTTGTAGTTTGCTTTTAATTTTTATACAAGCACATTTATATCTAAAAATATTAGTGTTAAAAGTAGAAGAGTTGATGATCACTTAACAGAAATAAGTCACCCATGATACTACATTTTTGGTAGGTCCCAAGTCAAATCTGCTCTTTGACTGAAATGAGTTGTACATCACGGTTTCTCCTTTAATAATATTTCCAAATCAAGTAACTCAGTTTGAAAACAACAGGCCCATTAAAATTTTAGTCTTTAACAATGATAAAAGAATGCTAGATAATGTGTGATGAACTTCAGCTGGCTGCTTCTGAAGAAAACATGATTACTTTTGAAAATCTAAAGAAAAGTTACTACTTAGCATTCATTTGCAGTTAAAATGTGAAAACAATTTCAAAAAGAAAAGAAAGACAAATTGTTTTGAGGGGACAAGTTGTCAGGTTTGCTTTTTGATGCTGTGTATAAATTTTAGTAAGAGTAATCAGAAAATAGTCTGGTATTTTACCACATTAAGTCCAGAGCAGTGAGGCCTGGAATTCCAGGTTTGTTTCTAGTCAGTTTGGGACTGTTTTGTGATTCTGCTACCTTTTGTTTTTCTCCTAGGTCAAAGTTGAACAGCAACTCTGGGGCTGGGAGGACATCGAGGCCTGGTAGGACAAGTGACTCCCCATGGTTTCTCTCAGGTTCCGAGACACTGGGCAGGCTGGCAGGCAACACCCTGGGGTAAGTTGTGTCCAGATGAAGGCATCCACCAGCTTGTGCCATTGTTATGTATGTGCTCTCATTCTGAGTTGTCTTCAGAATGCCCTAGTGATGGGATGCCAGTGTGCCCTTCTGGGCAGGGAGCTCACATTGCTCATGTGAACCACCATGATAAAAATAACCCGCAGAGGGTAATTCCGTTTAACCCAGGTTGACCTTTTAAAGATGTATGTTATTTACATGTTTTTATAATGTCACTTATCATGTCACTTATGTCATTTCAAGTCTTAATACCATCTTTGCTCATAATTTGTGACTTACTCTTGGGTAAAAAAATTCTAACATTTGTTTCTTTCTGGCATCCAAATCTTGTTCTTTCTGTATTATTTTTTCCCCCCAAATTGTTCTTTGGTTTTTAATTTTGCTTATTACTACTTCTGCTGTGCACAAGTTTACATTTTCACATGGTAAAATACGTTTTTCCCTTTGTGATTTCCTTCATTGCTTTTTTTTAAATTACAGTTTTATTAAGATATATTCACATACCCTACAGTAATCCACAGTATACAATCAGTTGTTCACAGTACCATCATATAGTTGTGCATTCATCAGCAGAATCAATTTTAATCATTTACCTTATTCAAAAAAAAAAATGAAAAAAAAAAAACACCTGGAACATTCCATTCCCCCATCCCACCCTATTTTTCATTTAGTTGTTGTCCCTATTTTTCTACTCATGTGTCCATACACTGGATAAAGGGAGTGTGAGCCATAAGATTTTCACAGTCACAGTCACACCATGTAAGCTACATAGTTATGCAGTCGTCTTCAAGAATCAAGGCTACTGGATTGCAGTTCGACAATTTCAGGTATTTCCTTCCAGCCATTCCAATACACTAAAAACTAAAAAGGGATATCTATGTAGCTCATTAGAATGCGCTCCAGAGTGATATATTAATTTACTGAGGTTTATAAATTATGTAACTAAGCCTTAAAACGTTTAGTGAAGTTATGTTTACTTTTTAAATGTATTTATAAAATATATGCCTCTTTAGATACTCCTCTGTTATTTTATTTGAAGTTTATATACTGTCAACCCATGCAGAAATTCTAAACCAGAGATGATTTTACTTGTTTTATATTATATCTTAGTTCTTGATTAGCCAGATTTTCTGAAATTACCTAGTTAATGATTAGATAATGCCAAATCAGTGAAATCAGCATGTGTTCAAAGGCTGATAAGAGACATAAAGGGAAACAATTTAAATTGTTTCAAAATATAATGAACAGGAGGAGGAAAGATTTCTTTTTTGAACACTGTGAATTTGTCCAAAATAAAAAATACTTTTGGATTTAAAATATTGGAATCCCTGAAATGAAAAGTACTTATTTTCTTTGCTTTTTATTTTTTTCTTTAATGCTGAATTAAGTTTGTTTTGGTGTGGGAGGAGGGTCATCTAGTTTAGCTCATTCTGTGCTAGAACCATTAATAGGAATGTAACTCGGGTTCTTATAAAAATGTTATATGTCTCTGTTTAATGGTCTTATGCACACTAATTTCATTTCATTTCATTTGATAAGTCTGGAAAAAGTTTGATTGTACTTATTTAAGAAAGAATGATGATTATTATACTCTGTCAAGTTATGTCTTCTTTAAAGATAAAAATTCTTTGTTTAGTTGAAAGGTTAGCAAACTGTGGAACAAATCTTACTGCCTCCTATTTTTATTGAAACATAGCCAT
Organism: Choloepus didactylus; assembly: GCF_015220235.1. Classification (NCBI taxonomy): domain Eukaryota; kingdom Metazoa; phylum Chordata; class Mammalia; order Pilosa; family Megalonychidae; genus Choloepus; species Choloepus didactylus. The sequence goes on along the minus strand of NC_051320.1, from coordinate 58,216,161 downwards.
GCTCAGTTTTTTTACTTAGCATCTGTGGCTGCTTTTGTGCTATGACAGAGGTGAGTAGTCCTGGCAGAGACTGTTTGGTCCACAAGGTCTAAAATATTTATCCTTTATAGAAAAAGTTTGCTGATCCTTCCCTTGTTTAGTTTATCAGTTTACCTAATGGGATTCATTCCTGATCCTGCACTCTTTTTATTTATTTTTAATTTTTAATTTTGAAATAATTTCAGTGGTACAAAAAAATGTTGCAAAATTGTAGGAAGAATTCCTTTATACCTTTTCACCTAGCTTTGCCAAATGTTAACATCTTAAATAACCATAGTATAATTATCAAAACCAGGAAATTAACATTATTACAATGCATAATCTGCAGAGTTTATTCTGCTTTTGCCAATTGTCTCACTAGTACCATTTTTCTGGTCAATCCAGGACCCCATATTGCATTTCCTTGTCATGTTTTCTTAGTCTCTTCCAACCTGGAACAGTTCCTCAATCTATCTTTCAGGAACCCTAATGATTTTGAAACTAGCTAGTTATTTTGTAGAATGTCCCTCAGTTTGGGTTTGTTTCTTGTTTCCTCATGATTAAGCCCAGGTGATACATTTTTGGCAAGAATCCCACAGAAATGATGCAGCACCCTAATTAGTGCGTCATATCCAGAGGCACATGATGTTGACATGTCTCATTATTTGTAATATTAAGTTTGATCATTTAGTTAAGATGGCGTTTGCCAGATTTCACCACTGTAAAGTTACTATTTTCCCCTTTGTAATTAATATGTATTTTGCGGGGAAATGCTTTGTGACTGTAAATATCCTGTTTCTCACTATAGTTTTGCCCACTGTTTTGAGCATACAATTTTGGAATCTGTTGATGGTTTTTACCTGAAACAGTTATTAATTTGGTGTTTGTCAAATGGTGATTTTTAAAATTTCCACAATTCCTTTTATATTTATTAATTGGAATTCAACTCTAAGGAGGAGCTTTCCCACTTCCCCTATCTATTTCTTTTATATTTTATATCCATTTGATTATTTATATCATTATGGACTCAGGGCTATTTGTTTTATCAGTTTATAATCCATTACTGTTATTTGTTATGTTGCAGAAATGGTCCTAGACTTAAATCCTCTTTTAATAAAATAAACTTGTTTGTAAGCAGTGATAATAGATTATATGATAGAATAACTGAGAGAGCAGAATTTTATGACTTTAATAAAATTTGCTTCAAGTAAAATAATAAAGTAGTATACTTGAGCTTGAATAATAAAACCTCTGTAGACCTATTCCAAAGCAGATGAGGGCTAATTTTAAGGCTTTAAAATGCAGAGAAAATCATTAGTTTTTTGAGTCCCCTGTACTTATCCTTGTCCCACCTTAGTGTCTGTTTCTCCTCTTCTGCCCTAAGCACACATCAGAATAGACTCTTCATAAGCTTTTCTTTTTTTAATGCACTTTTATTGAGATATATTCACATTCCATACAGTCATCCAAAGTGTACTTTCAGTTGATCATGGTATCATGATATAGTTGTGCATTCATCTCCATAATCAATATTTGACCATTTTCATTACTCTAAAAAATTAAAAAAAATTAAAAAAAAAAAAAGAAGTAAAAAAGAACACCCAAAACATCTCATACTGCTCCCGCTACCCTGTCCCCATTTTTCTACTCATCTATCCATACACTGGATAAAGGGAGTGTGAGCCAGAAGGCTTTTGCAATCACATGGTCATACCGTGTAAGCTATATAGTTATACGATCATCTTCAAGAATCGAGGATACTGGATTGCAGTTTAGCAGTTTCACTTATTTCCTTCTAGCTATTCTAATACACTAAAAACTAAAAAGAGGTATCTATATAATGCATAAGCATAGCCTCCAGAATGACCTCTTGACTCCATTTGAAATCTCTCAGCCACTGAAACTTTATTTTGTTTCTCTCTTCCCTCTTTTGGTCGAGAAGGCTCTCTCAATCCCCCGGAGCTGGGTCCAGGCTCATCCCTGGGAGTCATGTCCCACGTAGCAGGAAATGCAATGAGTTTACCTGCAGAGTCAGCTTAGAGAGAGAGGCCACATCTGAGCAACAAATGAGGTTCTCTGAGGGTGACTTTCAGGCACTATTATAAACTGGGTTAGCCTCTCCTTTGTAGTAACAGCCTTCATAAGGGTAAGCCCCAAGATCAAGGGCTCAGCCTACTAAACTGGTAGTCCTCAATGCTTGCAGGAATATCAGGAACTCCCCAGGTGGGGAAGTTTAATGTTTCCACATTTTCCCCCAGTCCCTCAAGGGGACTTTGTGAATACTTTTTAATCTCTGCCTAAATTACTCTGGGATGTATTGTGGCTTCATGCTAACCTGTACACACTGACCTGATTTCACCCCCTATTCAAGGTTCCATGTAGTTATGGTGTTTGAATAAACTGGCTAACAAATTAAATTATATAGTGTACTACAGAAAATAGAGATTTTGCAACAAATAAGCATCTCTTCCTTTGGTCTCACATAGAAGTTGAAGTTTTAAAACACAGTCAATATCATCCTTTACCCTTTAGTTTGATTTTTACATTAGCCCCAACGAGGTCCATTTTGTTCATATCTCTGATTGAAGTCTGATCTCTTTTTCAGCTTTTTTAACAATTGTTATATGGGATAATGCTGACATTAATAGCTGCCCAACTCTGGCTCTGAGTCTCAGGTGTCACACAGATACCCAAAGTTACAGGGACCAACTAGGTTATACACCAAAAGCTCAGTGTCTCAGAATTTAGAAATAACCGTTACAACTCATGAATGGATGTGACTGTTGTATGAGCTTACAATCTAGGAATCTTTACAGTAAGCCTTCCCCTGATAACCTATGTTCTCAGATTTAATTCTAAGAGTTTACACATTATAGTTATTCCATATTAGTGAGGTGTCATAATGTTTGTCTTTTCAATTCTGGCTTATTTCACTCAAGATACTGTTCTCAAGGTCCATTCATCTAGTTGCATGCCTCACAACTTCATTCCTCCTTGCTGCCGCTCAACATTCCATTGTATGTATACACCACAGTTCACCACTCCATTTATCAGTTGATGTACCCTTAGGCCACCTCCACCCATTGAAAATTGCGAATACTGCCGCCATAAACACAAGGGTGCAAATGTCCATTCATGCCTCTGCTCTCAGTTCTTCCAAGTATATATCCAATAACGGGGTTGCAGGACCATGTGGCAACCCCATTCTTAGCTTCCTGTGGAACCACCACGCTGCCCTTCAGATGGGCTGCACCATTCTACTTCCCCACCAACAGGTAATAGGTACATATCTCTCTCCACATTTTCTCCAGCACTTGTATCCCTCTTTTTATTTTTAAAGTTTTATTCACACACCCTATAATCCATCCTAAGTAAGCAATCAGTGATTCCTGGTATAATCACATAATTATGCCTTCACCTCCACAATCTATATGAGGATATTTCCATTTCTTCCGCAAAGAAAGAGGAAGAGGAGGAAAAAAAACAAAGAGTAAAAAAAAAAGATAGAAGGAAAATAAAAATAAAGTGCAGTGGAAAGGTCTGACAACACCATCACCAACACAAGAATCCCATACCACTCACTTATATCCCCCTCTTATAGACATCTAGTTTAGGTATATTAGACATTTAGTTTTGATATATTACCTTTGTTACAATTAATGGAAGCATCTTAAACTATAGACTGTAGTTTGCATTGATTGTATTTTTTCCACTATACCATCCAATTTTCAACACCTTGCAATGTTGACATTCATTTCTTCTCCCTCATTTGAAAACATTCTTATATTTGTAATCACCATCATTGACCACTCTAGGTTTCACTAAGTTTTACAATCCCAGTCTTTATCTTGTATCTTTCCTTCTGGTGTCATACATGCCCATTGCCTTCCTCTTTCAACCATACTCACACTCATCTTTGTTCAGAGTACTTACAGTACAGTATTGTGCTACCATCACACATACCACGCAGTCATACAAAACAAATCGTACTTTCGATTGTTTACAGTACCATTACATAGTTGTACATTCATCACCTAAATCAATCCCTGACACCTTCATTAGCACACACACAAAAATAACAAGAATAATAATTAGAGTGAAAAAGAGCAATTGAAGTAAAAAAGAACACTGGGTACCTTTGTCTGTTTGTTTCCTTCCCCTATTTTTCTACTCATCCATCCATAAACTAGACAAAGTGGAGTGTGGTCCTTATGGCTTTCCCAATCCCATTGTCACCCCTCATAAGCTACATTTTTATACAACTGTCTTCGAGATTCATGGGTTCTGGGTTGTAGTTTGATAGTTTCAGGTATCCACCACCAGCTACCCCAATTCTTTAGAACCTAAAAAGGGTTGTCTAAAGTGTGCGTAAGAGTGCCCACCAGAGTGACCTCTTGGCTCGTTTTGGAATCTCTCTGCCACTGAAGCTTATTTCATTTCCTTTCACATCCCCCTTTTGGTCAAGATGTTCTCCGTCCCACGATGCCGGGTCTACATTCCTCCCCGGGAGTCATATTCTACGTTGCCAAGGAGATTCACTCCCCTGGGTGTCTGATCCCACGTAGGGGGGAGGGCAGTGATTTCACCTTTCAAGTTGGCTTAGCCAGAGAGAGAGGGCCACATCTGAGCAACAAAGAGGCATTCAGGAGGAGACTCTTATGCACAAATATAGGGAGGCCTAGCCTCTCCTTTGCAGCAACTGTCTTCCCAAGGGTAAAACTTATGGTAGAGGGCTCAACCCATCAAACCACCAGTCCCCTATGTCTGTGGTCATGTTAGCAACCATGGAGGTGGGGTAGGCCAATACCCCTGCATTCTCCACAGGCTCCTCAAGGGGGCACTACATCTTTTTTTTTCCTTGTTTTTCTTTCTTTTTTTTTTTTTAACTTTCCCTTCTTTTTTTTTTTTTTTTTATCATCATTTTATTGAGATATATTCACATACCACGCAGTCATACAAAACAAATTGTACTTTCGATTGTTTACAGTACCATTACATAGTTGTACATTCATCACCTAAATCAATCCCTGACACCTTCATTAGCACACACACAAAAATAACAAGAATAATAATTAGAGTGAAAAACAGCAATTGAAGTAAAAAAGAACACTGGGTACCTTTGTCTGTTTGTTTGCTTCCCCTACTTTTCTACACATCCATCCATAAACTAGACAAAGTGGAGTTTGGTCCTTATGGCATTCCCAATCCCACTGTCACCCCTCATACGCTACATTTTTATACAACTGTCTTCGAGATTCATGGGTTCTGGGTTGTAGTTTAATAGTTTCAGGTATCCACCACCAGCTACCCCAATTCTTTAGAACTTAAAAAAGGTTGTCTAAAGTGTGCGTAAGAGTGCCCACCAGAGTGATCTCTCGGCTCGTTTTGGAATCTCTCTGCCACTGAAGCTTATTTCATTTCCTTTCACATCCCCCTTTTGGTCAAAAAGATGTTCTCCATCCCACGATGCCGGGTCTACATTCCTCCCCGGGGGTCATATTCCACGTTGCCAGGGAGATTCACTTCCCTGGGTGTCTGATCCCACGTAGGGGGGAGGGCAGTGATTTCACCTTTCAAGTTGGCTTAGCCAGAGAGAGAGGGCCACATCTGAGCAACAAAGAGGCATTCAGGAGGAGACTCTTAGGCACAAATACAGGGAGGCCTAGCCTCTCCTTTGCAGCAACCATCTTCCCAAGGGTAAAACTTATGGTAGAGGGCTCAACCCATCAAACCACCAGTCCCCTATGTCTGTGGTCATGTTAGCAACCATGGAGGTGGGGTAGGCGAATACCCCTGCATTCTCCACAGGCTCCTCAAGGGGGCACTACATCTTTTTTTTTTTTTCCTTGTTTTTTTCTTTTCTTTTTTTTTTTTAACTTTCCCTTCTTTTTTAAATCAACTGTATGAAAAAAAAAGTTAAAAAGAAAACAAACATACAATAAAAGAACATTTCAAAGGGACCATAACAAGGGAGTAAGAAAAAGACAACTAACCTAAGATAACTGCTTAATTTCCAACATGTTCGTACTTTATCCCAAGAAAGTTACATAATATAGCAACATTTCTGTGAACTTGCTCCTACTATATCCATCAGAAATTACAGACCATAGTCATTTCTGGGCATCCCCAGAACGTTAAATAGCTTATCTGTTCTTCTTGGATTATTGTTCCCCCTTCCTTAATTGCTCTCTACTGCTAGTTCCCCTGCATTCTACATTATAAACCATTTGTTTTACATTTTTCAAAGTTCACATTAGTGGTAGCATATAATATTTCTCTTTTTGTGCCTGGCTTATTTCGCTCAGCATTATGTCTTCAAGGTTCATCCATGTTGTCATATGCTTCACGAGATCGTTCCTTCTTACTGCTGCGTAGTATTCCATCGTGTGTATATACCACATTTTATTTATCCACTCATCTGTTGAAGGACATTTGGGTTGTTTCCATCTCTTGGCAATTGTGAATAATGCTGCTATGAACATTGGCGTGCAGATATCTGTTCATGTCACTGCTTTCCGATCTTCCGGGTATATACCGAGAAGTGCAATCGCTGGATCGAATGGTAGCTCTATATCTAGTTTCCTAAGGAACTGCCAGACTGACTTCCAGAGTGGCTGAACCATTATACAGTCCCACCAACAATGAATAAGAGTTCCAATTTCTCCACATCCCCTCCAGCATTTGTAGTTTCCTGTTTGTTTAATGGCAGCCATTCTAACCGGTGTTAGATGGTATCTCATTGTGGTCTTAATTTGCATCTCTCTAATAGCTAGTGAAGCTAAACATTTTTTCATGTGTTTCTTGGCCATTTGTATTTCCTCTTCAGAGAACTGTCTTTTCATATCTTTTGCCCATTTTATAATTGGGCTGTCTGTACTATTGTCCTTGAGTTGTACGATTTCTTTGTATATGCAAGATATCAGTCTTTTGTCAGATACATGGTTTCCAAAAATTTTTTCCCATTGAGTTGGCTGCCTCTTTACCTTTTTGAGAAATTCCTTTGAGGTGCAGAAACTTCTAAGCTTGAGGAGTTCCCATTTATCTATTTTCTCTTTTGTTGCTTGTGCTTTGGGTGTAAAGTCTAGGATGTGGCCGCCTAATACAAGGTCTTGAAGATGTTTTCCTACATTATCTTCTAGAAGTTTTATGGTACTTTCTTTTATATTGAGATCTTTGGTCCATTTTGAGTTAATTTTTGTGTAGGGGGTGAGGTAGGGGTCCTCTTTCATTCTTTTGGATATGGATATCCAACTCTCCCAGCCCCATTTGTTGAAAAGACCATTATGGCTCAGTTCAGTGACTTTGGGGGCCTTATCAAAGATCAGTCGGCCATAGATCTGAGGGTCTATCTCCGAATTCTCAATTCGATTCCATTGATCTATATGTCTATCTTTGTGCCAGTACCATGCTGTTTTGGCAACTGTGGCTTTATAATAAGCTTCAAAGTCAGGGAGTGTAAGTCCTCCCACTTTGTTTTTCTTTTTTAGAGTGTCTTTAGCAATTCGAGGCATCTTCCCTTTCCAAATAAATTTGATAACTAGCTTTTCCAAGTCTGCAAAGTAGGTTGTTGGAATTTTGATTGGGATTGCATTGAATCTGTAGATGAGTTTGGGTAGAATTGACATCTTAATGACATTTAGTCTTCCTATCCATGAACATGGAATATTTTTCCATCTTTTAAGGTCCCCTTCTATTTCTTTTAGTAGAGTTATGTAGTTTTCTTTGTATAGGTCTTTTACATCTTTGGTTAAGTTGATTCCTAGGTACTTGATTTTTTTAGTTGCTATTGAAAATGGTATCTTTTTCTTGAGTGTCTCTTCAGTTTGTTCATTTCTAGCATATAGAAACATTTCTGACTTATGTGCATTAATCTTGTATCCCGCTACTTTGCTAAATTTGTTTATTAGCTCTAGTAGCTGTATCGTCGATTTCTCAGGGTTTTCTAAATGTAAGATCATATCATCTGCAAACAATGACAGTTTTACTTCTTCTTTTCCAATTTGGATGCCTTTTATTTCTTTGTCTTGCCGGATTGCCCTGGCTAGCACTTCCAGCACAATGTTGAATAACAGTGGTGACAGCGGGCATCCTTGTCTTGTTCCTGATCTTAGAGGGAAGGCTTTCAGTCTCTCACCATTGAGTACTATGCTGGCTGTGGGTTTTTCATATATGCTCTTTATCATGTTGAGGAAGTTTCCTTCAATTCCTACCTTTTGAAGTGTTTTTATAAAAAAGGGATGTTGGATTTTGTCAAATGCTTTTTCAGCATCTATTGAGATGATCAGTTGATTTTTCCCTTTTGACTTGTTAATGTGTTGTAATACATTGATTGTTTTTCTTATGTTGAACCATCCTTGCATGCCTGGAATGAACCCCACTTGGTCATGGTGTATGATTTTTTTAATGTGTCTTTGGATTCGATTTGCAAGTATTTTGTTGAGGATTTTTGCATCTATATTCATTAGGGAGATTGGCCGGTAGTTTTCCTTTTTTGTAGCATCTTTGCCTGGTTTTGGTATTAGATTGATGTTAGCTTCATAAAATGAGTTAGGTAGTGTTCCATTTTCTTCAATGTTTTGAAAGAGTTTGAGTAAGATTGGTGTCAGTTCTTTCTGGAAAGTTTGGTAGAATTCCCCTGTGAAGCCATCTGGCCCTGGGCATTTATTTGTGGGAAGATTTTTGATGACTGATTGGATCTCTTTGCTTGTGAGGGGTTGGTTGAGGTCTTCTATTTCTTCTCTGGTCAGTCTAGGTTGTTCATATGTTTCCAGGAAATTGTCCATTTCTTCTACATTGTCCAGTTTGTTGCCTTACAGTTGTTCATAATATCCTCTTATAATTTTTTTAATTTCTTCAGGATCTACAGTTATGTCACCTTTTTCATTCATTATTTTGTTTATATGGGTCTTCTCTCTTTTTGATTTTGTCAGTCTAGCTAGGGGCTTGTCAATCTTGTTGATCTTCTCAAAGAACCAACTTTTGGTGATATTTATCCTCTCTATTGTCTTTTTGTTCTCTATGTCATTTATTTCTGCTTTAATCCTTGTTATTTCTTTTCTTGTACTTGGTTTAGGATTGGTTTGCTGTTCATTTTCTAGCTTCTTCAGTTGATCCATTAGTTCTTTGATTTTGGCTCTTTCTTGCTTTTTAATATATGCATTTAGTGCTATAAATTTCCCCCTTAGCACTGCTTTTGCTGCATCCCATAGGTTTTGGTATGTTGTGTTCTCATTTTCATTCGTCTCTCTATATTTAGCAATTTCTCTTGCTATTTCTTCTTTAACCCACTGATTGTTTAGGAGTGTGTTGTTTAACCTCCAGGTATTTGTGAATTTTCTAAGTCTCTGATGGTTATTGACTTCTAATTGTATTCCATTGTGGTCAGAGAATGTGCTTTGAATAATTTCAATCTTTTTAAATTTATTGAGGCTTGTTTTATGTCCCAGCATATGATCTATTCTGGAGAAAGTTCCGTGAGCACTAGAAAAGTATGTGTATCCTGGTGATTTGGGATGTAATGTCCTGTATATGTCTGTTAAATCTAATTCATTTATCAGATTGTTTAGGTTTTCAATTTCCTTATTGGTCTTCTGTCTGGTTGATCTATCTATAGGAGAGAGTGATGTGTTGAAGTCTCCCACAATTATTTTGGAAACATCAATTGCTTCCTTTAGTTTTGCCAGTGTTTCTCTCATGTATTTTGTGGCACCTTGGTTGGGTGCATAGACATTTACGATTGTTATTTCTTCTTGCTGAATTGCCCCTTTTATTAGTATGTAGTGGCCTTCTTTGTCTCTCAAAACATCCCTGCATTTGAAGTCTATTTTATCTGAGATTAATATTGCTACACCTGCTTTCTTTTGGGTGTAGCTTGCATGAAATATTTTTTTCCATCCTTTCACTTTCAGTTTCTTTGTGTCCCTGTGTCTAAGATGAGTCTCTTGTATGCAACATATTGATGGTTCATTTTTTTTGATCCATTCTGCAAATCTATATCTTTTAATTGGGGAGTTTAATCCATTTACATTCAACGTTATAACCGTGACATCACACAGTAATGTGCTATTCATTTCTGGGTCTTTACAATTAATCCTGTTTTACCTTCTGTATTCCTTCAGTATCAAATGCCTGATCTCTAACCTCTTTCTATCTCCTGATAACCTGTGTTCTCAACTTTAACTCTCAACGTTCGCTCATCAATGTTAGTTCAGATTAGTGAGACCATACGGTGTTGTCCTTTTGTTGATAGCTTATTTCTCTCAACATAAAGTTTACTGTCTCTCATTTTATCTTTTGGATCTTATATGACATTTTTTTTTTCCTTTGTCTTTTTACCCTTACTGATAGTCTTCATTTCTATACTCTTCTCCAAACCCCTCTCTCCCTTCTTTTTCTATCTGCCTGTTGTGCTCCCTTCAATAATTCTAGTAGAACAGGTATCTTGTTCACAAACTCTCTTGGTGTCTGTTTGTCTGAAAATATTTTAAACTCTCCCTCATGTTTGAAGGACAGTTTTGCTGGATATAGAATTCTTGGTTGTTAGTTTTTCTGTTTCAGTATCTTTAAATTTATCATACCACTACCTTCTCACCTCCATGATTTCTACTGAGAAATCCGCACATAGTCTTATTGAGCTTTTTTCTTGCTGCTTTCACTATTTTCTGTCTTTGATACTTGATAATCTGATTATTAAGTGTCTTGGAGTTAGTCTTTTGGGTCCATTCTGTTTGGGATACACTGCACTTCTTGGATCTGTAATTTTATATCTTGCATAAGAGATGGGAAATTTTCAATGATTATTTTCTCTAGTTTTCTTTCCCTTTCCTTCGTCTTCTGGGACACCCATGACGTGTATATTTGTACACTTCATGTTGTCCATCAGTTCCCTGATATCCTGCTCATATTTTTACATTCTTTTCCTTATCTTTTCTTTTGTGTGTACAGTTTCCAATGTCATGTCCTCTAGTTCACAAATCCTTTCTTTTGCCTCTTCAAATCTGCTGTTGTATGTCTCCATTGTTTTTCATGTCTTCTGTTTTGTGTTTCATTCCCATAAGTTTGTGTTTTCAAGCTTATGAATTCTTCTTTATGGTCACCCAATGTCTTCTTTATATCCTTCATGCTTTTGCCACATTTTCCTTCCCCTCATTGATTTTAGATTTGTTTGAACATCTTTAATTAGTTGTTTCAACTCCTGTATCTCACTTGAAGTGTACCTTTGTTCCTTTGACTGGGCCATATCTTCTTTTTCCTTGTGTGAATCATAATTTTTTGTTGTCTAGGCATCTGGTTTCCTTGATTACCCCAATCAGATTTTCCCAGACCAGATGGGCCCAGGTCCCAGGAGGAGGCTGCAGTCAGTATCAAGTTTCCCTGTGGATGGGACCCAGCAGATTATCAGACTTTCCTGTGAGGCCTCTAGATTCTGTGCTTTTCCTATCCAGCCCTGTGGGTAGTGCTTGTCAGCCTGCAGCTCCCCACCAGCGTAAAGAGGTGCAGTGCCTTTAATTCTCAGCAGACCCTGCCCTGCCAGGGGCCCAGGGTGAAGCTGTTGCTGTTTTTTTTTTTTTCCCTCTTTCTCTTTTTCCCCCAAGCTCTGGAGTCTGAATTCTCTAAGAGAGGTCAGCCACTTGAGATGGGCATTGCCACCACTTTTCTTAGGGAATTATCTCCTTCACTTGACTTCTTCCTTTGTCTGTCTTAACTCTACCCTTGCCTGGATCAGTGCTGACAATTGTAAATGCCTGAAGCTTTCTCTAATGAGGTACTTAGAATGAGAGAAAGAAAAAGAAAGAAATCCCCCTTTCAGAGCTAATTACCCAGCCCCCCAGTTTCTCTGGTCGACTGGTGTTGGTACCTGGTTCTGTGTGCGCCCTTGCTTGGGACACAGCCCTTTTGTGGTATTCTGATCTCAACTGACTTCAAATGCCTTTGTTTTTATTTTATTATTATTATTATTTTTTCATTAGCCCTGCCTCCTCTCTGCCAGGAGAGACCTCAGGGTTTCTTTCCTGCTTGCTCCAGGTTTATCTGTGCTTGTAGCTTGTATTCAGTCGTCCGGATTTGTTAATTAAAACTGTGGTTAGACCTTGGTTGAGCCCCTTCCCTTGCTTGCAGCAGATATCACATGTTTTTCCCACAGGGAAGTGTTCCAGCTCAGCCTGTGGTGCCCGTGGGGGAGGGATGCCAACTCCGCAGTTTGGGGAACTTTGCTTATAGTTCTTTGCTGCGGTCTCAGCTGTTCCACCCATTCCAGATTGGTGTATGATGTGTGTTCGGTCACGGATTTCCCACCAACTGTTGTTTCAGACTATTTTCTATTTATTCCTGGCTATTTACTAGTTGCTCTCGGTGACAAACTAAATTCCACACCTCTCTTTGCTGCCATCTTGTCCTGTCTCCATAAGCTTTCTTTTAGCATTGGGTTCATGAATTGTAATACTGAAAAATGTCAGTGCCCACTGACTAACTCAGTGGCAGTCATTCGTTTACTCTTATTTGGGTTTACAAATGTCTACAAAATATAAGCTCTTAAAGGCTTATCATTTCTGTTGACCTCTCTGAAAATTCTTCTCAGTATGTAAGTGGTGAAATTTTGGTCAGATTATCTGTAAATCAAGAACTTTTATAAAGTCAAAAATATTTTTCTTATAAAGTCAAAAATATTTTTTCCTTTTCCTTGTTTTGTACAGTGATTTCAGTTCCATTTCTGAGTTCATTACAGTAAACTTTAAAGAAGTTTGTAATTCATGGCGTGTTCTAGAGACTCTAGGACAGGCAGATCTTGCATCCCCAAAGTGGACTCTAACTCAGTTATGAGATAGCAAGAATCAAGTGTGAAAGAGACCATCCCCACAGACCTTGCTGTCTGTCCTTGTTCGAGTCCAGGCTTGTTCTCTTTGGGCTCATAGAGGTGTCATTAAGCAGGGAGTGAATGATTTCTGCATTTAAATGCTACATTTGAAAGAGTTTAGGACAATTGATACTATTTTTCTTTTCCATTAGCATGGATAATGTAGCAGTCAAAATGTATGGAATTTATTTTAGTATTATTCCATTTGGTGTTTTTTCTAATTGGCAGGCTTGCATACTGAAGGTTTCCAGCTGCTGCTGTTTTTTGCCTTTAATAATTATTTCAGATTTATCTTGGGGGATATTTTGAAAATCTGAGTATCTTATTAAACTCCTTTCAAACAAGGTTAAAGGTAAGAACACCATGTTTGTGAAATTGAAAGGAGTTTATTTGTATTTAAAATGGAAGATATTAGTGTTGAAATATCTTTATTCTGTTATTTATTATCACTGGACATAACACATGATAGGTATAAACTACTGTCAATTGGTTTGAACTACCATATTTTCCTTTATGGTTTAATCAGTGCTAATAATTAGTACAGGATCTGAAATGTAAAAGCCACGCGAATAACTGTAGTTGTAATTGTTGAAGCTGGCCAAGTAGGTAAGACAGTAGGACTGACAAATTGGATGCCCATTTTAAAGGAGGCAGATTATTGTCATAGGTGAAAACAATGCCGTTGTTGCCAAATTCAACACCGCTCCCTCCATTATTTTAAAATTTTAGAACAGTTTTTAGATTGACAGAAAAATTGTGAATACTGAGTTCCCATTCACTACTACACTCAGTTTCCCCTATTGTTAATGTCTTACATTATTATAGTACATTTGTTAGAATTAGTGAACAAATATACTGATACATTATTATTAACTGAAGTCCATAGTTTTTCAGATTTCCTGTTTGTTTCTACCTAATATCCTTTTTCTGTTCCAGGATCCTGTCCAGGATACCTACCACATTACATTTAGCCATTGTGTCTCCCTTAGGCTCTTCTTGGCTGTGACAGTTTCTCAGACTCTCCTTGTTTTTGATGATGTATATACTTTTTTAACCAACCAACCAAGTATAGGGACAAGATCTGTCCCATGGACTTAAAGTTTGCAGCTATGGACTAACTTCATACTAGGTGTGATTTCCTTAGTTGGCTTCGAGTCACTCTGTGTACTTTGAGCACTGACTTCATAATAGAATCAGAATGGTAGGATTAATTTGATATGCAGACTACAGAAAGTAGAAACAGATCTTCCCAGTATTTTTTACTTTAATATTATGAATTAATGTAACTCACTAATTTATAGATAAAAAGAATCATTGATTCCAGAGCTATCTTTTGTAACCATCAATAAACTTCTATTAGTGTATGCTTAGTTTAACACATTGATCTTTATCTAGGTAGAACTCTTGGAGAAAAATGTACAGGAGCAGTTGAGGTAAAGAGACTGGTGGGTTGTTTGGATTCTGATAGAAATACTCCATGGCAAATGAGATTAGGGAAACCCTGTATCTACCATTATAAACAGTTAGGTTAAGGGGCAGACAGATGTCTTTCAACTAACCTTGATTGAGGATTTGCATAGCAGAGATTGCAAACTGACAGCTGGTGATGTTTTGGTGGATTAAACTAGCTGTGTTTCAAGAAAATAATTCAAATGCTTTACATAGGCAGGTATTTTCTACTCTCCCCTGCTATCTTGGATTGACTTATTTATGTAACCCATCTACCCATGATGGGATTTGAGTTTCTGATGTCTGTAAGGTCTGTTCAGGAGCAGATATGTACTTGGTTAGTATATCTGATCATGTTTCTAGCATTAGTTGCTTGGGGAAAAAGTAGTATGCATTCCTAGGTGGAAATATAAAGCCACCCATTAATTATATCTATGTTGACCATGTAATTTGTTGTCTAAATTGGGACATTTTTGAATGAAATAATTATTAGATTCATACAGTAGGTTTAAACTAGCATTTCCCCAGGCAAACTAGGACATACAGTCACCCTAATTATACTTTTTTAAAAAGACTCTTTGGTGTCATTCTTTCTGTTTTCAAATTGAAGTAATGTATTTGAGCTTTTGAATATTCAAAAATTCCAAGAGTAGTTCTACATGAAAGATTTAGGTTTTACAACTTTTATAGAAACCTTTAAGTAGAAATGTTATTCAGTATTTGATTTGAATATTCCTATTTATGTGTTTCATTGATCTATATTATTTTCTATTGCATAATTATCCTAATACATGTAACTTGAAAAGAAAATGTCTACTTTTTAGAATAATGCTTCCTTTTATAACATAACTTCTTTGTTTTTTAATGTAACGAATGAAGCCTTTTTGTTTTTCTTTTGGCCTATGAATCATTATTTAACATTGCATTTCTAAAATCTGTTATGTGGCTGAAATAAGTGCTGTTTCATACTGCAACCTTGAGGATGCACAATATGTTTTCCTTCAAAATTATTTTTGGCAGATACTGCATAAACATGAATTGGTAGCATGCATCAACAATAGAGAAAGCCTTCAACAGGATGGCACCAGTTTTTCTGGAGATTTTATTTTTTTCGTTTTACTGTGGAAATTATTTTTAAAGTTTTTTTTGTTTGTTTAGGCAGCGAATGGGCTTTCCAGTTAAGTGAGAAGACAGGACAAGAAGTTTAATGTTTACTGATCTTAGAACTGTTATTGGTTAAGATATTTAAAGCTTTTTAAGGGGGGAAAAGTAAAGACTTAGAAAATAAAATTTAAGTATGTTTCCAATGGGAGATTGAAGTTTTCAGCCTTACGTGAGTGTATTGAAGAAGAGTTGGGAGTGAAGTACCTCTTTTTTAGGTTAATGATCTCTCAGTATTAGATTCACTTTAAAGAGGACTAGCCCTATCACAATTTTGCAGGCTAAAGTGATTTGTTATGACCATTTTCTTTAAGATCTGAATGAATGCAGAAAAGTAATTGTTTTCTAGTTATCTTGCTTAGTTGAATTAAAGCATCTGAATTCTCTTGTCTGGGGCAGTAAGTAGAGATATAGATGTAATGCCCTTTCTAAGTCATTTTCTCATACTTAGGAAAAACTAATGAATATACCATTTTAAATAGTAGCTTCACCTTGGTCAAGGTAGTCAAATATTAATGAGATACTACTTCTCCAAATGAATATTTTATTCCATGCAAAGTACTTTGAGCCCCAAACTCTAAATTTTATTTTTTGTGCAATAGGATGTTGGGTCTTTCATTCTAAGGTGAAATGTAGTCTGTTATTCATTTTAGGGTTGTGACTAGAAATATGTGGTATGTGAATCTTTTAAAAATTATTTTAAAAGATGCAGAAGTATGCTGTTTATATTTTTAAAAAGTGGAACAATGTTATTTTAAAGGTAAATTCTGTTATCTAATTCTTCTGTCAAAACACTACTATAAAACACTGTATGTCAATAGGAAAAAGAACTTTGTCTTAAAGAGAATGAAAATGAGACCCAAAGTGGTCTTCTCAGAATGATTGTTTAAAATGCTAATTCTCTAAATTCCTTCAATTTTTAGAAGTCGCTGGAGTTCAGGAGTGGGTGGAAGTGGAGGAGGATCCTCTGGTAGGTCATCAGCTGGAGCTCGAGATTCCCGCCGACAGACCCGAGTTATTCGGACAGGACGGGATCGAGGTTCTGGGCTTTTGGGCAGTCAGCCCCAGCCAGTTATTCCAGCATCTGTCATTCCAGAGGAGTTGATTTCACAGGTATGAAATATTGGAGAATACTTAACATAAGATAACAGGACAAGGTGAGGTTTACTGAATATGGCAGACCATAGCCTTAACTCATCCTGAATTGTTAAATACTGCTTTTCTGTAATGATCCTAGATTTGATAAAGGCTTTAATCAAAAGGAAATTAGCATAGCTCTCTACTTTGTTTTTTATTTCAGGCTCAAGTTGTTTTACAAGGCAAATCTAGAAGTGTCATTATCCGGGAACTTCAGCGAACAAATCTTGATGTAAACCTTGCTGTAAATAATTTACTTAGCCGGGATGATGAAGATGGAGATGATGGGGATGATACAGCCAGTGAATCTTATTTACCTGGAGGTTGGTGGATCATCATCTTGGTTTTCTCATTTCTAGAATGCTCCTTTGACTAGGGAATGGAATTTTAAAGAACAAATGATTTTCTGTCTCTTTTTTCCAAGGTGGTAGAAAATTCTCACTGCAGTGCTGTTTGATTTGATTGTAAAGTTCCTTTTAAGGGAAAATGTGGAAATGTTTTTGTTGCTCAGTGGACTTGTGTTTGGTTTCCAGTAAAGACATAGACATATGTGCATGGCTTTATCACTGGCTGACAGATAACTTTGGAATGTTGGTTTTTGATGCCTTTATTACCGAATGGGGTTTAATATCATTGAGATACATTTAGATTTTTACTTTTTTATCCCTATGATGTCACAAGTACTATATCTTAAATAGTGATCTTTATTTTCTTGTGATTATTTAGCAGGTAGCTCAAGTGACAAGTATCCATCTGATGGTTCTTACATTTTACATTAAAAATGTAACCTTGTTTCCTAGATAATTACTGCTTTTTTCCCTTCAGGTAACTTAAATAGTCAGTCTCTGATTTTAATCTGTTTTAATTTTCAGACATCTTTCAGTGGCCTACAGATGTTCGCTCTATAGCTGCTTCATATTTGTTTCTGTTTACAGAGGATCTTATGTCTCTTCTTGATGCTGACATTCATTCTGCCCACCCAAGTGTCATTATTGACGCAGATGCCATGTTTTCTGAAGACATTAGCTATTTTGGGTACCCTTCTTTTCGTCGTTCCTCACTTTCCAGGCTAGGCTCATCTCGAGGTAATTTTGCATTTATTTCTTTTTTCATCATTGACTGAATGAAGAGATAGTTGTAGCGAATTCACCGTATTTATACCTTTAATATTGCAGTAAATGGAATCATTACTTATTAGTGTTTTTGTATGCTCTAAATTAAAACTAGGTAGTATTCTGGAGATGGTCTTATCTACAGTATGGAATATAAATCAAGGGCTGTGACTTGCCTAATTAGGAATATGGATTCTAAACTAAAAGCAGAATTCTACTTTATAGTGACATGCAGCATTCAGAAAACAGGTCTGTTAGTTTATCTGATTAAAATAAAGTTACTATTCTGTTCTTTTAAAATCCTGGCTAGATGGAAGAATGAAATATGAAAAAATATGAAAGAACTTAATGGGCTTAGCTAGTAACAAACTTAATGTTTATCTTATTAAATGCTGTTTTCAATGGTTAAATCTTTAAAAAGATACAGTACATAGTAGAGGTCAGATAGAAGATTTTCAAATCATTAATCTAATCTCTCTCTATATATTGGTATAGCTTTAGCTTGCATTGTAACTTTTTAAAGCCAATATTTTTACTTCTAGAATGTAAAATTGTTTGAATCACGTAACAGACAAGAAATCAGCTGTATTATTTACTGGTGATTAGTGGATTGGGGAAGATGCCATGTTATATTAAGGTTTTGCTGTAAATACCTAGTGCTTGAAAGCAGAGTTTTGAAATAACAAACTATGGCGATCTTTTAAAATATTGAAATCTAATATATAATAGCATTACAAATTTTAAAATAAATGCATACTTTTCTGCTTTAAATGCATCATATTGCATTTTCAAATATTCAGTATCTGACACAAAGAACTCCTTTTGAATTTTTCCCTTTTTTCCCCTAAGGTCATTCTATGTAGGTATTATTTTTAGTTTGAAGCTTATGAAATTGCTGGTATTAGACCATTTTGGGCCTGCATAAATGGCAATTTCATGTTTCATCTTAATATTGTTTCTAATCTTTATTATCCAAGTCTTGGAAAGGTTATTGCTTATTTAAAAAAGTAATGTATAAGCAAACAGAAGAAAACTGGTTTTGGACAGTTTGTAGGCCACTTGGAGGGGAAGCATTTTGGTAAGCAAATCTGTCTATTGGAAAAAAAAAAAAAGCCAGTCTGATTCCTCAAAAATTTTTAAATAAGACTTACCCATAATAGTTCAACCCTATAAAATTATTCCAAACAAGGGCTTAAATTATCAAAAGTTTTTTTAGTTTATGTTAATGGATTTGTATTTTTGCCTTTTCAAGGTTTTTTTGGTGCTTTTTTCTTTTCTTTTTTTTTTTTTTTTAAAAAAAAAAAGCAATACTCTTAAACATGTATTCTTTTTTTTTGGCTTGCAAATATATAAAGTGTTAAAAGTTCTGATTTATTATGCAAGTTTTCTAATAGGTAAAAAAAGTTATGGTAAACATTTCTAATGAAAGCCAACATTTAAAAATTTCATTAAAAAAAATTCCAAAATCCAGTTTAAAGTAAAGCTCTAAAAGCATGTAATTGGAATACAGAAAAGTCTGCCTCTACATAGTTTAAAAAATAGTAGTGTATATAATTTTTATACATTCATTTGAAAGGGTTAACGTTTTGAATGTTGCATGTCAAGCTTATTAGAAATACATTTATATTACATTTTTTTGAGTAGATCAACTGCTGTTAGTTGCATCCCGAAGGGTCTTTACTAGAGAGTGGCTTACTTTTATCCCACTGGTGTGACCCAATTGCATACCAGTTCTCCTTCTTCCCTTAGAGAGAGACTCTGAACTCTTGCGTGAACGTGAATCCGTTTTACGTTTACGTGAACGAAGGTGGCTTGATGGAGCCTCATTTGATAATGAAAGAGGCTCTACCAGCAAGGAAGGGGAGACAAACTTGGATAAGAAGAATACACCTGTTCAAAGTCCGGTATCTCTGGGAGAGGATTTGCAGTGGTGGCCTGATAAGGTATTTGGAAAAAATCCATACCCCCTCCATTTAAATTGATTTGTGGCAAGTTGTTCCTCTTCCCCCCACCCTCACTGGGCTTTTTTTTTTTTTTTTTCCTGAAAAGTTTTTTGTTTATTTATTTATTTTGGGTTTCTGTACTACCAGTCAAAAAATAATAAGCACGGACATAAAGTGATATTTTTGTTTTGTTTTAAAATACAAGCACAGCATCTTTATTTGGCACTGCATGAATCATCTTGATGGGATGTGTTCAGTGATACTATTTTTCTTTCTATTTGACAAAGTAAATCAGAGAAATCAGGATGATAGTTCTATATAACACGTCAGCATTCTGTTTAAGAACTTCTTTCTTATCATATTCTTTGGTAGAAATTTGTTTTGTAATGTCAGATGAACTATAGTAAGAAGGAGGAGGCTGGCTTCAGGTTTCTGCAGGGGTGTTTGTGGTCATTGACACAGCATGCTCTGTCACGGCAAGATGAGGGATCTCTTGTTTCTGTGATGAGTTAGCCATCCCATTTTCTGGTGGTGAGTTCCAGCAGGCCCTTTGCCATGAATGCTGTGTGAGAGTTCAGGCAGGGTGAATAGAAATAGGCTGGGAGAACTCTGCTTTGCATCCTGAGGGGCAATACATTGAGTGGCTTCTAGAAAGCATCTAGGATTTGTTAAACTGATTTGAATCTTTAAAAGTCTGTCACTGCCATAGAGTTGTTTTAAGTGATTGATAATTCATCTTCAGAGGCTCTTACAGGAAGCCGTATGTTTTTCACTTGTTTTTGTTTGTTTGGCATTGTTGTTTCTTATTTCCTGAGCCAGTTGGATAGGAAATTTTCTTAAGTGCAAGGAAACTAAAAGAAATTGAGAACTCTGATCTCTAGCAAATAAGGAGAGTCTGATAAAGATTTTTTTTCTCTTTAAATTTGAATTTGGGATATTAAAGGAAAATAAAATTTAGCTTTCTGAATTTATTTTTCTAGTTATTTGTGTGTCTTGATGTAGTTAATTTATTTGCCTTTGCATTCAGCTCATGTGAAAAACTTGAATGCATGAAGGAACATGATTTTAATGGTTTCTTTGGAAGCAAAGATTATTCTGTTTTTCTGGCAGCTGCCAAACTTCTTCTCAATTGTGTTTTCTTATTTCCATAAAACTAGAACTGTCCCAAATTCTACTTTTACTTTAGATGACAGAAGGTGATTTAAACAATTAAGCATTTTGTTTATTCTGTGTTGTTCACTGTTTCCTATTTCTGTTGCCTAGATCATATTAGGCTGTGTCTATTTCATATTGACAGAAACTAACAGAGGATACATGAAGAGTACAAGTTTGGCAAGCATTTTTCCTGCTCCCTGTATACTCTTGTTAGATATAGCCAGTCTGATGGCTTTTACTGATGTCTGTTTTTAGGTACAGCTTGTTCTTGGAGACAGTTACTTAAGGGTGTCATGATGTCTTGACACTGTTTAGACTTAACTATGCTATTTTCTTGGTTTGTTTACGTATTGAATGAATGGAGGAACAGCAGTATATGAAGCAAAGTGTATTTGCAAACTCAGCAGCACCCCACTTCTCTGGTACCAAAATCTGTTCTGGTTTGCTAGTGCTGCCATTATGCAAAATACCAGAAGTGGATTGGCTTTTATAAAGAGGATTTATTCAGGTACAGATTTAAAGTTCTAAGGCCATAAGAGTGTCCAAACTGAGGCATCAACAGGAGGGTACCTTCACTGAAGAACAGCCGATAGCGTTCAGAACACCTCTGTCAGCTGGGGAGGCACATGGCTGGCATCTGCTGTTCCTCTTTGCTCCTGGGTTGTGTTTCAAAATGGCATTCTGCAAAATGGCTCTGGTTTCTTTCAGCGTAGCATCTCCAGACATCCTTCTGTCTGCATCTCTCAGCAACAGCAAGCATCTCAGTCTCTCCAAAAGTCTCTCTCAGCTGCTCTTGGGACATTTTGTCCTCTTAGCTTCTCCTGAGCAAACTCTGGGCTAGCATCACAAAGCATCTGCAAGCATCTGGGTCTCCCGGCTTAGCATTATCCTGGGGTGATTTTCCTCTCTCTGATGTGTGAGCTCCCTTTAAAGGAGTCCAGTAAACCAATCAAGACCTACCCTGAATGGGCAGGGTCAAATCTCCATGGAGACATTCAATCAAGAAGTCACACCCTAATCAAAAAGATTAATAACTCTGCCCCCACAAGATTGCATTAAACAATATGGCTTTTTGGGGGACATAACATATCCAAGCCGGCGTCCCTATCTATACCTTTTTCTCCTATTAAATAAACATCTAATTTAAAATAGCATCTTTGAGAAAGAAATAATTTTTATTAGCTTAGGATTGAAATCTAGACATCAGAAATTTTAATTCAGGGAAAGAAAACAATTTAAACCTAATTAAATTGGTAAGCATTATATCATACCCATCAACAAATGCCATTAGGTTTTTGTTGGCATGGCTGAATACTATCCTCAGAAAGAGAATACAGAGAGGTTTTAAAGGGAAAGGAGGTCTTGCCTTTATGTAACTACACGACAACATGCAAAACTGTCATACAGGGCCATAGGATAAATAACATGTGAAAGGACAGACAACCTGTGGTACCAAAATTGGTTATGGGGGGAGGTGGAAGGGATCCCTGATGAGTAGAAGATTTGGTGGGGGGAAACTTGATATGAAATGGAGAGGTAGGTAGAGAGTGCAGGAAAATAGGGAGTCAGGATACAGTTCTTGGTATCTAGTGTTGTTACAAGAAGGTTGAGAGTCTGGATTGCCAAGAGCAGAGGGTCTAATGAGGAACCCACTAGGAAGTCCTAGCTCAGCAGAGTTCAAAACTTCATGTTCAGGGCAACACTTGGAAACCGGAGCAGTTGAAGAGTGTGCACTCATCATTTCGTCTTCTCCGTGCCATAGACATATATTGACTGATTGCTGCCCAGTACCCAGCATGTTCCTACGTACTGGGGTTATAGTGATAGCCAGAACCAGATACAATGCCTGTCCTCATGAAACTTGAAGTCCAGTGCAGGAGACAGATGATAATCAGTCATACAAATAAATATTTACTCTCCAGGTGAAGGGTTCTTTTTAATTTAGACTGGAGTTTGTTTTTAAAAACAGTCTTGGTATCTGTTGCATAATTTGACAGAATAGTTAATTTCTGTATCCTCACCGTATCAAGTTGCTGCAAAATAGTCTTAATTTTGAACAAAATAATGCACTTGGAATTTTAAGATGCCTTAGAGATTATATCTGACCCATTTTTATGGATGAGGAAGCTGATCATGTTTTGCTCCTGTTCACATGACTAGTTAATGGCAGATCCAGCAATGAAGCCAGGAAGTCCAATTATTGAGTTTTCCTACTGCATTGTTTCCTCTATTACTTGGAAGTTTTTTTTTTTTCGGGGTGGGAGTAGGGTCAAAATATTCATCCCACTATTATTTCAGAAATTATTTTATCTACTATTCTTTACTTGAAAGTGCCGGTATCCATAGAAGTTTTTATTCTGCCTTTTGTTAGGATACACGAGAAATTCTGTTGGTAAGTTATTTGGATTAATACCTACTTTCCCATCACCCATTTAGAGGGCAGTCAGTTCTTCAAAATGTCACCGTTTTGTAGACATTAAAGTTTGTTAATGATATAATGTTTTCTTCTTTAAGCTCTTACAGTATAACTGAAATATTTACAGTAATCTTAAACTGTAAATATTTCCATGAATTATTCTTTGAGTTAAATGTCAAAGCTATTATAAAAGCCTAATTGGAAAGTTATCATAGGGATCTTGAAAGCTCAGTGAATCATTCAATCAGTATTAATTTAGTTAAG
The DNA here is from genome assembly GCF_015220235.1 of Choloepus didactylus. Taxonomy (NCBI): domain Eukaryota; kingdom Metazoa; phylum Chordata; class Mammalia; order Pilosa; family Megalonychidae; genus Choloepus; species Choloepus didactylus. Next base: position 58,192,653 of record NC_051320.1, on the reverse strand, counting down.
TTGATCAAATACTTAACGTGTGCTAGGCCTTTTGCTAGGTGTGAGGGTGAGAGAGTTTTGTAGGAAGACAGAAAAATAATGTTAATATGTTTGAATAAGTGCCATAGTAGAATTAAACACAAGAGGTTTGGTAGTCACAAGAGGCCATGTAGAATGATTACTAAAAGTGTGGACTTTGGAGCCTGACTGTTGGAATTCATGTCCTCCCTATGCCAGTTACTAGCTGTGCAGCATTAGTCAAATTCTTTAACCTCTCTGGGCCTCAGTTTTCTTATCTGTAAGGTGGGCACAATAATGGTTTCTAAGGGATTATTGAGAGAATTAAATGAGTTGTAAAGTACGAAGAGTGAAGAGAAGCAGGGTCCCGCTCAAGGAAGAGGGAACAGGCAGTTCCTGCAGGTCCATGTGGCGATAGTATTTTGTGTGCCTTGTTCTTTGCTAGTAGAGAACTGGGGACAATCTGAAAAGCTACTTGTCCCTTTTCTGACTGAACTAGAATGTATGTTGTGAGAACACTTTATTTAAGCTATTTAGAGGACCTTGTTGGAACCAGTTAATCATACTTGGTAATACTGCTTTGCTTTCGTGTGGCTTTCACACTTACAAGAGTGAAGGCAAAGGGTCCTAGAAGTGGAAGTTGACGGGTAGGGGTGTCTTTGTTTTCTTTATTGACACTTGGAAGCTTTCAGGAAATAACTGTTTTAACTAGGTGGGTCACAAATACAATTTAATAATGAAGAAGAACAAAATAACAAATAATCATAAAAAAGAAGAGGCCAGGCATAAGGGGAATGTGGAAAAGTGACTTAGGCAAGGAGAAATGAGGTGTGAATAAACATGGTTGACTAGATTGCAGTGTTGCCTGTACTTGAATTCCATCTATTTCAACCATAAACCCTAGTACCATTGGACTGAGTGATTAGAATTGAAGCTGGTATTGATATTAAGACCAGCTTTTGCTGATAGAAGGAAAGTAAAAGGTGAAAATCTACTTTTGTGGGGGTAAACTCAGGAATAAAAAGATCAACTTTTTCAAAATACAAATTACTAGATGTAGGTTTGGTCAGTAGGGGTTGATGTTACTGAGCTGAGTGATTTTTAAGCTTAGGCCACTAGGTTATTTCCATCATATTTTTAGTAGTCTGTCTTCCCTTGGGAAGGGATTCTAGTTTAACTGATGACCTGTTTATATTATTCAGATAGTTGCACATTTACTGATAGTGATACAGATTTATTTCAAATGATAGGATTTTTGTTTAAAAAAAAAAACGAGCTCCTAACTATTGGACTTCAAAGGAAACATGCATGCCCACTTTTCCTAGTTGGCTTGAAGCAGTTCCCAACTTTTGCTCAGCGGCTGCTATTGGTATTTCATTAAAACAATAAGTATTGTTTTCTGTGGCTTTGAGAAATGAGTGAGTTAAAATTCTGTCCTTTTGTTTGTGTTTGATTGTCTTGTTTTTCTCTAGCTACAAATAAGTTTTTACATGGACAAATCTGAAGTAGGCAAGAAGCAAATAGGTGGCAGGGTTCTAAGGGTAGTGCTGTTATCCTGGCATTGGAAATATCCCTAACAGGAAGATGTTCTGTAGTCTAGAATGTCTGAAAGTATCTTGTCTACATTGTCTCAAGTGTACTTGCACAGTGTCTAACCCAGCAAAAGGTAGAAACTGTGCATTCATTTAAATTTACAGATTTTAAATATTATTTTCTTATTTTTAAATAAAATCTGATTTACTTTCTTTTCTACTTAGAAGCTGACATATGTTTGGCTTTTGAAAATTACTTGATTTTACTTGGGAAGTTTGGTATAAGAAATGTCTGATAAATACATTCAATTGTGATAACGTCCATTTTCTTTAAATTAGTAATACTATCATTAAGCAAAGGAAATGGTGATTTTTTTTTTTCCCCTTCCCTGTATTTTTGGTCAGGTTTCACAGAATTTGCAACTAAAACACCCTCTGGTGGTTTTTGTTTTTTTTAATCAGTATTTTTACAACAATCAGTTGTGATTGATCTACTGTGGTGTAGTGGGAATAAAAACTAGATTAGTGTTCACAGTCCCAATTTCAATCCCCAACTTGGCTGTTGACTAGTTGTGTGAAGTTGGATAAGCCAGTCACCTTCATGGAAGCCTTTTTTCTTACCTGTAATCTGCGGAAATGCTGTCTCACAGACTTGTAATAAGTAAACAATATAAGATACATAAAAGTGCTTTGTAGCAAATAGATGTTAGGTGATATAAATTATACCACATTAAAATCTGCCTACATTCAGCAAGAATTTTAAGTTGTCTGCAGTAAGTAAGCATTAAAAATATTTTAAAAATAAAAAGTAACATGCTTCTTGTAGAAAATATATGGGTACTTTTGGAAAAGAAAGTAAAAATTACCCACAACTAACTCTAGAGAATGATCTGTTAGCATTTTTTTTTTTTTAATCATCATTTTATTGAGATATATTCACATACCACGCAGTCATACAAAACAAATTGTACTTTCGATTGTTTACAGTACCATTACATAGTTGTACATTCATCACCTAAATCAATCCCTGACACCTTCATTAGCACACACACAAAAATAACAAGAATAATAATTAGAGTGAAAAAGAGCAATTGAATTAAAAAGAACACTGGGTACCTTTGTCTGTTTGTTTCCTTCCCCTACTTTTCTACACATCCATCCATAAACTAGACAAAGTGGAGTTTGGTCCTTATGGCATTCCCAATCCCACTGTCACCCCTCATAAGCTACATTTTTTTTTTTTTTTTTTAATCATCATTTTATTGAGATATATTCACATACCACGCAGTCATACAAAACAAATTGTACTTTCGATTGTTTACAGTACCATTACATAGTTGTACATTCATCACCTAAATCAATCCCTGACACCTTCATTAGCACACACACAAAAATAACAAGAATAATAATTAGAGTGAAAAAGAGCAATTGAAGTAAAAAAGAACACTGGGTACCTTTGTCTGTTTGTTTCCTTCCCCTACTTTTCTACACATCCATCCATAAACTAGACAAAGTGGAGTGTGGTCCTTATGGCTTTCCCAATCCCACTGTCACCCCTCATAAGCTACATTTTTATACAACTGTCTTCGAGATTCATGGGTTCTGGGTTGTAGTTTAATAGTTTCAGGTATCCACCACCAGCTACCCCAATTCTTTAGAACCTAAAAAAGGTTGTCTAAAGTGTGCGTAAGAGTGCCCACCAGAGTGATCTCTCGGCTCGTTTTGGAATCTCTCTGCCACTGAAGCTTATTTCATTTCCTTTCACATCCCCCTTTTGGTCAAGAAGATGTTCTCCATCCCACGATGCCGGGTCTACATTCCTCCCCGGGAGTCATATTCCACGTTGCCAGGGAGATTCACTTCCCTGGGTGTCTGATCCCACGTAGGGGGGAGGGCAGTGATTTCACCTTTCAAGTTGGCTTAGCCAGAGAGAGAGGGCCACATCTGAGCAACAAAGAGGCATTCAGGAGGAGACTCTTAGGCACAAATTCTGTTAGCATTTTGATATATATTTTTCTAGTTGTTTTCTCAGTGCATATATGTGTGTGTGCGTGTATCCTTTATAATGTTTTATATATTCACCTACTAGTTGAATAACTTTCCATCATGCTCACTGTTTTTTTATAGCAGCATTAAAAATGATTGCTTAGGTTTACATTGTATGAATGAATATGCCATAGTTTTATCAATCCTTTATAAGATATTTTGCTTGTTTCTAGATTCCTCCTCTTTATTATAAATAATGCTCAATATAATTTTAGCTAAAATCTTTTGCTTTAAAATATTTTTTATAGGATTGTTAAGGTAAAGATAGAAAACCAAAACCTATTTGGAGGGATATATATATCAAAAGCCTTGGATAGTATAGTTACATTGAAGTCCTGAGCTTCTGGGTGTCTGTACCAGAAGTGAAATACAGTGAGTCACTTAATTCTTTTTGTCTTATGAAAGGAACATAGCAGTTTTTCACAGGAGATATTTTCCTACCTCTAAAGTATGTTAAAGAAAGTTTATCATGAGTTGTGATTCCAGAGCCTTGAACCCTCTGCATAATGTGGTTAATAGGTTTTGTTTATAACATTAAAATTAAATTAATTATTCATTTATGTTATTAATAAGCAATAAAGGTTATTCTACTCTTGGCTCTTTCTGGTAAAACCCCTCAATGGCTTCTCATTGCTTTGTTAGGAATAAAACCCATATTCCTAACTGTAGCCAAAAAACCCTATATGAATTCTTTCCTGATTACCACACTCATGTTTTCCACCTTCCTTCCTCAGTCACCAAATGCCTGTTGAATTGACCGTTTTTCATTTCTTTGAACTTGCCCAGCTTTTTCCTGTTTCAGTGTCTAAGCATGTGAGGTTCCCTCCCCGAGGGCTGATTGGCTCCTTCTCATCATTTGCTTCTCAGCCTGGGTGTCACCTGATCAGAGAGGCTTCTCTGACTGCCCTACCTTATCAAGTGTATGGGCCCTCCATTCTTTTCATGTTATAACACCCCCATTTACTTCCTTTGCAGCATTTATCCAGTTTGTTATTATACTTACTTAATGTCATTCTCCGTAGCTTTACTGTAGTGCTACACAAGGTCTTTCTTGATCACCATTCTGTCTTCAGTGGCTAGCACAAAGATGTTACTGCTACCTGTTTTTCCATCTACATATCTGAAATAAGTATGTCTCCTCCCCAATAAAAAGTAGTTATAATAAGGAGAAAAAAGGACAGGAAGTAGGGGCAGCCAGGGAGATGGAATAGAAACTACTGAGGGGAGCAATTCTATACTGAAAAGTTTTCCATGTATTCTGAAATTTGGAATGTTGACTGTTGTCCCTGAGATTGTGGATCAGATGTTAGCATTGAGTATAGGCCGATAAGAGCAAGCAGTCTGCTAGTTTTATAGAAGAGTGCCTTTGGCAATTTTTCCATCATCTTCCTTTGACTTTTGGTTGTACCACCCATCTATATTGGCCCATAATGGGCTTTCAGGGCTGGCACATTGCCTCTGTCTGAGGGCTTAGTTGGCTCATGTAGGACTTACCATCCTGCGGACTGTTGGCCAGTCTCTGAAGGATGTAGACAAGTCAATTCTGAGAGGGCCTTGTGCCAAGTGCTTGCTATCAGGATGGTTTTTTAGGACTGTAGTGTTCTGGCAAGGCACTTGCTTGAAAAGTTGTAGTTAAGATTCATTTGTTGGTTCAATAATCATTGTGTTCCTACTGTGTAACCATGTGCCAAGCTGGTATATGGGATTATAGAGGTATTTGTTTGCAGTGTGATCAGTGCTAGACTGAAGGTATGGATAAAGTGCTGTGTGAGTCCAGAATGGGAAATGACTAATTCCACTGGAGAGATTTGGCACAGGGTTCACAGAACAGATGGTACTTAAGGTTAAGTAGTCATTAACCAGGATGCAAAGGCGTTCCAAACATGCCAAGCATGGGGCTACAATCATGAAAGGTCCAGTTTGTGTTTGCAAACAGTGAGAAGTTCAGACTTGCTGCTATGTGGTGGGGAGTAGGAGAAGAAGTAGGATGGAGCAAGACTGTAAAGAGTTCTAGGCAGCTTGCCATGGAGTTAAGATATTGTTCTGCAGTCACCAGGAAGCCAGCAGTAGTCCTTAGAGAAGCAACATGATGAGATTGGTAGGGTTTTGTTTCACTGTGTTTGTTTTTGAGAACACAAATACTAGGCGCATCATGGGAGAAAGATAGGAGTGGGAAAAATCCTGAGTCAGTTATGAGGGAATTGTGAGGTCTCAACAAAAGCAGTGATACTAAGGACAGGGAAAGGCAAGAATCTGGGAGGAATTTGAGACACAAGTACAGCACTGGTTTACTATTGATGCATGGATGAGAGCAAAGGAGGAGTTGAGGAGAGCTCTGAGGTTCCCGTGTCTGTGTGAATTGTAGAGAGTGGATGGTGGATGTCATCCTCAGGGATAGGGACTGTAAAGGAGGTGCACCTTTGGAGGGTTGATGAATTCACATTGTGTATGGTGCTTTGAGATAGTAGAGAGCTCTTTGCTGGTGATTCTGGAGGTAGGAAGTTTACACACTTAAAAGCACGGTGCTGTAGTGGATGCAGTCATTCAGGCTGAGATTGGAGCATAATTTGGAAAAAGGGATATGGACGGAATCTGGGGCAGGGAATGCATGGTGGTGCTAGAGAGATGGAGAAAGTAGTCATTGAGGTAGGAGGAGGATCAGTAGAGAGTGGTGACTTGGGAACCAAGGGAAAGGAGAGGTTTTAGAACAGGTGATGAACAGGGACAAATGGAACCAAGAATTTAAAGAGAAGAGGGATTGATTAAATACATGGGTCATGGATTTGGTAGTTGGAAGTGCTATTGATAGCCATTAGTGAAAGCTGTTTAGGTGAATCATATGTCAGGTAATACACTTTACCATGAGTAGGTCTGAAGACTGATTTGAATGGTTTTGGGGGCAAGTGAGAGGAGGTTGTATCCAGTGTGCTGTGGGGGTTATGTTTAAATAGGAGAGTAGGGCACTACTTTATCTGAGATTGGGTGAGGGAAGAAAGTGAGAGTGGTGCTTTCATAGTGAATCTAGAGGTAGGAATATTCAGGAAACTTGTGCCTAGGAGCTATCATTTTCTTGTTGAGTAGGTGATGAAGGCAGGGGAGGAGAGTAATCACAGTTCAGTTTAATTGGGCACTTATTTGCATGGGCTCTGCCTCTCACCTCTTTTAGCTTTCACACCCTACTCCCCAAGGATATGTATTATTACTATACCCATTTTAGATTTAAAAGGTTTTGGGTCACTTGATATGATTCTGTCATCTTTAATTTTTAACAAAGGGGTGAAGAAGGAAGTGTGAGTAGAAATGGTAAGATTTGATGCAGCTGCCACAGAGAAAGTAGACTGTGGTTTTCAGATTACTTAATGGTGACAGTAAGAGAGAGATTGCTGAATGACAGAATTTCAAATCCCCTCTCCCCACCATAGAAATGCCTTGAAAATAAAGGTGACTCAGTACAGGTAAAAAAGATCAAAATTAGCATTCTTCCTGCACAACTCTGAGGCATAACTATTTTGCCATTATAATATTATAAATCTTGGCAGGCTTCACAAGCATTAGCTGAGTACCATAACCCATTGAACCAAATAAGTTTGGAATTTTGCAGAAAATCAGAAAGACAGGTTTCGCATACCCTGGCGACAGAATTCTAGAGAGAGCAGAGAAGTAAGTATACAGACCGGTAGCAAAAAGCACAACCTAAAATCTGTCATTGGCAAGTTTTGCCATGAGATTTCTGGTTAGCTTCATGGCTCTGATCATATTGGTCTCATGTCTTTAAAAAGTTGTCATTGATATTGTTTCTTTACATTTATGGCCCGGGCTTTTTATACTTTAGTTGGATTCCAAATCATTGAATGTGCATTGCCTTAAGAATAAACGAACTTTCACCTTAAAAATAAACAAACAAACAAAAAAACAGACATTTGTTTCTGCAGCTTAGAAAGGCCTACAGGAAAGGAATCTTCTGTTTGAATACCTGACTGTGCTGCTTTAACTTTTCATTCTATTGTTTGTTTGCTTTGGGATTAATTCACTCAACACATTTATCAAGCACCTCCTATGTGTGGCCAGGCACTGTTCTAAGTGCTGGGGATACAGTGAACCAGACAAAAAATTATATTTGAGTGATATATAAACAAGTACATATGATATGTCAGATTGTGACAAGTTCTGTAAACTTAAAAGAAAGGGCAAAAAGAATAGAATATGAAAGTGGTGGTTTTGTAGTGTGTGGTCAGAGATGGTCTCATTTGCACACAGAGTTGAATAAGGAGAAGGGAGTGAGCCACCTGGGAAGAGAAACAGGTGGGGAGAACAGCAAGGACAGCGGTCCTAGGGTGGAATCAAGGTGAACATTGCCCAGGATCAGGAACAGAAGGCCAATGTGACTAGAGGAGAACTCGTTCAGGGAGCAAGCCAGGACTGAGTTATCAAGGGCCTTGTAGGCTGTGCTAGAAAAACTTTGGATAGCTGTGGTTTTATTGGTTCACATAATTAAGATAGATTTAATCCCATGCTTGAAGTGACAGTGTCCGAATCAGTAGGTTTGGAAATTTTTTCTTTCTAGCAATGCATTATTTTTACTTTATAGGATGGAACAAAATTCATCTGCATTGGGGCTCTATATTCTGAGCTTTTGGCTGTCAGCAGTAAAGGAGAACTTTATCAGTGGAAGTGGAGTGAATCCGAGCCTTACCGAAATACACAGGTATTTTATTATATTAAATCTTGTATCAAATAGCTCCACATATCAACAAATAGTAATCATTTTTCTTATGCTTTCAAAGAATCCTTCATTACATCATCCACGAGCAACATTTTTGGGATTAACCAGTGAAAAGATTGTCCTCCTGTCTGCAAACAGCATCAGAGCAACTGTAGCTACAGAAAATAATAAGGTATGAAATATTTCACATTGATAAACATTTCATGCTTAAATTCTTGGTTTTCTTCTTTTCCCTCCCTGCCCCTTTTCCATCATTTCATTTTCTGTCTTTCTAACTTGATCCATAAGTACAAAGTGTTTCAAGCCTTAGGACAGTAATTCAGTGTGTAATTTTTTTGTTGGCTACCTTATTCTCTGTACTGTAATCCAGTTTTTAGAAACAGCTCTCTACTTTCAGGGAAGGAAAAATGATTCAAGATAAATGCTGAGAATAGAGGAGATAGTGAAGAGCTATAAAACAAAGATTGAGAAAACATAGATATTATACCGCATTGTCAGTTGTTTGGCTTTAGAGTCACTAAATTCTTTAAAAAATTGTTAAAAGCAAATCCTTAAAGATGAACTTGGTTTAGATTTTAGACATTTATTCCATAGCTGTTACTTTTGATGTTTGAAGAAAATATTTTAGTTTCTGATCTTATTAATCTTTTTTTAATGCAGTTTTATTGAGATTTATTCACATACCATATAATCATCCAAAGCGTACCATCAGTTGTTCACAGTATCATCACATAGTTGTGCATTCATCACCACTATCAATTTTTTGAACATTTTCGTTACTCCAAAAAATAAGAATAAAATAAAAATAAAAGTAAAAAAGAACACCCAAAACATCTCATACTGCTTTTAATCTTTTGTGAATTACTTTTATTTTCTAGCATCTAACTCAAAACATTAGCATTCCCGTCCATAAAGAATGTCTACTTTGCCCTAGTTTTGACAAGAATCCTTTTGAAAAGATTAACTTGTTTTTTTGTTTTTATTTAATATTCTAATATTTTATTCTTTAGGTTGCTACATGGGTGGATGAAACTTTAAGTTCTGTGGCTTCTAAATTAGAGCATACTGCACAGACTTACTCAGAACTTCAAGGAGAGCGGATTGTTTCTTTACACTGTTGTGCCCTTTACACCTGTGCTCAGCTAGAGAACAATTTATATTGGTGGTGAGTATGTTGGGGAGGAGAAATTTCTTCAGTGCATGCTTTGATGTTCATAGATATGATGCTTTGAGTAGTGGAACACTAACATGAGAAGGTAAGTTAAAAGGTAATGCTTTATAGAGAGGGAAATTCATCTTGGTGCAAAGTAACTTAAAAAATTTTTAAAAAGGGCAAAACTCATAAAAGTAATGCATAGTGAATATGATAGAATTTTATAAAAGTACAAATAGAAACAAAAATCACCTATAATCTCACAAGTGAACATTTGGGGATATTTTAAGTCTTTTTTTTGTACAGATAAACAAGTACTTTGCTTTTATATAATAGGAAATATTGGTAATAGGGTTTGCTTTTTTGAGTCAACGGTGTTACTTAATATAAATTTTGAAGGTTATTAAAGTATTTCATTGTATGAATATTCAATACTTTACGCTATACTGTTAGAAGATGTTAGATTTATTCTCTGTTTGTTTCAAGGAACTGTCAGTAAATTTGCCATTGGTAGAAATAATATATGGGGAAATCTTGTAATCAAATACAATTATTTGGAAGAAAAAATATCAGTTGGTGGATTTCCTATAAAACATAAAGTTTTAATAAAAACCCAGTTATTTATTAAACCTATGAACAAGTTACAAAGACTAACTTGCAAATATTAATATTGTTTTGAAGCAAAAATGTTAAGAGAGGGAATATACCAGAAATGTTAAAATGATAATATGTGTAATTTCAGATTTATTTAATGGGCTCTTTTGCTGCCTATTTGACCAATTTATGTTTTTCCTTTTCAGGGGTGTGGTCCCTTTTAGTCAAAGGAAGAAAATGTTAGAGAAAGCTAGAGCAAAAAATAAAAAGCCCAAATCTAGTGCTGGTATTTCGTCAATGCCGAATATCACTGTTGGTACCCAGGTTAGTGATTAAAATTAAGCCTGTCCTAAGGGACGTTGTCTGTCTTCAAAGTCACTTTCTTCCCGTATAAGCAGTTTTAAAGGTAAACATCATATGAGGAACCAGGTTCCAGTAAGATGTGTTAGTTACATCACTCTTTGTTCAGTAGTTGGGTAACATTGTGTAGATTCTGGCCCAGTCAGAAGGTTTCCCTATGGGGCTGTGTTCCCAGATTTGCCTGGCTTCAAGAATCACCTGGTATTTTTTAAATGCCGAGTTTGGAGCCCCTGACCTGAACATTCTTTTATTTTATCTGGTTGTGGGGCCCAGATGTCACTGTTTTTAATAAACATCCCAGGGTATTCTTATGACCAAGCAGTTTGAAAGGTACTGTTCTATGGGGATATTGGCAGGAAACTTCCTGAAAACCTTGTGTTTCTATCAGTTTTTGTTTTTTGCCTCTGAGTAGTTTGAGGCTCCTGTAGTACCAGTGGTTCTCAAAGTGTGGTCCAAGCACCACTGCACATTCCTGGAAACCCTTTCAGGTGGTCTGCACAGTCCTCCCTTTTCCTGTTACATATTTGTGTGAGGGCAAATTGTCATCATATACTGCAGTCAAAATAACATATCACAACAGATGGAATGCAGAAGCAGACATAAGAATCCAGCTATCTTTTATTATGCCAGACTTGCAAAAGATTTGCAAAAATGTAAACAATAATACTTTTCTCACTAAATTTATTTGAAAATATTTTCCGTAAGAAATTGTTATTTACGTTAACGGATTTATTACTGTTATTTAAAATGTATTTAATAAATATTTTAAAATTTTCTCAGTTTTAACTACTAATATGGTAAATATTGATAGATAAAACCCATGTAAACAAAAGACTTTTGGGTCATCAATCATATTTAATAATGAAAAGGGTCCTGAGCCAAAAAAGTTTGAGAACTGTTGTTAAACTTCTAATTGATTAAACTCTCTTGAAAGTTTTATCCTCGGGATAAGACTTGATGATTGTATTCATTATAGCAAGTGCTGTAATGAATGTTTAAGGACCTTATAATCCCTAAAACTTAGACAGTGTTTTTAATTAAATAATGTGGTTTCTCATTTCCTCATCTAGCACTTTCTTTCAGTTCAATTTTCTCATTACCACAAGTAGTATAACCTATCTTCCCTTTATCTTAAAAAGTAGTCATTCACTACTTGATGTGTTATTTTTCTCTGAAGTCTAGCTTAAATATGTCTGTTCTTTTTGTTCGTGGCTCTGTTTTTGTCCTACTCATGGTTGTCTTATTCTGATTCCTTTGTTGGCCTTCTAACTAGAAAGTTTTCAGTGATTACCCACTATTCTGAATATTATTGTTCAACCCTTGTCATTTATGTCAGTTGCTTCGGATAGAGCTTTCTTTCTACATTCTCTCTCTTCTAAGATTTTTTCCTAGTTTCAAATACTGATTTCTGATATTCTCAAAATTCCTTGTCTACTGGACTCAGGTAGCAGGACATCTTAGCAGTTGCCTTATTAGCAAGTGGGATGACATTACTATAGACAGTGAAGGCAGAAAAATATTTTAAGGATGCACTGAAAAAAGCTTATCAACAGAGTAACTTGGTACTAAATTGCCTAACGGTGGCAGCATAATAAAATACCTTGGTGTAGAGCTAAGATTTTGTTTTAAAGCTCTAGAAAACTAGAGGTTTAAGACAGCCATGAATGATGACAGCTAGTGTTAATACTGTTGTAGCCACAGAATACTTTTCTTAAGTATTCATTTGTGGAGATCAGAAAGAACTGTTTGTTGGTAACTTAGTGTTTAGCTACACCTAGATTCAAAGATCATAATCATTGAGAGTAATGTGTGTGTGTAGGAAATATTCACTTTATGTCTGTTTTATGTTGGACTCTAGATACACATCTCCTTTAAAGTGTATGTATTTTTCTACGAAGGCATTAATATATCATGCTACATTTCTCTTTCAATTGAAGCCTTTTTCCTTATTGATCATCTTTCAGGCTTAACGCTTTTCTCAGCCTTTTGTGAAAATTTCTGGATGAACCTTCCCTTCGGGCATGGCTCTGCAGTTCAACCTTTTCCAAGAAGTCTGTTTTTATGAGCTAACCATTTTTTTATCCTTAGAACTATATTTAGTAACACACAACTATTCTTTGGTAGAACTGATACTTTAAGCCAGTAGTTCTGATTCCACTTATCATACTGCTCAACTGTACCACTTTCTTGTTGTGTCTCTTAATTTTAAACCACTAAAAACATGATCTTTACATATGCCACTGGTCAAGTATAAGATGATTATTAGTTATTGGATGGCTGATCAGAATATCAGTAGGATTGGGCTATTGGAGAAATCAAAAGAGCTCCCCAGAAATGTTGTTTGTATCTCAGATGAAGCTATTGTTTGTGTATTTGACGTTGGTTTTTTGAGAGTGTGACCCTGAGAGTGGTTTCTGATATTGAGAATTTATAGGTTATGAACTCTTGAACTCAGCTGTACTTCTAAGACTAATATCTACATCTTCTTTTTCGATTTAAATAAAACTTATGTTATTCATTGAAGTTTCTGACTAGTAGAAAACAACAGTCTTCTGGGAGAACAAACATTCCTAGAGAGGATGCTACAGAGCACTGAGATAGCATCATGAATTAAGAAAAAAAATAATTTCAATTTATAAGAAATAAGAAAATGTGACACACACACCCCTCCCCCCCTCCATTTCACTTTTTAAATGATAACCGTTACTCATTCCATCCTGGTAATTTCTACTCTGAATAGGCAGGATATTAGCTATGTGAAATTTTAAAGTTAATGCTAAATTTTGACCGAAGTGCTTAAATTATTCCTGCTCTTTAATTTTAGGAACATACTTTCTTGATGAAGGTCTTTAAGTTGATGCCTTATCAGCCTTCCTAATTGTGTAAGATTGGATTAGGAAAGCCTAGGAAGCAATACTTTTATATACTGTATTTTCATACATTTGAAGTTACTGTTTGTTCTAATTTGTTTTTAAAGTTGTATCATCTTGATGGTGATTTTCTTTTGTCTGCTAGGTATGCTTAAGAAATAATCCTCTTTATCATGCTGGAGCCGTTGCATTTTCAATTAGTGCTGGGATTCCTAAAGTTGGTGTCTTAATGGAGTCAGTGTGGAATATGAATGATAGCTGTAGATTTCAACTTAGATCTCCTGAGAGCTTGAAAAGCATGGAAAAAGCTAGCAAAACTACTGAAGCTAAGTAAGTACTGTACCTTAATTAATGTTGCATTTATATCAGTTCCTCACATGCCCTCCTTATGAATGGGGATAATGGAGGCATGCAGTGTCATAGAAACTGCTAACTTGAAGGGGTTGTGTTTAAGGTCCCAAGGAGTTTTGAAAGGAATTGCTGAATTTTACTTCCTGCAACTTGGTTATAATGTTTGTATATTTAAGTTGTTCTGGATAAGTCAGTGGCCAGAATGGGAGTGTAGAGATGTCTTTTTATGTACTTGTTTTGTCATTAGATTGTGTTGCTTTGCAGGGACTGTGTAAGAGTAATGTGTTCAGCCTTAACAGTAGGTCAACTTTCTCCTCTCTCCCCGTGTCATTCTCATCCTAATTTCTACTTAATATCTTGCCTGCGTCTTGATCATTGGAAAGGGTTTTACAGGTTAATATGCAGGGGAGGGCAGTTCTGTAAAGGATTTAACTTTTTTGGAATTGGAGGGATATCTGAACATAAACACCATTGAACTGTGTGTAGCCTCACATTTTAGGTCTGGCTTATTGTTTGGGAACCGGAGGTAACTGGGCAAGTCCTCATACACACAAAGATCTTAACACATACTTTTAGAAACATTTACTCCCCTTTAAAAATCTTTATTATGTGTTATAATTTGGTTGTTTGGTACATGAACTTAAAAAATTTTAATAGAGTTTTTAAGTAACTTTCTTAATATTATAAAAATATGTGACCATTATGGAAACATGAAAGAGTATTAAAATCATATTCCAGAAATAACAGTTTAAACATTTTGGTATATTTTGTTTTGTTTTGTTTTTCCTAAATGTATGCACATATTAAAAATAAATTGTTTGGATTATAGTGTACATACAGATTCTTAAAGTTCTGATTTTTTTTTAGTTTGCTTGCCATTTATTCTCAAACAAATGTAATGATTATAAATTTAATATCTTTATCTTCGTTATTCCTCTTAATGTTAAAAATGCAAAATGAAACTCAGAAAACAGTTGATTACTACCAAATAAGTTAAAACAATCTTTAACAATCCAAAGCTACTGTAATTTATGCCTAGTTAATATTTTTTTTTGCTTTGCTTGAATGCTCTTGCTTTTCTTTCATGCTTTTTAAACATGTATTTACAGTCTTTTCTTCTAATTATGTTGTTTTATGAACTTATAAAGAACATTTGAAATATTTTTGATGTGCACAAATATAAAGAGTAGATTAGAATAAAATATGCCATTGAAATCCTATAATTTCTGAAGTTTCAAGATCTTCCTTGAAATTTGATATCTGTATTAAACTTGGTGGAAGAACTAAGTGAAGTGAAATGTTAAGAAGAAAATTTTAATGTGAATCTTTGCTTGTCAGTGAAATATGTTTACTTCAGAGGTATGCCAGTGTCTCCATTCAGTATTGGCTTGCTTCCTCCATCACAAGATGTGCAGAGTCATGAGTATTCACTTTGTACTTGTACTAAGGACTCTTGCTAAGATACTGTTGAAAATAATATTGGTTTTCTTTGGACTATTTCCAAACTCAGGTGAGATTCTTGGTAGGGGAATAGGAGATGAGAGATTTAACATAATGGCCCTAATTATAATATACATCAGGATGAAATATGTAACAAATTTTTGAGTAATACATGATTTTTTTTTCTGGCTAAAAACTGACATTGACTTCTGCTTTGAATGGTTAGAAATATTTATGTTTTCATCATCTGTACTTAGAATATTGTCATGGAATAACTAAGGAATCGTTTTTTAGTTCTCTAATTTCCCATTTCAGCTATAACAGGTGATAGTTCATCACCAGATGGTTCAGGAATAAATTTTTGTAATCCATTGCAAGTATAGTTCTTTCTTTGAACTCTTAAGAAATTAGTGGGTTCTTTTTTACTTAACTTGCCTTTATATTTGTTTCAGTTCACTTGTTATGTCCAAGTTAATGCAAGCTTATGTTCAATGAAGTGTGAAATCACTTTGTTCAAGAGGCTTAGGGTAAAGTTATGGTGATAATTCAAGCTTTATTTTTGTTGTCATTTCTAGATAAAGCCTGAGTCCTTGTTTTCAGTTGTTGATAACTTTATATGGTGTGTTTTTCTTTCCTGTGCTAAATTGTTAAAAATTTGAAAGTATGCACTATCTACCTTTTTCAGAACCTTGACTTCTAAAAATATACCATTTAGTAAAAGTTTCTATTACTTCATTTTCCTAATTATAAGAATAAACTTGTCTTTAAAGTAGCCATCTTACAAAAGTTTCTAGTAGTTTTGTTTTCCCAATTGTAAGGATAATCTTATTTCTAATTTTAGACCTGAAAGTAAGCAGGAGTCAGTGAAAACAGAAATGGGTCCTCCACCATCTCCAGCGTCTACATGTAGTGATGCATCCTCGATTGCCAGCAGTGCATCAATGCCATATAGTAAGTTTTATGTGCAGTACACATTGGTCACAGTGTGCTCTCAGATAGCTGTGTTCAATTTCTTTTTGATTTGAGGTAACGCATAGCTTTTTATATCTTTTTATTAAATCCTGTTTCCATTGGTTTGAGGTTTTTGAGTGTGCGGTTCTTTTTAAATAGAAATAGTATCCACAGTGTTGATTATTTCTGTTGTTTTGGGGAATTATAATTTTAAAAAATATTGTAAAATGTGTTGCAGTCATAGAAGGAACCAATTGCCGCTGACCAGAATATTGACCTCACTTTTGTTAAGACTATTATTGTTAACAACTTTTAATCAGATTTTGTAGAATTTATAAAGCTAGACTTACTATTACATCTCATATTTCAAGAATAGTTTTAAAGCTCCTCAAAATAAAATTTATTTTGCAGTGTAGTTGTTTTGCAACTGAGGAAATTGAAATATGTGAAGCTGAAGTTACTTTTATGTGATAGTTTTAAGAACATCCAACATACCTTCCTTTTTTAATGTTGATCAGACAGCCATAATATTGAGGGTCTTGACAATTTTTGTTTCTCTTTGTAGTTTTTTTATAGTGGTAGTATAGCTAGAATTATGTATTAATGAATACAGGTATTTACCATAAATTGATTTGAAGTGGAAATTGGTCATAAAACCCAATTCATAAAGTAATAGCTCATGAAATTTTAATTTAGAAACCTCAATTAAATATCCCTTTAAAAATCTTTTTTGTATATTTAGATGAAATCTATAAAGTCTCTTTTACATTTTCTTTTTGGTACTTACCATTTTGTTGTTGTCTAAGAACGACGACGGTCAACCCCTGCCCCGAAAGAAGAGGAAAAGGTGAACGAAGAGCAGTGGTCTCTTCGGGAAGTTGTTTTTGTGGAAGATGTTAAGAATGTTCCTGTTGGCAAGGTTTGTTCAAAATGTCTAAGAATTAACAGAACTATAATGATAATACTTACCTAAGAATTTATGGTTGGTGAGTGTCAGCCCTTTTACCAACGTGAATTTATCAACTTTGATGGTCTCCTTAGTTCCATCCCTTAATCTGATGTAGATACCTCTGCTGTCCTTGACAGATGAACAGATGATTGGTATGCCTCTTCTTGAGCATTTATGATAATATGTTACTTTTTAAAAATAAACATTTTATTTTGTAATAATTTTAAGTTAATAGAAAAGTTACAAAGAGATATGTTGCTTTTTGATACACTCCCTTCTTTAGAACTTCTAGATAGTTCTAGTAAACATAGTCTTCATAACAGAGATTTAAAAATCTTACCTACACTCTTTACATCACCTTGCTCTTCATCCTCCTTTTTTTTTCCAAAGACAATCTTGCCTTCTAAGAAACTGAGTAAATAGAGGCCATCAGCTGGAATGCCATTAATTCCACCCCTCTCCTCACAGTCACTTTAAAAACAAAACAGCTTTACAACTGTAGAATATCTGCAAATTAAAGGTTTTGTTGAATGTTATTCAGAAATGTGTTCTGAAATGTGATTGTTTTTTCATTTGTACCTAAATGAAAGAGTAGATGTACCATGCTCTACAATTTATAAAGGTCTTTCTCATACACTATTTCATTCAACTCTTTAAACAGAACTGCAGTTTACTGGCAGGTATTTTCTTCTGAGAAAATCACACTGACTTCAAAAGCATCCAGATATTGAGTTGCAGAGGTGGGACTCAAGGATCCTGGTTTCTAGTCCTGGGCTTGTCTTACTGTGCATTACTGACTATATCTGCACTGGCCACTATTGTAGACACACTGGCTATGTAAGGCTATTTAAATTTATTTAAATAAACAAAATTAAAAAGTCAACCCTCAGTCACAGTTAGCTATATTTCAGGGTCAGTAGCCACTTATGGCTAGTGGCTACCGTATTGGACAGTGCAGATACAGAACATTACTGTCATTACAAAAGTTTTATTGGACAGAGTGCTGTTCTAAACTACTGGGATGGTAGGATTTCATGGTTAATTTTTTCAATTCATTGCTAAATGTTCACAAACATTAATCACTCACTGGCTGCATCTTGATCATTGGAAAGGGCAGGCTAATTTTTCTCTAGAAAGTAGGCCTACAATATAGATACCAATAGCAAAACCTTGGTGAGTGTGTCCAGTTTAATTTTATAACATCGTGATCATATGAAGCAGCATATGCATAAGAATTAGATGCCTTTCATCTCTTTGTTCAACATTAGTTCAGTGAATAGAATTTGCATATTGATTTTATATGTACTGATGTTAATATAAAGTATATGTAACTATACTTCTAGGTGCTAAAAGTGGATGGTGCCTATGTTGCTGTAAAATTTCCGGGAACATCCAGTAATACAAACTGTCAGAGCAGCTCTGGTTCAGATGCTGACCCTTCCTCTCTCCTGCAAGATTGTAGGTTACTTAGAATTGATGAACTGCAGGTAAGTATAGAGGAATTATTTAGCAGGTGAATTTTAGAACTGACTCCTTAAGTTTGTTATAAGAACCTGAGAGCAAAATTCTTTTTGTGTCATGCAGGTTGTCAAAACTGGTGGAACACCAAAAGTCCCAGATTGTTTCCAAAGGACCCCCAAAAAGCTTTGTATACCTGAAAAAACAGAAATATTAGCAGTGAATGTAGATTCTAAAGGTAAAGATTTTGTAACTTTTTCAACTGGTATATTCTGTATCCCAATAGTGCTTTTGTAGTAATGGGGATTGGATAAATTGGTTTGTGTGTAACATTATACGATAAAATGTATTTGAACTGATTACAGATGTAGCCAGAGGTGACAGAATTTGGTGTGTTCTTATTAGAGACAACTAAAGATGTATAACAATTTTTCTTTTCATTTATGTATTTCTGAAGGTGTGCATGCTGTCTTGAAAACTGGAAATTGGGTACGGTACTGTATCTTTGATCTTGCTACAGGAAAAGCAGAACAGGAAAATAATTTTCCTACGAGCAGCATTGCTTTCCTTGGTCAGAATGAGAGGAATGTAGCCATTTTCACTGCTGGACAGGTACAGGGGCTTATTTTTGCCTTTGAAAAGTGATATGACAACTGGCATTTTTGTGAAGTTTGTTATTAAACTGTTGAAGGATTTAAAATATTTAGCACATTTTGTCATTACTGAATCAAGTTTGAAAGTAAATACACCTGTTGTAACAATCAGAGATGCGTTTTTGATTGGGAGCTAAACTTTTTTTTCCTTCATTATAGGAGTCTCCTATTATTCTTCGAGATGGAAATGGTACTATCTATCCAATGGCCAAAGATTGTATGGGAGGAATAAGGGACCCTGATTGGCTTGATCTTCCACCTATTAGTAGTCTTGGAATGGGTGTACATTCTTTAATTAATCTTCCTGCCAATTCAACAATCAAAAAGAAAGCTGCTATTATCATCATGGCTGTAGAGGTAATTTAACTTTGGCAATGACTAGGCATTTTAACACAGAAGACATTTGCTAGAGTCTAGGGAAAATTCTTGAGTAGGTCATTCATTACTCCTTCCCCACCAGAGACCACAGTTTTTTTAGGACTAGAAACAAGTAAATCAGTGATTACAGTATAATTTAAGTGTTTTGAGAAAGATACGTTCTGTTGGGGGGGCACAGAAGAGAGGGTACAAATCAGACTGAACGTAAAGAAGGCGGTCTCCCTGTGGAAGGGATGTTTTGAATGATCAGATAGGGGTTCCCTAGACATAGGGATGAAGGTGTGAGGTGTTATCCTGGGCCCTAAGAGCAGCCTTTGTGAATCTGTATAATGTGTTCAGAGAATGTGTACCTTCTCTTCATATAACTAGAAGGTAGGGTTCATATAGATCAGTGAGTGGCAACTGATGAGCCTGGAGACCCCAAGCCTCTGATCTGGGTGTGGTTGATGGTGCAGAAGAAATAGAGGAGGAGGAATAAATGGGATAAGGAAAGAGGATGAATTTAGTTTTTATTGTGAATTTTAGTTTTATTGTGAATTTTAGTTTTTGTTGTGGTAGAGGTGCTTGTTAGATGTGGAGGTAATGCTATTGGAAGCCCTTGGAACAACATGAGTTTAGACTGACCTGATTTGACTTATATTTTAAAGGGATCACTGCTAATGTGTTGAATACTAGGGGGATAAGGGTGGAAGAAGGGAGAACAGTTAGGAGGTTGTTATGGTAATCTAGGTGGGAGATGACAGTGGCTTGGCCCAGGAAGTAGAGGTTATGAGTGAGAAGTGATTAGATTCTTGATATACTAGATATATTTTTAAGGTAGGTCCAACAGGATTTGCTGATGGTTAAATATAGAGTGTGAAACTAGAAGCAGTTGGGTGACAAGGTTTTGGAAAGGTGAAGTTGCCATTTATTGAGAATGTAGAGGGGAAGCAGGATTAGGAAATAGGGATGATATTAGGAGTTTGGTTTTAGACCTCTGAAGTTTAGGATGCCTATCAGATATCCAGGGGGAGATGGTGAGTAGAAAGTTAGATATGTACTTTGGAGAGCAGGAAAGAGAGGACCAAGCTGGAGAAATGTACTTGGGAGTTGTCAGTTTATCTGTGGTATTTAAAGGCACTATACCGAATGAGATTACCAAGGTTATGGAGAATAGGAAAGGTTTAAGGACTGAGCCATGAGAACAGTCTGCATTTAAAGTGCCAGGGAGATAAAGGAGAACCAGCAAAGGAATCTGAGAAGGAGCAGTCACAAGGGTTGGATGAATTTAGGATGAGTGGTGTCCTGGAAGCCGCGTAAAGACCATTTGTTAATGGTCTTTACCATTTGTCAAAGAGGATGTAGTGATTAGCTTTGTGAAAAGATGCTGTGGGTCAAGTAAGAGTAATACTGAACATTGACTTTTGGATGTGGTCTCATCTAGGTCATTGTTGACAGTAGTGATAAAAGCCTGATTACAGTGAGTTAAGGAGAAAAAGGGAGGTGAGGAACTGGAGAAATATATAGACAACTCTTTTGAGGAGCTTTTATATAAATAATGGGAATGGGGATTAGTATGGGAAGTCATTTCTTCTCCAGGTTGGCACTGATAAGCAAATTTGTCAGAACTGCATCTAAAATACACTGAATCCAGGCTCTTGAAAATTAACCATAAGCTTTTGTTTAGGGACAGTGCTCATATTATATGAGCTTTGAATGTCACTTACTAGACCAGTTCCAAATTAGCGAGGCATGGCTATGGACTGAATTTTGCCCCTAGAAATAGCCTTCACATCATTTAAAAATTCTTGACTGTTTTCTAGCATTTAAAAATTATGGATATATATTGAAAATCTAGATTTTCAGTTGCTTTTTTAAAATTAGAAGATCTGGTAACATGGAGCCCATAATCCAACTGGAAATATTTGACTGTCTCTTTTAAGTGGCTGTATAAGGTGTCTCTAATTCATTGCCATACCTACTACTTAAAATTTATTCCCTAAGACCAATTGTTAGCTGCCATTATTATCTAGCTGTATTATTTCTTTCACAACCAGCCTCCTTTACTCATTTATATTACTTCAAATGCATCTGTAGGCACTTAATTGTACTCGGTCAGAATCTTAAGAGTAGAGATAAAAAGAGTCATCATCCCACAGGTAGGGATAAAGTTTGTCATCATTTTATCTTTGTACGTCAGTTACAAGGGTTTGACAAACGGATCTGCAAGAATTTTTTTTTTTTTTTTTTTTTTTTTACTGAACTCTGCCCTTTGCTGTAAGAATAATGACACATAACATATAGAGATGCATAATAAGCTATAATTTGCTTGCAGCTGAGTGTAGTACTGATATGTGTGAGAGCCCCCTATACAGTCAGAGGGATGGAGATGAATAGCTGCATCCAACCAAATGACTGGCTGATTGTTTGAAAACATTTTATATCATAGCAGTATGCAACAAGATATATTTAAATTAGTTGCCTTTGAATGTACTGTGGTTTTGTTCTTTGGAGAGACATTGGCATATTCTCTCAACAAATTGATTCATGCATGTATTCCATATATATGCATATATTTCACTAGCCCATCTCATACTCTTGAACTGGACCTTACTATTTATGGGGTTACTTTTGATCCATGGTTAATTCCATAATCCAAAATGGCCTATCTCATATCTGGTAGGTGCTGAAAATAGCTTTTTGGATTCATTTTCTTATGGGGAGTAGAGAGACTGTTCAAATGCCTTCTTCCCTTTGTACTCCCACATACTCTTTCCCACCTGCTTTCTTCTAGTACCTAGTTCTAGTTAAAATGAACAATTTATATTTTTAAACTGTTTTATATTCAGTCCATTAATTATCTTGTAAATATAGTTTTACATTTTGAAAGAAACACATTTCAGCTCCTTGTTATGTTCATGCTACTCTCAATTAGGTAGTTAATGATATGATCTACCTTTATACTACCATGTCTTTGACAAACAAGTACGTTAGTTGTCACTTTGGGGATTGGATCTGTCATGATTTTAGGGGAGTTGAGGTTTTGTTTTTCATGGATCAGTGTATTATGGTAATCTTTAAGAACATATTACAATCAGAGTAACCCTGGAATAAAATTTATATCTCTTTTTTAACTAACAATCTTAAAAGGGTTCTAACTTGATACAGTTACACTGTGAACCAGGGGTTGGTAAATTCTGACCTGTGGGCCAAATCTAGTCACTCCATTCATTTATGCATCGTATATGGCTGCTTATCCGCTATTACATCAGGACTGAGTAATTTGAAAGCCAAAAATATTTACTCATCCTTTACAGAAAAAGTTTACCAACCCTTTTGTATTCCTGTCAGTTGTATACTCTGCTTAAAGATTACTCTTAAGTTCAACTCCTTTTTTTTTTTTTTTTTGATTTTTTTTTTTATTAAATTCAGTTTTATTGAAATACATTCACACACCATACAATCATCCATGATATATAATCCACTGTCCACAGTATGATAACATAGTTATGTGTTCATCACCACAATCTGTCTCTGAACATTTTCCTTACATCAGAAAGAACCAGAACAAGAATAAAAAATAAAAGTGAAAAAAAACACCCAAATCATCCCCCCATCCCACCCCATTTGTCCTTTAGTTTTTTTTTTTAATCATTTTATTGAGATATATTCACATACTACGCAGTCATACAAAACAAATCGTACTTTCGATTGTTTACAGTACCATTACATAGTTGTACATTCATCACCTAAATCAATCCCTGACACCTTCATTAGCACACACACAAAAATAACAAGAATAATAATTAGAGTGAAAAAGAGCAATTGAAGTAAAAAAGAACACTGGGTACCTTTGTCTGTTTGTTTCCTTCCCCTATTTTTCTACTCATCCATCCATAAACTAGACAAAGTGGAGTGTGGTCCTTATGGCTTTCCCAATCCCATTGTCACCCCTCATAAGCTACATTTTTATACATCTGTCTTCGAGATTCATGGGTTCTGGGTTGTAGTTTAATAGTTTCAGGTATCCACCACCAGCTACCCCAATTCTTTAGAACTTAAAAAAGGTTGTCTAAAGTGTGCGTAAGAGTGCCCACCAGAGTGATCTCTCGGCTCGTTTTGGAATCTCTCTGCCACTGAAGCTTATTTCATTTCCTTTCACATCCCCCTTTTGGTCAAAAAGATGTTCTCCATCCCACGATGCCGGGTCTACATTCCTCCCCGGGGGTCATATTCCACGTTGCCAGGGAGATTCACTTCCCTGGGTGTCTGATCCCACGTAGGGGGGAGGGCAGTGATTTCACCTTTCAAGTTGGCTTAGCCAGAGAGAGAGGGCCACATCTGAGCAACAAAGAGGCATTCAGGAGGAGACTCTTAGGCACAAATACAGGGAGGCCTAGCCTCTCCTTTGCAGCAACCATCTTCCCAAGGGTAAAACTTATGGTAGAGGGCTCAACCCATCAAACCACCAGTCCCCTATGTCTGTGGTCATGTTAGCAACCATGGAGGTGGGGTAGGCGAATACCCCTGCATTCTCCACAGGCTCCTCAAGGGGGCACTACATCTTTTTTTTTTTTTCCTTGTTTTTTTCTTTTCTTTTTTTTTTTTAACTTTCCCTTCTTTTTTAAATCAACTGTTCTGGGTTGTAGTTTGATAGTTTCAGGTATCCACCACCAGCTACCCCAATTCTTTAGAACCTAAAAAGGGTTGTCGAAAGTGTGCGTAAGAGTGCCCACCAGAGTGACCTCTCGGCTCGTTTTGGAATCTCTCTGCCACTGAAGCTTATTTCATTTCCTTTCACCTCCCCCTTTTGGTCAAGAAGATGTTCTCCGTCCCACGATGCCGGGTCTACATTCCTCCCCAGGAGTCATATTCCACGTTGCCAGGGAGATTCACTCCCCTGGGTGTCTGATCCCACGTAGAGGGGAGGGCAGTGATTTCACCTTTCAAGTTGGCTTAGCCAGAGAGACAGGGCCACATCTGAGCAACAAAGAGGCATTCAGGAGGAGACTCTTAGGCACAAATATAGGGAGGCCTAGCCTCTCCTTTGCAGCAACCGTCTTCCCAAGGGTAAAACTTATGGTAGAGGGCTCAACCCATCAAACCACCAGTCCCCTATGTCTGTGGTCATGTTAGCAACCATGGAGGTGGGGTAGGCGAATACCCCTGCATTCTCCACAGGCTCCTCAAGGGGGCATTACATCATTTTTTTTCCTTGTTTTTCTTTCTTTCTTTTTTTTTTTTTTTTAACTTTCCCTTCTTTTTTAAATCAACTGTATGAAAAAAAAAGTTAAAAAGAAAACAAACATACAATAAAAGAACATTTCAAAGAGACCATAACAAGGGAGTAAGAAAAAGACAACTAACCTAAGATAACTGCTTAACTTCCAACATGTTCCTACTTTACCCCAAGAAAGTTACATAATATAGCAACCTTTCTGTGAACTTGTTCCTACTATATCCATCAGAAATTAACAGACCATAGTCATTTCTGGGCATCCCCAGAACGTTAAAAAGCTTATCTGTTCTTCTTGGATTATTGTTCCCCCTTCCTTAATTACTCTCTACTGCTAGTTCCCCTACATTCTACATTATAAACCATTTGCTTTACATTTTTGAAAGTTCACATTAGTGGTAGCATATAATATTTCTCTTTTTGTGCCTGGCTTATTTCACTCAGCATTATGTCTTCAAGGTTCATCCATGTTGTCATATGTTTCACCAGATCGTTCCTTCTTACTGACGCGTAGTATTCCATCGTGTGTATATACCACATTTTATTTATCCACTCATCTGTTGAAGGACATTTGGGTTGTTTCCATCTCTTGGCAATTGTGAATAATGCTGCTATGAACATTGGCGTGCAGATATCTGTTCGTGTCACTGCTTTCCGATCTTCCGGGTATATACCGAGAAGTGCAATCGCCGGATCGAATGGTAGCTCTATATGTAGTTTTCTAAGGAACTGCCAGACTGACTTCCAGAGTGGCTGAACCATTATACAGTCCCACCAACAGTGAATAAGAGTTCCAATTTCTCCACATCCCCTCCAGCATTTGTAGTTTCCTGTTTGTTTAATGGCAGCCATTCTAACCGGTGTTAGATGGTATCTCATTGTGGTCTTAATTTGCATCTCTCTAATAGCTAGTGAAGCTGAACATTTTTTCATGTGTTTCTTGGCCATTTGTATTTCCTCTTCAGAGAACTGTCTTTTCATATCTTTTGCCCATTTTATAATTGGGCTGTCTGTATTATTGTCATTGAGTTGTAGGATTTCTTTGTATATGCAAGATATCAGTCTTTTGTCAGATACATGGTTTCCAAAAATTTTTTCCCATTGAGTTGGCTGCCTCTTTACCTTTTTGAGAAATTCCTTTGAGGTGCAGAAACTTCTAAGCTTGAGGAGTTCCCATTTATCTATTTTCTCTTTTGTTGCTTGTGCTTTGGGTGTAAAGTCTAGGAAGTGGCCGCCTAATACAAGGTCTTGAAGATGTTTTCCTACATTATCTTCTAGGAGTTTTATGGTACTTTCTTTTCTATTGAGATCTTTGGTCCATTTTGAGTTAATTTTTGTGTAGGGGGTGAGGTAGGGGTCCTCTTTCATTCTTTTGGATATGGATATCCAACTCTCCCAGCCCCATTTGTTGAAAAGACCATTATGGCTCAGTTCGGTGACTTTGGGGTCCTTATCAAAGATCAGTCGGCCATAGATCTGAGGGTCTATCTCTGAATTCTCAATTCGATTCCATTGATCTATATGTCTATCTTTGTGCCAGTACCATGCTGTTTTGGCAACTGTGGCTTTATAATAAGCTTCAAAGTCAGGGAGTGTAAGTCCTCCCACTTCGTTTTTCTTTTTTAGAGTGTCTTTAGCAATTCGAGGCATCTTCCCTTTCCAAATAAATTTGATAACTAGCTTTTCCAAGTCTGCAAAGTAGGTTGTTGGAATTTTGATTGGGATTGCATTGAATCTGTAGATGAGTTTGGGTAGAATTGACATCTTAATGACATTTAGCCTTCCTATCCATGAACATGGAATATTTTTCCATCTTTTAAGGTCCCCTTCTATTTCTTTTAGTAGATTTATGTAGTTTTCTTTGTATAGGTCTTTTACATCTTTGGTTAAGTTTATTCCTAGGTACTTGATTTTTTTAGTTGCTATTGAAAATGGTATCTTTTTCTTGAGTGTCTCTTCAGTTTGTTCATTTCTAGCATATAGAAACATTACTGACTTATGTGCATTAATCTTGTATCCCGCTACTTTGCTAAATTTGTTTATTAGCTCTAGTAGGTGTATCGTTGATTTCTCAGGGTTTTCTAGATATAAGATCATATCATCTGCAAACAATGACAGTTTCACTTCTTCTTTTCCAATTTGGATGCCTTTTATTTCTTTGTCTTGCCGGATTGCCCTGGCTAGCACTTCCAGCACAGTGTTGAATAACAGTGGTGACAGCGGGCATCCTTGTCTTGTTCCTGATCTTAGAGGGAAGGCTTTCAGTCTCACCATTGAGTACTATGCTGGCTGTGGGTTTTTCATATATGCTCTTTATCATGTTGAGGAAGTTTCCTTCAATTCCTACCTTTTGAAGTGTTTTTATCAAAAACGGATGTTGGATTTTGTCAAATGCTTTTTCAGCATCTATTGAGATGATCAATTGATTTTTCCCTTTTGAGTTTTTAATGTGTTGTAATACATTGATTGTTTTTCTTATGTTGAACCATCCTTGCATGCCTGGAATGAACCCCACTTGGTCATGGTGTATGATTTTTTTAATGTGTCTTTGGATTCGAATTGCAAGTATTTTGTTGAGGATTTTTGCATCTATATTCATTAGGGATATTGGCCGGTAGTTTTCCTTTTTTGTAGCATCTTTGCCTGGTTTTGGTATTAGATTGATGTTAGCTTCATAAAATGAGTTAGGTAGTGTTCCATTTTCTTCAATGTTTTGAAAGAGTTTGAGTAAGATTGGTGTCAGTTCTTTCTGGAAAGTTTGGTGGAATTCCCCTGTGAAGCCATCTGGCCCTGGGCATTTATTTGTGGGAAGATTTTTGATGACTGATTGGATCTCTTTGCTTGTGATGGGTTGGTTGAGTTCTTCTATTTCTTCTCTGGTCAGTCTAGGTTGTTCATATGTTTCCAGGAAATTGTCCATTTCTTCTACATTGTCTAGTTTGTTGCCATACAGTTGTTCATAATATCCTCTTATAATTTTTTTAATTTCTTCAGGATCTGCAGTTATGTCACCTTTTTCATTCATTATTTTGTTTATATGGGTCTTCTCTCTTTTTGATTTTGTCAGTCTAGCTAGGGGCTTGTCAATCTTGTTGATCTTCTCAAAGAACCAACTTTGGTGATATTTATCCTCTCTATTGTTTTTTTGTTCTCTATGTCATTTATTTCTGCTTTAATCCTTGTGATTTCTTTTCTTGTACTTGGTTTAGGATTGGTTTGCTGTTCATTTTCTAGCTTCTTCAGTTGATCCATTAGTTCTTTGATTTTGGCTCTTTCTTCCTTTTTAATATATGCGTTTAGTGCTATAAATTTCCCCCTTAGCACTGCTTTTGCTGCATCCCATAGGTTTTGGTATGTTGTGTTCTCATTTTCATTCGTCTCTATATATTTAGCAATTTCTCTTGCTATTTCTTCTTTAACCCACTGATTGTTTAGGAGTGTGTTGTTTAACCTCCAGGTATTTGTGAATTTTCTAAGTCTCTGATGGTTATTGACTTCTAATTGTATTCCACTGTGGTCAGAGAATGTGCTTTGAATAATTTCAATCTTTTTAAATTTATTGAGGCTTGTTTTATGTCCCAGCATATGATCTATTCTGGAGAAAGTTCCGTGAGCACTAGAAAAGTATGTGTATCCTGGTGATTTGGGATGTAATGTCCTGTAGATGTCTGTTAAATCTAATTCATTTATCAGATTGTTTAGGTTTTCAATTTCCTTATTGGTCTTCTGTCTGGTTGATCTATCTATAGGAGAGAGTGATGTGTTGAAGTCTCCCACAATTATTGTGGAAACATCAATTGCTTCCTTTAGTTTTGCCAGTGTTTCTCTCATGTATTTTGTGGCACCTTGATTGGGTGCATAGACATTTACGATTGTTATTTCTTCTTGCTGAATTGCCCCTTTTATTAGTATGTAGTGGCCTTCTTTGTCTCTCAAAACATCCCTGCATTTGAAGTCTATTTTATCTGAGATTAATATTGCTACACCTGCTTTCTTTTGGCTGTAGCTTGCATGAAATATTTTTTTCCATCCTTTCACTTTCAGTTTCTTTGTGTCCCTGTGTCTAAGATGAGTCTCTTGTATGCAACATATTGATGGTTCATTTTTTTTGATCCATTCTGCGAATCTATATCTTTTAATTGGGGAGTTTAATCCATTTACATTCAACGTTTAAAACCGTGAAGGCATTTCTTGAATCGGCCATCTTATCCTTTGGATTATGTTTGCCATATTTTTCCCTCTCTCTATTAATATCCTTTATTGTACCCATACCGAATCTCTTTAGTACTGAACCTTTCTCCAAGTCTCTCTGTCCTGTCTTTGTTTCTCTGTCTGTAGGGCTCCCTTTAGTATCTCCAGTAGGGCAGGTCTCTTGTTAGCAAATTCTCTCAGCATTTGTTTGTCTGTGAAAAATTTAAGCTCTCCCTCAAATTTGAAGGAGAGCTTTGCTGGATAAAGTATTCTTGGCTGGAAATTCCTCTCACTCAGAATTTTAAATATATCGTGCCACTGCCTTCTCGCCTCCATGGTGGCTGCTGAGTAGTCACTACTTAGTCCTATGCTGTTTCCTTTGTATGTGGTGAATTGCTTTTCTCTTGCTGCTTTCAGAACTTGCTCCTTCTCTTCTATGTTTGACAGTGTGATCAGTATATGTCTCGGAGTGGGTTTTTTTGGATTTATTCTATTTGGAGTTCGCTGAGCATTTATGATTTGTGTATTTATGTTGTTTAGAAGATTTGGGAAGTTTTCCCCAACAATTTCTTTGAATACTCTTCCTAGACCTTTACCCTTTTCTTCCCCTTCTGGGACACCAATGAGTCTTATATCTGGACGTTTCATATTATCTATCATATCCCTGAGGTCCATTTCGAGTTTTTCAATTTTTTTCCCCATTCTTTCTTTTATGCTTTCATTTTCCATTCTGTCATCTTCCAGGTCACTGATTCGTTGTTCAACTTCCTCTAGTCTTGTACTATGAGTGTCCAGAATCTTTTTAATTTGGTCAACAGTTTCTTTAATTTCCATAAGATCATCCATTTTTTTATTTAGTCTTGCAATGTCTTCTTTATGCTCTTCTAGGGTCTTCTTGATTTCCTTCATATCACGTACTATGGTCTCATTGTTCATCTTTAGTTCTTTGAGTAGCTGCTCTAGGTGCTGTGTCTCTTCTGGTCTTTTGATTTGGGTGCTTGGGCTTGGGTTATCCATATCGTCTGGTTTTTTCATATGCTTTATAATTTTCTGTTGTTTTTGGCCTCGTGGCATTTGCTGAACTTGATAGGGTTCTTTTAGGGTTTGTAGACCAATTGAAGTCCTTATCTCTAATTTATCAGATCTACAGCTTCGTGGAGTACACTTTCTCTAACTAACCAGCAGGTGGCGTCCACGAGCCACCTGTTCTCCACAAGCCAGTTCTCCCCTGCTTAGCCTTTTTGGTGAGTGGGGGAGTGAGTCTTGTGGGGCCCAATTGGTGTACCAAGCTTGCGTGTGTAGTTGGTGTTGCCTGCCCTGTATGTGGGGCGTGTTTCTGGGCAGTCGGGGAGGGGGGGTGGCCCTAACAATCAAATCTCCCTGGTGATCCTAGAGTTTTAAAGCTGGTGCAATAGTCTAATCCTTCAGTTCAGTCCTGCCACAGTTTGTCTCTGCCACTGACCCACAAGTCCTTGGTATTGGCGTATGGCTCCTGAGACTTGCAAGTGGGCCCCTCTTCCAGGCTGTGCACCCCGGGTCCTCTGTTGAGGGATGACTGTGCTATGTCACAGGTGAGTACCGTCCCCGCAGGGCAGTTCTGGGCTGCTGGGCTGTGTAGGGAGGCTCCCAGTCTGCTCAAATGATGGCTGAATGGGGCTTTGTTAATTCACAATGCTCCACCTTCCCAACTCTGGGACAATCAGCTGCGGTTTCAGGGAAGGCTAATGTCCACGCCCAGTTTTGTGGTGTGTGCCTGTTATTTGAAGCCCTTCCGTCACACTGGGTTGTCTGGGGCAGCTCTGGGCTATGGGGCTGGTGATGGGCAGGAGTGTTTCCTGTCCACCAGGATGGTGGCTGTGAGCGGACACCCCCGTTTTCTTGGGAAGTTGTGGTGTTTAGTGAATTTTCTCAGCCACTGAATTATTGCCTTTTGTCTCAGAGCTCTCTTAGTTCTGCTCTTGGCTTGACGTGCCCAAATTGAAAGTCTTTGAAGCTTTCTGTATTGGGCTTCTTAGAGTAATTGTTTTAGAAAAAGAAAAAAGGATTAAAAAAAAAAAAAAAAAAAAAAGGGTCCTCCTCAGAGATCTAATGGGTTATTGAAATGCTAAGAGAGAAAGCAACCAGGGCCATTAAGGAAAGGTCCACAGGGCAGAGAGATGGGCTTTTCTTCGGGATTTGCACATGTGCCTTAGGGCCTGAGCTCCGCCGTTCCCCTTTCTGTGTTCACCAGAACTCTAAAAATCCTCTGCTTTTATTTTGGAGTTTTTCATGTTGTTTTTTTTTTTCTATGCCTGTCTCCTCTCTGCTGGGCTGGCTGCTCACAGATTCTCTGGTGTCTGGTCTCTGTCTATCTATGGTTGGAGTCTGGATCAGTAGAATGAGTTTCCGATAAGAGCAGCCACTGCAGTTCTCCCTTCTCCTTCCCGGAGCTGACAGCCCCTCCTCCCACGGGACTGAGCCTGGCAGGGAGGGGCGCGGGTCCCCTGGCCGCAAAAACTTACAGATTTCGCTGATCTCAGCAGTTCGACATTTTCATGAGTGTTGTATGAAGTATGCCCAAAGACAGATTGCTCTGTGGTGTCCAGTCCACGCAGTTCCTGGCTTTCTACCTACTTTCCTGGAGGAGTAACTAAAACATACAGCTCACCAGTCTTCCATCTTGCCCCGCCTCCAGTTCAACTCCTTTTGACATATATAATGTGCTATTCAAATTAACTGTTTTTTTTCCTAATTTTTCTGAGCACAGAAACAAACGTTAATGCAGCACATTCTACGTTGTGACTATGAGGCCTGTCGACAGTATCTCGTGAATCTTGAGCAAGCGGTTGTTTTAGAGCAGAGTCTACAGATGCTACAGACATTCATCAGCCACAGATGTGATGGAAATCGAAATATTTTGCATGCTTGCGTATCAGTTTGCTTTCCAACTAGTAATAAAGAAACTAAAGAAGAAGAGGGTGAGATTAAGAATTCTATAACATTTTAGGCAGGATAAAGAAAAGAAAACCACTAAAGATTTTGTGTGTGTGTATATACTTTTACTTTGATTTGTAAAAGCTTAGAGTTTAGACTCTGAGAAGGTAAAAGTGCATATCCATATCCTCTGTCAGTATGGGTGTGTAACATAAGCAATAGAATTTTTTGTCAATGTGTTTTTGTTGTCTTGAATCCTGTTTTCTATGATACATACATATTGTATTGGAATACTCTACTGAGTTTTACTGATTTTATCATTGTGGGTGATATTTTTTACCATGAAAATTATTTAGCAAGTTAAGCCTAGTTATATTGAGAGGCAACTTTTATTCCAATTTTCAGAATGTAGAGGGAAGAATAACCTAGTGAATTGTTAGGTGTTTTAGAAACTAAACATGCCTTTGCCATAAAGTTTTTAATTGTCTAAATGAATGGGAAAACTGTGTGAAAACCTAAAGTGCAACTGTTTAATTCAAAATGTTTTTCCTTATTTTGAATTCTGCTGATGATATTCTGGTAGCTACATTTTTGAATAGTGGTTTGCAGGTTTCTGACCTTTATCTCATTAACATTGAATCACTAAAGGATTATAAGTAGTATGTAAACCAAGACTGAGATACTGATATATGAATCCTTTTCTTTCCTTAGTAGTAAAAGCAATTTCAGTCTACCTTTTAATAAGGTTAAGATTTTTGACCTTTGGGTGGTGAAAATTAAGGCAGAATAAGGAAATAATTCACATATTAATGGTCATAGTTCAGTGTATCTTAAGTGTTGCTTTAAGGAAAAAAAATTAAGTTATTGGTTTTCTAATATGTGAATTAGAGCATTAAAATACATAGCACTTATCATCTAGAGGCTTATGCATACTTAATCTCTTAGTTATTTTTAAAGTTTAAATTGATCCCAATTTTTTCTCTTGTGTTTCAGAAGCAGAGCGCTCTGAAAGAAATACATTCGCTGAAAGGCTTTCTGCTGTTGAGGCCATTGCAAATGCAATATCAGTTGTTTCAAGTAATGGCCCAGGTAATCGGGCTGGATCATCAAGTAGCCGAAGGTAATGTGATTTTTACCAGCAAAGTTAGTTGGAGGAAAAAAAAATGTACAGAAAGAAATATATCTTACCTATCATTTGCATGAATTGGTGGGTTCTTTTTGTTTTGTTTTTATTCCTCCTAATATCACCCTGGGAAAAAATATCTGAGAATATCTAAATTAGAGTTTAAGTATAGAATTTAGGACATTTAATAAATTTGAGGTAATTTAGGCAAGTGGTTCAAACTTGACTAAGTGTGCTCTACATTCATCATTCTTGCTTTCTAGGAAGCTATTTTCTTTAGTTGGAGACAACGTAACACAATTATTGAAAAAACCATCAATCTTTTATTTCAGATTGCTTATTTTATGTTAATTTCTCAGATGTCTTAATGATCTGGGAAGAAATGAAATACTGGTGTGTATTGTTTTATTAAATGTTTGGTGTTTTATTTTCAGGCTTTCTGAGTTGTGGGATAAACAAATGTTTATTACATTAAAAATTGCTAGGTGTTTGAATAGACAAGAAATATAAAAATTCAGGATATAGTTTCCTTTCTGCAGGAAAAAGCACATTTGTTCTAAATACTATATAGCCAAAATTCTTGATTACTGACATAATTAATGGCACTGCTCACTGCATGCTAATATGATAGATTGTAAGCCTACTTAAAATGAGGACATCCCTTGCCTCGTTTCTGTTCCATATTCATCTTTCCCTTTAAAAATGATTATTCTTAAATTGGCACCAGGAAAGCTACCAAGTTGAGAGCTTCCCAGGTTCAAAACATCCTGAAGTCAGATTTTAAAAAAACTATTTATGGGTGACCAAATTATAAAATAAAGCAAAAATATTATGTAGAATGTACAAAATGGAAATATCACCATCTTATTTAAGTAAATAAGTAGGACTATACTAGGCAGACAAAGTGTTTGGTCTAAAATGCAAAGCAACTTAAATTCTTCATGAAGAAATTAGTGACTGAATTATTTCAGGTATTTCATTTCCTCAGGGAAAATACAGATGCAAATCAAGTTGGACTCTCTGATATGGTTGGTCCAATGCCAGTGCTGCCATCTTTTTTTCATGTAAGGATTATTTTGAAGGCAAAGACTAAAAGGAGCTTCAAGAGTGGGTGATGTGTTGCTCACAGAAATAATTTGCTGAGTAAGCTCCTTTGAGGAATTTGCCGAAGATTTCACAGCAGTGCTCTTAACCAGTTCAAACTCAGGGCTGCCGATTGAACAGATGAAAGCACAGGAGGCTTATTATCCACGCCGGGCAGTAGGAAGTCCACAGACTGCTTCATTGAAGTGAAACCCTCCTCTAGCCTACAATGGATTTTCTAGGCGATGCCCCTTGATGAGTATGCAGGCTGTAAGCTCAAAACTGATGCAATTTCAATATTGGAGTACTATTAAATGCCTTCAGATGATGATTTGACTCAGAAGTTTTGTTATGTGACTCATAGTTCCTGAGTACAAAGGGCAGATTTAGTGGAAAGCTTGATTGATGCATCTGATTGCAGGTGTATTTACTCTAGAGGTTGTTAATCTGGAAGACACATGACCTTCGCTTTTTTGTCACAGTGGTATGTTTGAACATGACTGGATTCTAAGGCTTCTGTAGCATGGATATAACGTGCTTACAAAGAGGAAATTACATCATCCTTGAATTCTTCCATATTGTCAGAAAATACGATGACTCCAGGCAAGCCTATACGAAGAAATGTCAAAACTCTGAATCTTAGCAGCCAAGGTGGTATCTCCTCAGTATTGTCCTCAGCCACTGAGGATACAGGTGAATCTTCATGAATTGTGTACAACATCTTGAAGAATAATTATCTTTTTTTGTTTTTTTGTTTTTTTGTTTTTTAAAGAATCTATATGAGGAGCTGGGTGTTGTACTTAAAATGTTCCCAAGACCAAATGAAGAAGAGGTTAAGGACGATTAAAAAAAATGACAAGGAATGACCCCCTCATTTAATATTGACTTGACTACATCACAGCAACAAAGTTGGGAGTTTGCAAGTTCAAGATGAGACTATGGTCTCAATTTATCTTCATTTATGCTTAACCTGCTCTAAGCTAGAGTTGGAGAATAGCCCACATGTTTTGTTTGGCCTCTACGATGTTTTTTAAAAAAAAAATTTTTTTTTCAATCTGAATGCCTTTAGTGGGCTTGTATGCCTCTACTTTGCCACTACTCCCTACTTCTTAACACCTGAATGCCCTTTATTCATTCACTTTACCTGCCTAGCCCAGTAGGCATTGTGATGCTGGTGTAAGCATTCCTCTTGATAAATACAAACATGCATTTATTTTCAGGTTATTTGCAGTCTTCCCAATTATTGCTCTTTTTTTTTTTCCCTTTGTTTTAAATAAGACACATTAGAATATTGAGCTAATTAAAATTGTATAGACGTATCCCAGCGTGAACAGTCACCCTGATGTGTGCTGTTATTGGTAAGGAGGTTGCTTTTCTCTGTGGGTGATGTCTTCGGACAGGGAGATTACCTGTACTGAAATAATCACTGTGCCCTGCTCCCCTTCCATATTATGAGAACTCTTAAATTCCAATTTCTAAATCGGGAAAGAGAAGACATTGTTACCATAAAAGAATTAACTCTAGGCATTTTTAAAAAGTCACAATACCATAATAACTGATATATTACTTAAGACATCAAATTTACCTTGCAGAATCTTCCAGAGAATATCTCTATTCCAAAAAGTGCATCACCATATACAAATCTTATATATGGGTGTGTTTCTGAAAGTAGCCTCTAAAAGAAATTATTGTAAATGTTTTAAAAAAATTTTTTTGTTTTTAATATTGAAAATGCATTACTATGGAAAAATACTTTTGCCCTAGGATTAAATAATAATCATGATTAGAGATTCAAACATTAATTAAAAATCTTTATGAATTACTTAATAAGCATATGATGGTCATTTGGTAAGGTATTAGAGCTTTCATATCAAAATTGTCATGTCTTTAGCATTAAATCTGTATAGGAGTATGAAGTCCCTTATGTGTTGCCTGGCCCTTAAAATTTTTTTGAGGTTTTACTCTTTATCTACTTAGAAGCTCTAAAATTGTGGCTGAGTTAAGGGGTTTGCCTTTTGTGCTCTCTCGTTAATTGCTGTTAGTTCTTAATGTGTTAATTTTTTAGCTTTTGTAAGCTTATATTCAGAGGTAAAGTATAGATTTTTGTACAGGGAGTTATCATTTTTCCCATTAAGAGTTCTGTTACCATGATTATTTTGTTTCTTTTTAGTGATGTGCACACCTGAAAATTTTGTTTTGTTTTGGTTTGGTTTTTTTTGTATAGCAGGAGAAAAAACATCATGCCCAGACATTATTAATCTAACAACACATTTTACAAGCTCCAGTTTCATTTATTAATTTCCTTGGGATGCAAGTTATACTGTTTTTAAAAATTCTTGTATTAAAAAATACATCTAAATTTGTCTTTGTTTTAAAATTATTCACTGTATGGCTTTTATTAGTTTAATTGCTTCTGAGATCACAGACAAGGGATTTAGAGGGTAACTATATTTACCAGAATGCTACAGACTGAGGCAAAAAGTATTGGTTTTGTGCTGATTAGTATGTTTGCTGATGTCTATTATTATTAAACTTAATTCTTATTGATTATAAGCAGGGGGCAGAAACAGTTTTTTGTTTTAGTGTTCAGTTGTTCATTTATCTTAACTGTATGAAAGGATAAAACTTATTTTCTAATCTTACTTCATGGCAACTCTGTTCCCTATGCTTAAGTTCGTGTGGGAGCTCAATATAGTGGTTTTAGTGCTAAACTGGGTACTAAGATACCCCAGTTTCATTTCTTTCTGTCACTAACTTATTCTGTGATTCCAGAATTGGCATTTATCCTTCACTTCCCTTGCTTGGCTTTTTGTCTGTAGAAAATACTTTGATCTTCTCAGATGAGAAATTCTGTGCACCTGTTAATTACATGTAGATGTGGTAGAGAGCTCTGGTTTTTGTCCATGTTCTTCTAGTTTGAGATTACGGGAGATGATGAGACGTTCATTAAGAGCAGCTGGTTTGGGTAGACATGAAGCTGGAGCTTCATCCAGTGACCATCAGGATCCAGTTTCACCTCCCATAGCTCCCCCTAGTTGGGTTCCTGACCCTCCTGCGATGGATCCTGGTAAGATCTATTCTTTCATTTAATGTTTAACAAAAAGAAAAGACAAGATCACGACAGAAAAGAAATTGAACATTTTAATGGGATATTTAGTATGAAATATTTGAAAGTAGCATAATGAATATTTAACCAATTTAGTTATGAAATTTTGATTTAAGGGATTTATACTTTAAAAATTAAAATTCTAGAATCTTCTGTCAGGCATCTCTCTTTGACTGATATATTTCTTTACTGGTAAAGAGCTAGACAGATCCTTTATTGGTAATATGTCAAGATAAGGCAATATTTTGCCTAGTGGATTAGTGCATTTCTTCTTTCATAGCTTTAATAAGTTTCTACTTAAACCTCTGTCTTATTTGACCTTTGGCTTGCAGTGAAAAGCCTTAAGGCCAGTTAAGAGAACATGTTAGGGATATGTTGTCTATAATGATGTATATCCTACTGTTCTGTTTACTGAAAGATGGTGACATTGATTTTATCCTGGCCCCCGCTGTGGGATCTCTTACCACAGCAGCGACTGGCGCTGGTCAAGGACCAAGCACCTCTACCATTCCAGGTAAGAAACTGTATTATTTTATCTGCCTAGGCATTTGGAAGTAAAAAGGGCATACTTCACATGTATGTTTCTACAGATGCACACTTTATCTCAAGGAGACTTTCTTTACTTGAAAAGCAGTTAATTCTCTGAATTATCTTCCATGTATCAATGAAAATGTGGTACGTATATAAATCCATTTGGAAATCAGATGAAGTTTGAAATGTATTAAAATGTTTTAATTCTTTGTAATGAAGTCAATTTTTTACTGATACTAGAATATTTTTCTTAGCCTAGTGGATTATTTAATATATGCCTGATATATTATTCCAGAATAGTTTTTTATTCTGTCTTATTTATTCTGTTTTTTTACCAAATGGATGTACTTAATTACAGGTCCTTCCACAGAGCCATCTGTAGTAGAATCCAAGGATCGAAAGGCAAATGCTCATTTTATATTAAAGTTATTATGTGACAGTGTTGTTCTGCAGCCCTATCTACGAGAACTGCTCTCTGCCAAGTAAGAAGTTTTATTATGTTTTACCTTAGCTACTTTTACTGTTTACATCTTTCTTGCAATGTAGACAATAATCTTATGTGAATTAAAAAAAATATAGTAGAATTCAGCATTGTATTCCTCTGCTGCTAAGCTCTCCTCAGTGAAAGAGAGGCCTTCTCAACACTAAGTGAATATAAATCAACTTCTATGTTAATTTGGCTAGTGTGTGTATTTATATGTTAATAAGATCACAGAATAGTCATTCTGAAATGCAGTTCCCTAGATTAGCTATCTGTCACTATCACATGGGGAATTAAAATTTTACAGATTCCCAAGCTGTACCCTAGAAGGTACAAGTCTGTAGGTCTGTAACGGGGCCTGGGATCTGTATTTTAAAATTCCCTGGATAATTCTGATGGTTTCTTTGCTCTTCATGGCTTGCAGATCATCATGAGATTTTGCAGAGTTGTTGATAAGTACTCTGTGGTAAATGCTAACCATTAATAGATTATATGCTTTCAGCATGATTGTCTTTTTATAAAAGTTAGCTATTATCTATGGTGAACTCTACCTGCTTTAATTCTTTTAATTCTAGCAATAACACTCTGGAGTAGGTAATATTTTCCCATTTTACACTGGAAGAAACAGGTTTAGAGGTTACTTAACTTGCCCAAGGTCACAAAACCTAGTGAGTGGAAGGGCTGGAATTCCAATGCTGGTATAATTAATACCTCCCTCTATTAAAATGTCAGAGGGTGTTTTGGGTTTTTTATTTTTTGGGTTTAGAGAGTTTTTATGTTCAAGTTCTAATGGACCTTTGGATGAAAATGACCCAATTTATGAATTTATAATGACTTTAGTGAAGCCCACACTAGTAAAATAAATCATTGGATTGTAAACTAAGTTATCACCACAGAACCATCTTATTAAATTATTGGTGCTTTGAAGCATATATAAAAATGGTGTGCAGAGAGAACCTAAGATGGCGGCTAGGTGAGACAGGGCGAAAAAACACCTCCGTGAAAAGTACTAGATAAAAACCAGAAAGTGACCCAGAACACCAGTTCCAGCAATGCACCAGCTGGACAAGGTCTGCTAAAACCACAGTGACTGTACACTTGGTGAAACTGGGAGTCTGCATTCTGAAATGAGTGAGTAAGATGGCTGAAAGTCCCACAGCCGCGCTGTGGTGTGGGGAAACTGGGGGTTGGCATTTGGAGATGGACTAGTTCTTTTTTAAAAACAAAAAACCCAGGAGCGGTTGCAGTTATGACAGTGAGAATTGTGCAGTGAAGCACGGCAGGAGTGAGCTGTGCCAACCTCTTCAGTGTCTGGCTTGGAGGATAGACCACTGCTGATTGCCTCAGGGCCAGCGGGGTAGAGGGGAGAGCCAAAAGGAGAAAGAAACCACACCGTTTGCAGCCAGCTCCCCGGCGGGCTGGGGACACTCCTGCCCGGGGCCGGACTCACAGCCCAGAGCCGTGCCAGGAAACCCCATGTGATGGGGAGTGTATCCCACAGCACTGCGCACACGCCACAATATTGGCCGTAGACAGTGGCCTTGGGTGCACCCACAGCTAGTTGTTCTGGAGCTGGGAAGGCAGAGGTGTGCAAAAAGGGGGGGGGGGTTGAGATGCTCCATTCAGCCATCTTTGCATCAGGCTGGGAGTGCCCCTACACAGCCCAGCAGCCCGGGGCTTCCCTTAAGGGATGGCGCACACTTGTCACGTAGCACAGCCTTCCCTCAGCAGAGGTCCTGGAAGATCACAGCTGAGAAGGGGGGGTCCTCTCGGAAAACCCAGGGACATTACGCCAATGCTGGGGACTTGTGAATCAACGGCAGAGACAATCTGTGGCAAGACTGAAATGAAGGCTTAGACTCTTGCAACAGCCTTGAGTCTCCGGGAACACCTGGGAGGTTTGATTATTAAAGCTGCCCTGCCTGCCTAGCCACCCAGACACACGCCCCACATTCAGGGCAGACAGCAGCAACAACACACCCAAACTGAGTGCACCAATTGAACTCCACCAGAATCATTTCCCCACACAACACAAAGACAAGGTTGAGGAGAACTGACTTGAGGGGAATAGGTGACTCGCAGATGACATCTGCTTGTTAGTTAGAGAAAGTGTACACCACCAAGTTGTAGATCTGAAAAATTAGATTGTATTTTTATAAATTGAAAGAACCCTATCAAGCAAAGCAAATGCCAAGAGGCCAAAAACAACAGAAAATCTTACAGCATATGATAAAACCAGACGACATGGAGAACCCAATCCCAAACACCCAAATCAAAAGATCAGAAGAGACACAGTACTTGGCGCAATTAATCAAAGAAATACAGTCAAAGAATGAGAGCATGGCACAGGATATAAAGGACATGAAGAAGAACATGGCACAGGATATAAAGGACTTAAAGAAGACCCTAGAAGAGCATAAAGAAGAAATTGCAAGAGTAATTAAAAAAAATAGAAGATCTTATGGAAATAAAAAAAACTGTTGGCCAAATTAAAAAGACTCTGGCTACTCATAACACAAGATTAGAGGAAGTTGAACAACGACTCAGTGTCTTAGAGGACCACAGAACAGAAAATGAAAGAACAAAAGAAAGAATGGAGAAAAAAATAAAAAAAATTGAAATGGATCTCAGGGATATGATAGATAAAATAAAACATCCAAATTTAAGACTCATTGGTGTCCCAGAAGGGGAAGAGAAGGGTAAAGGTCTAGAAAGAGTATTCAAAGAAATTGTTAGGGAAAACTTCCCAAATCTTATACACAATATAAACATACAAAGCATAAATGCCCAGCAAACTCCAAATAGAATAAATCCAAATAAACCCACTCCGAGACATATTCTGATCAGACTGTCAGATACTGAAGAGAAGGAGCAAGTTCTGAAAGCAGCAAGAGAAAAGCAATTCACCACATACAAAGGAAACACCGTAAGACTAAGTAGTGACTATTCAGCGGCCACCATGGAGGCGAGAAGGCAGTGTCATGACATATTTAAAATTCTCAGAGAGAAAAATTTCCAACCAAGAATACTTTATCCAGCAAAACTCTCCTTCAAATTTGAGGGAGAGCTTAAATTTTTCACAGACAAACAAATGCTGAGAGATTCTGCCAATAAAAGACCTGCCCTACTTCAGATACTAAAGTGAGCCCTACTGACAAACAAAGGAGAGAGAGATATAGAGAATGTTAACAGACATATATAGAACTTTACATCCCAAATCACCAGGACACACATTTTTCTCTAGTGATCACGGATCTTTCTCCAGAATAGACCATATGCTGGGACATAAAACAAGCCTCAATAAATTAAAAAACAAAACAAAACAATTGAATATATTCAAAGCACATTCTCTGACCACAATGGAATACAAATAGAAGTCAATAATTTTTGATTTCTAACTCCACTATTTACTTCCTACATGATATAAAATACACAAACTCTAATGACAAATCAGTGGTTTCGGACTCAAAGAAAAATACGTAATTTTTGACAAGAACTATATAGAGGTGGGGGAATGGAGGAATATAGGAACATAGTTTATGTGTCCTATTGAAGTTAAGTTGGTATCAAAGAAAAACAAGATTGTTATGGACTTAAGAGGTTAAATTTAAGCCTCACAGTAAACACAAAGAAATTATCAGAGAATATGACCATAGAGATGAAATGTAGAGTATGGGTTATGAGAAGTGGGGGAAGGGGCAATGGGAGTTAAGAAATGAGTGTAGGGTTGCTGTTTGAGGTGAAGGGAAATTTCTAGTAATGGATGGTGGGAAGGTGATAGCATTACAGCATTCTAAATGTGTAATGGAATGCTAGGAAGGGGTGGAATGGGAAGATTTAGGCTGTATATATGTTTCCACAACTGAAACAAAAAAACAAAACAAAAAAAAGACAGTCTAAATAGTTGACAATTGAATGCCAAGGATGATCCTGGATGGG
The DNA here is from genome assembly GCF_015220235.1 of Choloepus didactylus. NCBI lineage: Eukaryota > Metazoa > Chordata > Mammalia > Pilosa > Megalonychidae > Choloepus > Choloepus didactylus. The sequence continues at coordinate 58,150,616 of NC_051320.1, read as the reverse complement.
ATCTGAGGATGGAGGACAGGAGGCTCAAAGGGACACAGTTGAGACATAAGGGGGAAAAAAAGGGGGGGGGGGATATAGAATGTAAGGTTTGTATCAATGTTGAATTTCCTGAACTTCTTGGCTGCACTTAATGGGATTGCATAAAAGAGCACTCTTGTTCATGGGAATTGTATATGTGAATTATAGTGTTTGTTCAAGGATGTGTGCAGCTTGCTCGCATATGTTCAGAAGACAGAGCAATAGATGATGGATGATAGGGAGGGAGGGAGGGAAAGAAAGAAATGGTGGTGTGACAGGATGTTAAAGTTGGTGGATTGGGGTAGCGGGGGAGGGGGGTCAGGATATGCTGGAGTTCTGTGTATGGGGGTTTCTATTGTTTTTGCAACTGTTCCTGTAACTTTGAATTTATTTCAAAATAAAATTTAAAAAAAATGGTGTGTATGTATTCGTTACATTTTATTTTTGTTTTTTGATTATTTGTCATTTTTTAGTTTGCATTTATGGTATTTAATGATTTTCTTTGAACAGTTTCGTCATAATTGCTTGGTACTGTCTAAAATTTTATCATTATGTTTTTAGTACTTTTCTTTTTAGTGTACTTTGCATTTTATTGCCACAATTAATTTCTGTTTCACTGTCCTTTTTTTTTTTTATATATCCTCACATTGGTTCATTTTTCCCCCCTTATCTGAGAAAATACATAAATATCTGGAAAAGACTCAAAATGCCATTGCGATAAAAAGCTGATGTTATTAATGGCAACTTTGATACGAATTAGAGGAGAGGCAAAGTTCTTTTGCCTGACTTTTAGGTGATAGTATGCATACAGATTCTCAAATTGGTCCTCTTTTTTCTTTTTATTTTATAAATATAGGAGAGTTTCCTAAAGTTGCTCATAAAATTTTCTAAGTGGCATATCTGGAAATTAGTGAGCTTGTAGATAACTCATTTAAGAAAGATCTTTTCTTAATTTTGTTTGGCAATATAGATAGTGCTGGGAGAATACATCAGAGCAGTGAAGCTCAATTAGAGCATGGTGGTAATGGGGGTGCAGTGTGTTGAGGGATTTGAAAAAGCATATTCAGGATTTTCAATGGAAGGATCCCCTCCAAAACCAGGTGTGAGTTGTTGGATTTTGCTTTTGTAACTTTAAGCTAAAGAAAATAAATTTTGATAAAATCATCCTGTTTAGTAAAAATGAAGAAGATTCCATTATTCTCAACCAGTTCATGCTTCTTCTGGGGAGAGAATAGTATGGTTTTTTGTTTGCGTGTTTGCTTTGGTTTTAATCGAAAGTGTTGGCATGTTTTTTTAAAATTGAAGAGTATTGATTGCATTATCTTAGCTGAAGTAGATAAGTCAAGGTAGAGAGCAGATTTGGGGAGAAAGATGATTTAATTCTTAGCTATGTTGAATCTGAGTTAACAGGGACATTCCAAGTTAGATATATCAAGCAGGTAGGTTTAGATGGTGGAACTGTATATATACTGTATATAAATTTTATTGAGTACATGTTATTTGCTAGGCATTGTGGTAGAAGCTTTTTAAATTAATAACTCATTTAATCTTCAGCATCATTCTCTAAGATAGAGACTGTTACTATCCTCAAATCTAGAAAGTGTTAGAACCTGGATTTAGCATCAGGCAGTATGACTCCAGAGCTCTTGCTGGGCTATTCTTTTGTCTCACTAAGGCCAACAAAATGAAAACATGGTTTAAAAAGTCAAAGATTCCACAGAGGTGGCTCTCTTCCTTAAATGAGATAAACAGAGCAGAAAACACCACCAGAATAACAATTTGGCTTGTGGGACATTTTTTAATAAAACAAAATTTTTGTTTCATCATGAACATGTATTTCTTTTATAATCAGAAAGGAAAACAATATTTTATGTACCCTTTTTTTTCCTCATTCTAGAGATGCAAGAGGGATGACGCCCTTTATGTCAGCTGTAAGTGGCCGAGCTTACCCTGCTGCAATTACCATCTTAGAAACAGCCCAGAAAATTGCAAAAGGTAAATAGAACCGCTTATTTTTCAACTTATAAAGATCTTTCTAAAGACACCAATATCATAATTATTCAAACTTAATTTCTTTATAAATGATATAATTGATTGGAAGCTGTACGATAATTCTTGTGTGTTGTATATATAAAATTTATGTGCATATACTTTTCTCAGTTATAGTGTATCTTTTCATCAAAAAGCAGCTGTCATAAGTTTCTGAAGATACTTTAATTTAAAAAAATATTCCTTAATGGATAGTGTAATAACTGTTCTTTTGAAAATAAAGGTGGATTACTGATAGAACCTGTCATTGGTTAATTGGTGGTAGTGATAAAATTTTATTGAAATCATAAGGCAGCCATTTGATTGTAGTTACTTCTGGCTTGGAATTCCTGCTTCTTAGAAGACATCAAAAGAATGTTAATTCCTGCCAGCTGGCCTTTAAAAAGATTAATAAAGTTATCTTTTTAAAAACAACTGGTGATAAATAATATATGAGATTGCCTATACTTTGCAAAATAGAGCTAGGACTTGAGTCTTAACTTCCTAATGTAGAGTTAAGGAATGTATGTTGGTGGTGTCATGATAAGTGGTTTTGGGTTATGATGATATCATTCTACTGTGCCTTATTTTGCTCCAAAATTGACTGGATTTCCTTGCATGGTGATTTTGTATATCAATTTTTTTTTCAATTAATAGATAGTAGTTTCTGATTTGTACTGTGTATATGTTAGGACTTTTACATTTGAGGAAAGTAGTAGATGACTGTGATTAAGTCCTTTCCTATATATGAACTACTATGTTCTTAATCTTTTTAGCTGAAGTATCTTCAAGTGAAAAAGAAGAAGATGTATTTATGGGAATGGTTTGCCCATCAGGTACCAACCCTGATGACTCTCCTTTATATGTCTTATGTTGTAATGATACCTGCAGTTTTACATGGACTGGTGCAGAACACATTAATCAGGTAAGTTATTTTACATTTCCCTATATTTCTGCTATCTTCAGCACCCTTCCCCCCCTTTTGATCATCACTAGAATTATGGTTCTCAGCTTTGGAACTGCAAGACTGCTATTTCACTTTACTTTGATTTACAAAATTTTCCAAAGAAAATTAATTTTGATTTAATTCTTTAATAAAATGAGGTGAAGGGAGTGGTTGTTAAATTAAATATGAAAATTGGAAATCTTACTGGGTAGTATAATCAGGTCTGCAACTCATGATGTAGATTATAATGTCTATTTTCCAGACGATAAAAGTTATTTTTGCCCTATTGGTAATACTTTATCTCCATTTTATAATGTTACAAAATGTATATTCAGAATAGCCTTCTGTGACTGCTTTCTGGAACACAACATTAATTTTAATCTACCACCATTGTGATTGAACTGTTTTAGGAACTAGTAGATATAATTACTATGATGGGCTATACAAATACTTGTAATTATTTTTAAAGGTATACCATTTTAATTTTAGGATATTTTTGAGTGTCGAACTTGTGGCTTGCTGGAGTCACTTTGTTGTTGTACGGAATGTGCAAGGGTTTGCCATAAAGGTCATGACTGCAAGTGAGTACAATTCTAGTTTTCCCTTGCTTAAAATTATAAACTGTTTAATTCATTTTTCTGTATTTAAATAGTCTATACTAAATCATGTTTTCATTGTTTCATAATTCAGAAAGCCTGAAGGTTTCTCAGATTGCCCTCTCCTCAAGCCTTTTTATTTATAAAAATGTGGTTTTTGAGTTAAAGTGTACTTTGAAATGTTTATTTTTTGCTAGTTCTAGGATAAACCCTCTTTAAATAAAACTAGGCTAATATGCTAAGAAACATGTGCTCATACATTGTGACTAGGCTCACAGTAGTCCTTTGAGAAACACATCTACAAAATGTTTTTGTCTGTATTCTCCAGCCAGGTCGTAGGCCCCCTGTAGTGTGGGATCTTCTAGCAGGAAATTGGCCACAGGCATTACTAGAATCATGGTGAATGTTTGGCCTATGCCTTATTTTCTTCTTAACTAGATGAAGTAACCTTTCATCCAACAATAGATGGGTAGTTTGTTAGTTTCCACAGACCTCAGAAGCAATAAAATACTTCTTTTTCAATGCTTGAGATCATCAATAGGGATATCAGCTATAAAAATGTTGCAAATGTGTAGATGTTATAGTTTATAGAGAATCGGACTGTAAAAACCATAAGTTATGCTTTAAAATAGTAATTGTATAGGACAAGTGGAGCACTGAAGTTTGTTTATTAAAAAATTTTGGCTAATAATTTTGTCTTCCTTACTTTAAGCATCTAAGAGTGATAAAATGTTTATTCACTTCATGCTTATTAAGTGCACTCACTGTGCTAGATGCTAGAATTGTGGTAGATAAAATAGTCTGTACTCCCTGCTTTTACTGTGCTTTCAGCCCTGTTAGAGAGCATAAGCAAAAAATACCTGCCCTTATGGGGGAGCAAGATTCATTAGATGCAAATAGGAGAGGACCACTTAAATGAGATTGGGTCTATGAGGAATTAAGGAAGATGTTCCAGAGTCATTACGTGGACTTCTTCTCATGGGAATTTTGTGTGTAGATTTCATACCACTAAGTACTTTCTTGTTATGTAAGATTTAACAGTTACACCAGGCACTTAAAAATCCACAAGGATTCTATCTGGTTTCATTGAGTTACACCTCTGTAATTTCAACATAGACATTTGTGTGTTTTTTTTTTTTTTTTTTATTCTTTGTATATTTTAAAATTTCAGTTTTTGGACTTTGAATTCTTTCCAGACTCAAACGGACATCGCCAACAGCCTATTGTGATTGCTGGGAGAAATGTAAATGTAAAACTCTAATTGCTGGACAGAAATCTGCTCGTCTAGATCTACTTTACCGCCTGCTCACAGCTACTAATCTGGTCACTCTGCCAAATAGCAGGCAAGTGGGATTTTTAGGGTAGAAAATAAGTTACATTGAAAAGACATGGCACATCTGAGTAGCCTTTTCTTTTCTCACAACAGTGTTCTGTTTTGCAGGGGAGAACACCTCTTACTGTTTTTAGTGCAGACAGTTGCCAGGCAGACAGTAGAGCATTGCCAGTACAGACCACCTCGAATCAGGGAGGATCGTAACCGAAAAACAGCTAATCCTGAAGGTGAGTAAATTTGATATTTATGACACATGAGAAAAGCAAAATGTTTTGTTTCTGTCTTACACACTATTTTTCTTTTTCTAATTTTTAGATTCAGATATGCCTGATCATGATTTAGAGCCCCCAAGATTTGCCCAGCTTGCATTGGAGCGTGTTCTACAGGACTGGAATGCCTTGAAATCCATGATTATGTTTGGGTCACAGGAGAATAAAGACCCGTATGTATTCATTAAAACATTTTGTGATTTATCTATTTCCCCCATTAGTGGAGCCTATATAGTATTATTTTGTCTCTCCTTTCCCCTCAAGTCTCAGTGCCAGCAGTAGGATAGGCCATCTTTTGCCTGAAGAACAAGTATACCTCAATCAACAAAGTGGCACAATTCGGCTGGACTGTTTCACTCATTGCCTTATAGTCAAGTGTACAGCAGATATTTTGGTAAGTTCTTTGAATGTTTGTAACCAGCATTTGAAAAGTACATTTTTCTTATTTAGCATCCCATGATTTTCTATTCCAAACTCCTAAGTACTGATAACTTCTAAATAAATAGTACATTAAGGGGAATGGAATAAGTTGGTTATTGAAGTGTCTCAGTTAACAAGCAGAAGCTCTTTCATTCTCAGTAAAAATCCATCTAAAATGTATTAAAATACAACAGTATATAAACATATGAAATGATGTTCAGAATTAATAGTAACTTAGTGCCAGTTTTTATGAGGTATACCATGTTTACTGTGAAATTAGAAAAAATTCTAAACCATAAAATCCTGGACTGATGTTTTGGTAAAAAGAACACAGTCAGGCACTGATGGGATAGCACAGCATTTGATACTCTTTAGAAAACAAGTTGGCAATGCCAAGAACCATAAAATACCAATGCCCTCAGAATCTTTCATAAAGAAAAACTTAAAATATAAGAAAGATAAGATCATGCTATAGAATTATGTAAAATTAAAAAATGGAAATACTCTATGAATGCAATAATAGTGGGCTATTTAATCAAATTACAACCACTTGGTCAAATGCAGCAATTTAAAAATAAAGGTTTTTATTTTTAAAAATAATAATAAACAACAATAAAAAGAGAATATGAAAGTGTATGTTCTAACATCTACTTAATAAAGCACGCACAGGAAAGAGATCTGAGAGAAATAATAATGGTTAAGTGAGGGTGATGGGATTATGAGTTTATTGATACAAGTATTTGAATCTACTTTGCTCTTTCGGCAAGTACCCTCTAGTGAATGAAATGTATTTTTCCTCTGATTTGATAATATTTAGTATTGCTCTTCTAAGTATTAATTGATATGCATTGGTCCATGGGACTAAGAACAAGAAATCAGAATGTAGGACTAACTAGATGTCAAGCACAGTGGTAGGCATGTTCCTTATATTAATCATTGGCATTGTAAATGTTTGGGTTAAATTTGTTTGTAATTTTATTATGAGACGTTACTATTAGAAAAGTGTTAGAACTTTGTACTTTATGAATATATGAACACCTTATGAAATGTCTCAACATTCATAGAGTGATTATAATTTTTTTAGCTCTTAGATACTCTACTAGGAACTTTAGTAAAAGAACTCCAAAACAAGTATACACCTGGACGTAGAGAAGAAGCAATTGCTGTGACAATGAGATTTCTGCGTTCAGTGGCAAGAGTTTTTGTCATTCTTAGTGTGGAAATGGCTTCATCCAAAAAGAAAAAGTAAGGCATCCTTTTTGAGTTTTGCTCTTATATCATTTTGCATACAATTTTTGGTGATAGTGATAACATTTTATATATGAAAGGTTTCATAAAAGCCTCCTATATTTTCCTTTTTGCTTTAGCAACTTTATACCACAGCCAATTGGAAAATGCAAGCGTGTATTCCAGGCACTGCTACCTTATGCTGTAGAAGAATTGTGTAATGTAGCAGAATCACTGATTGTTCCCGTCAGAATGGGGATTGCTCGGCCAACTGCACCATTTACTCTGGCTAGTACTAGCATAGATGCCATGCAAGGCAGTGAAGAATTATTTTCAGTGGAACCATTACCACCACGACCATCATCTGATCAGTCTAACAGGTAAATTTCTACCTGGTAACAGATTCTGCTTAATTCTTTCTCTGGAAATGTCATGTTTAGCTTGCTAAAACTTTTACATAAACATTTAAGTATGCAATCATTTATTACCCAAATGGTAGCGATTTTATATTTTTAAACATGTGAGAGCACTTTGAAAATTATACATTTGTCTACACATTTAGGGTAATAAACATATAGCTGTGGGTTTTTGTTTTAGAAAGGCACCATTTTATTATAATGCAGTAATCTCGTAAACATTTTTACTTTATCCTTCTGTAGACGTCATTACTGGTTTTTTCTTGCCTTTAAATCCAGCCTTAAATAAGGCCGAGACAAAAGGACTTGTATCTTTCTCCTTGTCCAAAGGCTTGGGCTAGGGGAACAAAAAAAGTAAAAGTATAATAAGTGTATAATTGTATAATCTAAATGCCATATCAGTTTCAGTAATAGGTATATTATCTAAGATAGGGCTAAAGCAGCCCAATAATAAAAAGTTCTTAGTTAAAAGATTATTTATTCTTAAACGTCTTTCATCTTTTCCATTTGTTTGATAGTTTCCCTAACTATACTGTAAGTTAGTTGAGTCAAAATGTTTTAAACTTTTTCTGGTGTCCTACAGTACAGTGATTCTCAAATTATATGTGTTCAAATTACTTTGGGATCTTACTAAAAATGCTGATTCTGTATGTCTGGGCTGAGTCTTGAGATTCTCTATTTCTTGTAAGTTCTCAAGTGATTGCCAGTGCTCCTGGTTCAGGAGCCACACTTTTGAGTAGAAAGGTGCTCTAGAGATGCTTTGTAAATATTTTATTTGAATCTCCCAAGTCTGATTTTGTTTCCATGTGTATGTGTATTAATGTTTTAATAAGGATTTTTAGGACCTAAAGACCCTTCTCCCTCTTTTTTGGGGGTTTCTGGGAAACATTTGTTAATAAGGATAGTCTGCTTTAGAGTTTGGAACAGTTCCCAAGACTTCATTCCTGGTTTTCACCTGAGCTGATGTTGAGTGTCTACTCCATAACTATTCTCTACATTACTCTATATGCTTGCATGTATGTCCTCCTTTTCCTTTATTGTGAGGTCTCCTAGGATACTCCAGAATCTAAATCTAGGTTTCTCTGGCAAAGTCTCCCATGGTAGCCTTATCACTGATCTACCACTAGGATTTGCTGAAAACTGTTATAAATCAAGTAATGTATCAGATGGTTCACCTAGCAAGATCTGCTTGGACTCTGTGCTGTGCTCCTGATCCTAATACCCTGTGAGGATCCCACCAATTAATTAAGTAGTATTACCCCATGAACTTTCCTTGGTTTTGATACAGAGCATAAAAATCTATACCTTTTGAACATATTTGGGGATCATCTCATCTTTAAATACTGCTCATGAGCCTCTTTTTACTAAGTTTCAGGATTTTATGTCAACTTGCCCTTGTTTCATAGTCTCATTTTAAGATTTGTACAGTCTTCAGCTACCCCCTTCACTCCCTTTACCTTGGTTGGTTTGGGGGCCAGTTTTTTAAAACTTCCCAGTAGAAGGATCTCTTTACTGATAATCAAGACATAGGGCTAATGTTTTCTGCAAACACTGATATTCTACAGAAGTACTTCATTAAAATACAGTCATTCTTTCCTACAAAGGTATATTTTGACCAGTGTTCAAGCATTCTTAATAAAAAGTACATACTTGGACCAGTCCCTGTGTGGACCAGACAACTGTGTGGAGTTGTATATCACCCCACTGAGTGTAGTCTTGAGTGCAGTAGTTTTGCTTTTATTCTTTCTTCCACTTCCTCAAACTCTTATATCCCCACTAATTAATCTGTTCTTCTCTATCTCCGTGCACCTCATGTAACAATAAACTAATAGATAATTTTAGTATGTAATAGGAACTTTCTTAAGCATTGTTGATGTAATACTTTTTTAATTTTCCCCCAAATTCTATGAAGATATCCATTATCATCCCAGATTTAACAGTGAGATAGATATTGGAGAAGTTAGGTAACTTGTCAAAAGTCACACAGCTAGTAAACTACAGAGACTGGCCTCCAAAGCAGATAGACTCTGGAACAGTGGATAGCAGCCAGTGGCAGAGAGAGAAACTGCTGCTTTGATGCTTGATAGAATTGAGCCGCTGGATTAATCAACACTGACGCTCCCTCTACCTTAGATTCTGTTGTGAGCCAACTAATCCTCTTAATTACTTAAAACTTTTTTTTTGTTTTGAAAAAATACTTTCCAGTTGTTGGATACAGTGTTCTGTACCTGTCTTTTATCAGTCTTATTAATTGTGTGTTAATGAAACTTCTGTATCTTTATTGATTGTATATTAAAATCTCCGACGACAGTTGATTTATTTCTCCTTGTTTTGTCAGTTTTTGCTTTATATACCGTAAAACCCCTGAGAAGTGAGGTCCAGAATATTCAGTTACATAAAATGGGTGATGTGTTATTACAAGATTGGTGAATTGGCCCGGCAAGCCTGTGCAGCTAACCAGCCAGGAGTTCTGGTGCTTGCCACTAAACCATATCTTTTGGGTCCGGGCTGTGGTTTGGAGCAACCTTGTTCAACTATGATGGGTCTGATTGTAGGTTCTGTGGCTACCTGGAATTTCAGGACACTGGCAGCAATTCTAGGAATCTTTCTGATTGATAATGCCTATTTTGGGGGCCTTATCCAGGGAAATTTTAATGGAAGAATGCTAGGGACTATCCTCTATCTTTTTGCTCCCTGAGACAAGGTTGCTGGCTATTTCCCTGTCTGGTCTCCCCTTTTTCTTCATGTCTCCTTCTCCCAGCAGAAAATAAGAAATTAGCCTTGTCTCTGTATGAGAAAAGGAATTAAGTGAAGTATGGAGCCAGTTATTTCTGAATTTACATCATTGGGGTTTTACTGTACTTTGAAGCTATTAATTTATATCTTCCCAGTGAATTGAATCTTTTATCAAGTACAATGACCTCCTTTATCTTTCGTAATCCTTTTCTGTCCAAAGCCTATTTATCTGTTATTGACACCAGCCCCCCCCCTTTTTTTTGGGGGGGTGGCTTTTTCATAGTGTACTTATTTTTATCCTTTTATTTCCAACCATTCCATGTTGTGTACATAAAGTTGGATTTTCTTCCTTTAAATCTAATCTGGAAATTCTGATTTTTTAATTAGAGAGTTTAGTCCATTTTATTTTATTATGATCCCTGGTATTTGGAGATCATTTTTCCCCCTCATTTCATGCTTTCCATTTGTCTTGTATTTTCCTCCTTGCTTGCCTTTTGTTTCCACCATCCCATTCACTTCCTACCCCCACCCCCGCCAACTTTAGACTTTTAGATGGTTACTCTAGAATTTATAAAACCAAACTTTTAGAACTTCTAACATGCATATTTAATGTAGTCTTAATTAATTTTCTTTGTAACAGTACAAAGATTATCTTTTTCCTGTCATTGTCTAAGATTTTAGTTCTATCTTGAATTTTTAAAAATCCTCCAATTAGATATTGTTACATAGTTGATTTTTTTTTTTTTTTAAATTGTCTACAGATTTGCCACTTTCTTTGCTTACCATTCTGGGACTGTTCCTACCTTCCTGAAGTACATCCTTTTAGAAGTTCCTTTTCTAATAATCTGATATACCTTTCTGACACTTCCCTTCACCCCTCCCCACCAAGTCTGAAAAATTCTATATTATCCCAGGTCTTAAAACATAGGTTAACTGCTTTTCTAATTCGAAACTGATAGTCATTTTCTCTCAGTACTTTGAAGATGTTACTCTGTTTTTTTCTGGCTTCCATTTTGATTATTGAGAACTTAGCTATCAGCCTAATAAAGATCTTTTCTCTATTTCTGTTTTTATGATCTTATCTTAGTCTTTGGTGTTTTGCAGTTATACTTTAGTGTCTCGCTTTGGATTTCTTTTCATTTATCTTGTTTGGGGACTCATTGGGATTCTTGAATCTAAGGATTCATATTTTTCTGTATTAAAAATTCTCATGATTATGTCTTTGAATATTACCTCTTTATGGTTCTCTTTGTATTCTTTCTGGAACTTGGATTAGACGTGTGTTGGATCTTCTTACTCTGTTCTCCATATGTCTTAATTGCTTTCATATTTTTCTTGCCTTAGTTTTTCTGTACTGCATTCTGAGTAACTGCTTCAGTGCTGTCTTGCGGTTAATTAATTCTCCCCTTACCTGTATCTGTTGGCATTTTAATTTGTTTTTTATTTCAATTTCTACAGTTTTCATTAGATATTTTTCAAACGTGCAGTCTTGATATTCTCTTAATTTTTTTTTCATATTTTGATTCCCTTGTCTTCAAATGTATTACCCTTAGTTTCTACATCTGATAATTCCGTTGTCTGTAGTCTTTGTAGGTCTGCTTCTATGGTTTGTTGTTTCTTTTAACTCTCAATTATAGTGTTTTGTCTCCTTGTATTTTTAGTGATTTTTTTTTTCTTTTAATTATAAGCTCTTGTTCCTTGGGACATTGTCTTTGGATATTTCTTTGAGTCAGGGTTTAAAGTGCACAATCTAGGGGATTTTGATTTGCTTCTGTCAAGTGGTAGAGAGCATCATCAACCAGGTTCCAATTGAAAAAAAGAAATATTCATTAATTGTGATCTCAGATAATGCTGACTTTTATTTTTTAATATTGAAAATGTCAAAATCTATTTTGTGGTTGGAGATATCCTGTTCATCTTCACAGTTGTTTTGTTTGTTTGTTTATTTATTTATTTGCCTCTTCCACTGCTCTGAAATTCCTGTCTCAGTTTTACCAGATACTTAAAGTACTAGTATTAAACACCATATTGAGGCTACTTATATTGTCTACATATTACTACTGTTTGGCACAGTGTCTTAATTGACTCTAACATGTAACTGGTTGAATTATCCTTTCTCAGAGCAGCTGAGGTGAGGAAAGAACATGAATAGTGTAATCTCATAAAGATCTTTTAACTTTAACCTAGGTTATTTAGCTGTATTACTTAATCTGGAAATAAAGGATAATACTTATGTCACAGGATTATCCCCTGATCTCTGACCTGCATTTTAAGCTGTGTTCTCTGGGTCTCACCTTTATAATGGAGGCATGTGCTTTTTTCTCGATTGTTTTCAAGTCAGATTTTCTTTAACTCATGTGACTTAACTTGACATTTTTAGGAAAGTGGAACTATTTTACCACTCCAGATAAAAGATTATGATTTTTATGATTTTACTTTAAAATCATACGTCTGAACTGATCTTTTTCTCCACACATCAATAATAAGCTGATACAAAGTAGAAAGCATGTCAGGTCTCCTAAGGAATAGATCACTTGTAATAAGCATATTACCTTTTAACGTCTGAAAGCTGGTATCAGAATCTTCAGAAGTTGAGGACTACTGGTACTGAAAACAATGGAGAAGGAAAAAAGTCTTTCCTTTCACAGATCTGAAATGACGTCATCTTACTTGTTTTACTATACAAGTAAAAACAAATTCTGAGATTTAAAGTAATTTCTTTTGGGATTTTTATTTTTTTGACATACTACAGATTATTGTTGGGTTCAAGAATTCTTAGTGTAGATTTTAAATAGCTTCCTAGTAAGTGCCTCACTTAATAAATGAGCTAAATTCTTACACTGAGAAGCATAAAAGTGTATGCTGTGTATCTGAGGTGCAGCTGCAGTGTATCCATAACCTCTTGATGCCTTACAGTTCTAGTCCATCGCAGTCATCCTACATCATCCGGAATCCACAGCAGCGGCGCATCAGCCAGTCACAGCCTGTTCGGGGCAGAGATGAAGAACAGGATGATATTGTCTCAGCAGACGTGGAAGAGGTGGTTTTAATTATTTTAATTGTGGTAGATGACAGGCTTTTATTCAGGGGGCATGGAGGAGTAGTCAGTAGAAGAAATATTAATTGCAGCTTTAGACTACTATATGCATTTTTATCCAGCCTTTCAGTTTTTGCTCTGTGTTTCATTTGTGGTTATAGATATTAAAAATATTTTGATAATGAATTAAAAAATATTTTGATAATCCCTCATTTACTGGCTAATAGGAAACTGGATACATAAACTTGTTTTTACTGAAGGATTAATAGTAATGATGGTTTCAATGTTAAAAAACAATTTAATAGTTTTGTGTAGTCTGAAGGTAGAGAAGATGCTGCATATTTCAGTTTTATAATGGAAGAAGTTTAAAAACTTACACCCCCACAAGTATAGTTATATACTTCAAATTTTAGTGTTCTCCATAAGGATAATAATCATAAATTTTGGAATACATTGATTTTTTTTATGGCAAATTGTCACTAGCAGTGATTTTCAAAACTTTAGTATATAATTTATAATTTCCTATCATTAAGGATTTTGTATTTTATTTTACTAATTGCTGTGGAGGCACATTGGTAGAGATATGGGTTTATTATGTACTTTGATTGTCTACAAATAAGATTCTGGATTTAGGTTGAGGTGGTAGAAGGAGTGGCTGGAGAAGAAGATCATCATGATGAACAAGAAGAACATGGGGAAGAAAATGCTGAGGCAGAGGGACAACACGATGAGCATGATGAAGATGGTATGCAGGTTATTTGAGAAATTACTCAGTATGAGTAAATCAGGTACCAGAAAAATATTAAATACACAGAAAAGCCCCACTTAAATATATAGCAAAATTTTCAACATATTTGGTCAAGAGATTTTAGGAGGTAGCTATATAGCTTAATTATATATGTATTTATCCTTTTCTCTCTTTTCCTGTTGGTTTAAATCACTTTCTCTTCTTTTAAAAGGCTTTAAAAACAATTATGATCACATCATGAAGCATGTAGATATTAAAGAAAACCAAATCATTCATAAATCCCACCCAAATGCTAGCAATTTGTATTTGTACTTTCAGTCCTCCCTTGCACTGCCGCTTGCCATGCATGTCTTTTTTTTTTTTTTTAATCATCATTTTATTGAGATATATTCACATACCACGCAGTCATACAAAACAAATTGTACTTTCGATTGTTTACAGTACCATTACATAGTTGTACATTCATCACCTAAATCAATCCCTGACACCTTCATTAGCACACACACAAAAATAACAAGAATAATAATTAGAGTGAAAAAGAGCAATTGAAGTAAAAAAGAACACTGGGTACCTTTGTCTGTTTGTTTGCTTCCCCTACTTTTCTACACATTCATCCATAAACTAGACAAAGTGAAGTTTGGTCCTTATGGCATTCCCAATCCCACTGTCACCCCTCATAAGCTACATTTTTATACAACTGTCTTTGAGATTCATGGGTTCTGGGTTGTAGTTTAATAGTTTCAGGTATCCACCACCAGCTACCCCAATTCTTTAGAACCTAAAAAAGGTTGTCTAAAGTGTGCGTAAGAGTGCCCACCAGAGTGATCTCTCGGCTCGTTTTGGAATCTCTCTGCCACTGAAGCTTATTTCATTTCCTTTCACATCCCCCTTTTGGTCAAGAAGATGTTCTCCATCCCACGATGCCGGGTCTACATTCCTCCCCGGGAGTCATATTCCACGTTGCCAGGGAGATTCACTTCCCTGGGTGTCTGATCCCACGTAGGGGGGAGGGCAGTGATTTCACCTTTCAAGTTGGCTTAGCCAGAGAGAGAGGGCCACATCTGAGCAACAAAGAGGCATTCAGGAGGAGACTCTTAGGCACAAATACAGGGAGGCCTAGCCTCTCCTTTGCAGCAGCCGTCTTCCCAAGGGTAAAACTTATGGTAGAGGGCTCAACCCATCAAACCACCAGTCCCCTATGTCTGTGGTCATGTTAGCAACCATGGAGGTGGGGTAGGCGAATACCCCTGCATTCTCCACAGGCTCCTCAAGGGGGCACTACATCTTTTTTTTTTTTTTTTTCCTTGTTTGTCTTTTTTCTTTTCTTTTTTTTTTTTTTAACTTTCCCTTCTTTTTTCAAATCAACTGTATGAAAAAAAAAGTTAAAAAGAAAACAAACATACAATAAAAAAACATTTCAAAGAGACCATAGCAAGGGAGTAAGAAAAAGACAACTAACCTAAGATAACTGCTTAACTTCCAACATGTTCCTACTTTACCCCAAGAAAGTTACATAATATAGCAACATTTCAGTGAACTTGTTCCTACTACATCCATCAGAAATTAACAGACCATAGTCATTTCTGGGCATCCCCAGAACGTTAAATACCTTATCTGTTCTTCTTGGATTATTGTTCCCCCTTCCTTAATTGCTCTCTACTGCTAGTTCCCCTACATTCTACATTATAAACCATTTGTTTTACATTTTTCAAAGTTCACATTAGTGGTAGCATATAATATTTCTCTTTTTGTGCCTGGCTTATTTCGCTCAGCATTATGTCTTCAAGGTTCATCCATGTTGTCATATGTTTCACCAGATCGTTCCTTCTTACTGCCGCGTAGTATTCCATCGTGTGTATATACCACATTTTATTTATCCACTCATCTGTTGAAGGACATTTGGGTTGTTTCCATCTCTTGGCAATTGTGAATAATGCTGCTATGAACATTGGCGTGCAGATATCTGTTCGTGTCACTGCTTTCCGATCTTCCGGGTATATACCGAGAAGTGCAATCGCTGGATCGAATGGTAGCTCTATATCTAGTTTTCTAAGGAACTGCCAGACTGACTTCCAGAGTGGCTGAACCATTATACAGTCCCACCAACAATGAATAAGAGTTCCAATTTCTCCACATCCCCTCCAGCATTTGTAGTTTCCTGTTTGTTTAATGGCAGCCATTCTAACCGGTGTTAGATGGTATCTCATTGTGGTCTTAATTTGCATCTCTCTAATAGCTAGTGAAGCTGAACATTTTTTCATGTGTTTCTTGGCCATTTGTATTTCCTCTTCAGAGAACTGTCTTTTCATATCTTTTGCCCATTTTATAATTGGGCTGTCTCTACTATTGTCATTGAGTTGTAGGATTTCTTTGTATATGCAAGATATCAGTCTTTTGTCAGATACATGGTTTCCAAAAATTTTTTCCCATTGAGTTGGCTGCCTCTTTACCTTTTTGACAAATTCCTTTGAGGTACAGAAACTTCTAAGCTTGAGGAGTTCCCATTTATCTATTTTCTCTTTTGTTGCTTGTGCTTTGGGTGTAAAGTCTAGGAAGTGGCCTCCTAATACAAGGTCTTAAAGATGTTTTCCTACATTATCTTCTAGGAGTTTTATGGTACTTTCTTTTATATTGAGATCTTTGGTCCATTTTGAGTTAATTTTTGTGTAGGGGGTGAGGTAGGGGTCCTCTTTCATTCTTTTGGATATGGATATCCAACTCTCCCAGCCCCATTTGTTGAAAAGACCATTATGGCTCAGTTCGGTGACTTTAGGGGCCTTATCAAAGATCAGTCGGCCATAGATCTGAGGGTCTATCTCTGAATTCTCAATTCGATTCCATTGATCTACATGTCTATCTTTGTGCCAGTACCATGCTGTTTTGGCAACTGTGCCTTTATAATAAGCTTCAAAGTCAGGGAGTGTAAGTCCTCCCACTTCGTTTTTCTTTTTTAGAGTGTCTTTAGCAATTCGAGGCATCTTCCCTTTCCAAATAAATTTGATAACTAGCTTTTCCAAGTCTGCAAAGTAGGTTGTTGGAATTTTGATTGGGATTGCATTGAATCTGTAGATGAGTTTGGGTAGAATTGACATCTTAATGACATTTAGCCTTCCTATCCATGAACATGGAATATTTTTCCATCTTTTAAGGTCCCCTTCTATTTCTTTTAGTAGAGTTATGTAGTTTTCTTTGTATAGGTCTTTTACATCTTTGGTTAAGTTTATTCCTAGGTACTTGATTTTTTTAGTTGCTATTGAAAATGGTATCTTTTTCTTGAGTGTCTCTTCAGTTTGTTCATTTCTAGCATATAGAAACATTACTGACTTATGTGCATTAATCTTGTATCCCGCTACTTTGCTAAATTTGTTTATTAGCTCTAGTAGGTGTATCGTCGATTTCTCAGGGTTTTCTAGATATAAGATCATATCATCTGCAAACAATGACAGTTTTACTTCTTCTTTTCCAATTTGGATGCCTTTTATTTCTTTGTCTTGCCGGATTGCCCTGGCTAGCACTTCCAGCACAATGTTGAATAACAGTGGTGACAGCGGGCATCCTTGTCTTGTTCCTGATCTTAGAGGGAAGGCTTTCAGTCTCTCACCATTGAGTACTATGCTGGCTGTGGGTTTTTCATATATGCTCTTTATCATGTTGAGGAAGTTTCCTTCAATTCCTACCTCCTTTTGAAGTGTTTTTATCAAAAAGGGATGTTGGATTTTGTCAAATGCTTTTTCAGCATCTATTGAGATGATCAATTGATTTTTCCCTTTCGAGTTTTTAATGTGTTGTAATACATTGATTGTTTTTCTTATGTTGAACCATCCTTGCATGCCTGGAATGAACCCCACTTGGTCATGGTGTATGATTTTTTTAATGTGTCTTTGGATTCGATTTGCAAGTATTTTGTTGAGGATTTTTGCATCTATATTCATTAGGGAGATTGGCCGGTAGTTTTCCTTTTTTGTAGCATCTTTGCCTGGTTTTGGTATTAGATTGATGTTAGCTTCATAAAATGAGTTAGGTAGTGTTCCATTTTTTTCAATGTTTTGAAAGAGTTTGAGTAAGATTGGTGTCAGTTCTTTCTGGAAAGTTTGGTAGAATTCCCCTGTGAAGCCATCTGGCCCTGGGCATTTATTTGTGGGAAGATTTTTGATGACTGATTGGATCTCTTTGCTTGTGATGGGTTGGTTGAGGTCTTCTATTTCTTCTCTGGTCAGTCTAGGTTGTTCATATGTTTCCAGGAAATTGTCCATTTCTTCTACGTTATCCAGTTTGTTGCCATACAGTTGTTCATAATATCCTCTTATAATTTTTTTAATTTCTTCAGGATCTGCAGTTATGTCACCTTTTTCATTCATTATTTTGTTTATATGGGTCTTCTCTCTTTTTGATTTTGTCAGTCTAGCTAGGGGCTTGTCAATCTTGTTGATCTTCTCAAAGAACCAACTTTTGGTGATATTTATCCTTTCTATTGTTTTTTTGTTCTCTATGTCATTTATTTCTGCTTTAATCCTTGTTATTTCTTTTCTTGTACTTGGTTTAGGATTGGTTTGCTGTTCATTTTCTAGCTTCTTCAGTTGATCCATTAGTTCTTTGATTTTGGCTCTTTCTTCCTTTTTAATATATGCGTTTACTGCTATAAATTTCCCCCTTAGCACTGCTTTTGCTGTATCCCATAGGTTTTGGTATGTTGTGTTCTCATTTTCATTCGTCTCTATATATTTAGCAATTTCTCTTGCTATTTCTTCTTTAACCCACTGATTGTTTAGGAGTGTGTTGTTTAACCTCCAGGTATTTGTGAATTTTCTAAGTCTCTGATGGTTATTGACTTCTAATTGTATTCCATTGTGGTCAGAGAATGTGCTTTGAATAATTTCAATCTTTTTAAATTTATTGAGGCTTGTTTTATGTCCCAGCATATGATCTATTCTGGAGAAAGTTCCGTGAGCACTAGAAAAGTATGTGTATCCTGGTGATTTGGGATGTAATGTCCTGTAGATGTCTGTTAAATCTAATTCATTTATCAGATTGTTTAGGTTTTCAGTTTCCTTATTGGTCTTCTGTCTGGTTGATCTATCTATAGGAGAGAGTGATGTGTTGAAGTCTCCCACAATTATTGTGGAAACGTCAATTGCTTCCTTTAGTTTTGCCAATGTTTCTCTCATGTATTTTGTGGCACCTTGATTGGGTGCATAGACATTTACGATTGTTATTTCTTCTTGCTGAATTGCCCCTTTTATTAGTATGTAGTGGTCTTCTTTGTCTCTCAAAACATCCCTGCATTTGAAGTCTATTTTATCTGAGATTAATATTGCTACACCTGCTTTCTTTTGGCTGTAGCTTGCATGAAATATTTTTTTCCATCCTTTCACTTTCAGTTTCTTTGTGTCCCTGTGTCTAAGATGAGTCTCTTGTATGCAACATATTGATGGTTCATTTTTTTTGATCCATTCTGCGAATCTATATCTTTTAATTGGGGAGTTTAATCCATTTACATTCAACGTTAAAACCGTGAAGGCATTTCTTGAATCGGCCATCTTATCCTTTGGATTATGTTTGCCATATTTTTCCCTCTCTCTATTAATATCCTTTATTGTACCCATACCGAATCTCTTTAGTACTGAACCTTTCTCCAAGTCTCTCTGTCCTGTCTTTGTTTCTCTGTCTGTAGGGCTCCCTTTAGTATCTCCAGTAGGGCAGGTCTCTTGTTAGCAAATTCTCTCAGCATTTCTTTGTCTGTGAAAAATTTAAGCTCTCCCTCAAATTTGAAGGAGAGCTTTGCTGGATAAAGTATTCTTGGCTGGAAATTCCTCTCACTCAGAATTTTAAATATATCGTGCCACTGCCTTCTCGCCTCCATGGTGGCTGCTGAGTAGTCACTACTTAGTCTTATGCTGTTTCCTTTGTATGTGGTGAATTGCTTTTCTCTTGCTGCTTTCAGAACTTGCTCCTTCTCTCCTATGTTTGACAGTGTGATCAGTATATGTCTCGGAGTGGGTTTTTTTGGATTTATTCTATTTGGAGTTCGCTGAGCATTTATGATTTGTGTATTTATGTTGTTTAGAAGATTTGGGAAGTTTTCCCCAACAATTTCTTTGAATACTCTTCCTAGACCTTTACCCTTTTCTTCCCCTTCTGGGACACCAATGAGTCTTATATTCGGACGTTTCATATTATCTATCATATCCCTGAGGTCCATTTCGAGTTTTTCAGTTTTTTTCCCCATTCTTTCTTTTATGCTTTCATTTTCCATTCTGTCATCTTCCAGGTCACTGATTCGTTGTTCAACTTCCTCTAGTCTTGTACTATGAGTGTCCAGAATCTTTTTAATTTGGTCAACAGTTTCTTTAATTTCCGTAAGATCATCCATTTTTTTATTTAGTCTTGCAATGTCTTCTTTATGCTCTTCTAGGGTCTTCTTGATTTCCTTCATATCCCGTACTATGGTCTCATTGTTCATCTTTAGTTCTTTGAGTAGCTGCTCTAGGTGTGTCTCTTCTGGTCTTTTGATTTGGGTGCTTGGGCTTGGGTTATCCATATCGTCTGGTTTTTTCATATGCTTTATAATTTTCTGTTGTTTTTGGCCTCGTGGCATTTGCTGAACTTGATAGGGTTCTTTTAGGGTTTGTAGACCAGTTGAAGTCCTTATCTCTAATTTATCAGATCTACAGCTTCGTGGAGTACCCTTTCTCTAACTAACCAGCAGGTGGCGTCCACGAGCCACCTGTTCTCCACAAGCCAGATCTCCCCTGCTTAGCCTTTTTGGTGAGTGGGGGAGTGAGTCTTGTGGGGCCCAATTGGTGTACCAAGCTTGCGTGTGTAGTTGGTGTTGCCTGCCCTGTATGTGGGGCGTGTTTCTGGGCAGTCGGGGAGGGGGGGTGGCCCTAACAGTCAAATCTCCCTGATGATCCTAGAGTTTTAAAGCTACTGCAATAGTCTAATCCTTCAGTTCAGTCCTGCCACAGTTTGTCTCTGCCACTGACCCACAAGTCTTTGGTATTGGCGTATGGCTCCTGAGACTTGCAAGTGGGCCCCTCTTCCAGGCTGTGCACCCCGGGTCCTCTGTTGAGGGATGACTGTGCTATGTCACAGGTGAGTGCCGTCCCCCCAGGGCAGTTCTGGGCTGCTGGGCTGTGTTGGGAGGCTCCCAGTCTGCTCAAATGATGGCTGAATGGGGCTCTGTTAATTCACACTGCTCCCCCTTCCCAGCTCTGGGACATTCAGCTGAGGTTGCAGGGAAGGCTAATGTCCACGCCCAGTTTTGTGGTGTGTGCCTGTTATTTGAAGCACTTCCGTCACACTGGGTTGTCTGGGGCAGCTCTGGGCTATGGGGCTGGCGATGGGCAGGAGTGTTTCCTGTCCACCAGGATGGTGGCTGTGAGCGGACACCCCCCTTTTCTTGGGAAGTTGTGTTGTTTAGTGAATTTTCTCAGCCACTGGATTATTGCCTTTTGTCTCAGAGCTCTCTTAGTTCTGCTCTTGACTTGACGTGCCCAAATTTCAATTCTTTGAAGCTTTCTGTATTGAGCTTCTTAGAGTAATTGTTTTAGAAAAAGCAAAAAGGATTTAAAAAAAAAAAAAAAAAAAAAAAAAAAAAACGGCCCTCCTCAGAGATCTAATGGGTTATTGAAATGCTAATAAACAAAGCAACCAGGGCCATTAAGGAAAGGTGCACAGGGCAGAGAGATCAGCCTTGCTTCGGGATTTGCATATGCGCCTCAAGGCCTGATCTCCGCCCTTCCCCTTTCTGTGTTCACCAGAACTCCAAAAATCCTCTGCTTTTATTTTGGAGTTTTTCGTGTTGTTTTTTTTCTATGCCTGTCTCCTCTCTGCTGGGCTGGCTGCTCTCAGAGTCTCTGGTGTCTGGTCTCAGTCTATCTATGGTTGGAGTTTGAATCAGTAGAATGAGTTTCCCATAAGAGCAGCCACTGCAATTCTCCCTTCTCCTTCCTGGAGCTGACAGCCCCTCCTCCCCCGGGACTGAGCCTGGCAGGGAGGGGCGCGGGTCCCCTGGCCGCAAAAACTTACAGATTTCGCTGATCTCAGCAGTTCCACGTTTTCATGAGTGTTGTATGAAGTATGCCCAAAGACAGATTGCTCTGTGGTGTCCAGTCCACGCAGTTCCTGGCTTTTTACCTACTTTCCTGGAGGAGTAACTAAAACATACAGCTCACCAGTCTGCCATCTTGCCCCGCCTCCGCCATGCATGTCTTTTAAATATTGCATGTATAATTTTGGAACCTTCCTTTTTTCACTTAAGATAAGCATTTTGTATTTTTTGTTAAATGGTCATTATAACCATCATTATTAGTAGCCATAGAATAGACTTTGGGGGAGGATGGGTGAACTTTATTGAGGTATAATTGACATGCAATAAACTGCACATATTTAAAGTTTACAGTTTTATACATTTAACATATGGGCATGTATACACTGGTGAAATATCAAGGATAGACATTTTTTACTTCCTCCCCCTCTCCCTGTCTCCTTGTGGCAGCCCAATATGCAAAAAGATGAAACTAGAGCAAGTGGATCTAGCCTAGAGCTCTGCTCACTGTAGTCCCCCTGCCAGACAGTTTTTGCAGATACCTAAGGTTCTGTAGGACGGATTTTGATTTGTTGAGTAGTAGGCTATTGAGTACTATAATTTACCTAATCATTCTTATGTTGAGCAGTCACTTAGTCTTACTCTGGAAGTTAACCTTTTCTCTGCCCCTCTTTTTTTTCCCTTACAAATATGCCTTTTTTAGATCCTATGATATACTAGCTTATCAGACCCTGTCTTGATCCACAGTGAATTTGTGCTTTTTTCCCTTTTCTTATTTAATACCTATTTTCTAGGGAGTGACATGGAGCTGGACTTACTAGCAGCTGCTGAAACAGAAAGTGACAGTGAAAGTAACCACAGCAATCAAGATAATGCTAGTGGACGCAGAAGTGTTGTCACTGCAGCAACTGCTGGCTCAGAAGCAGGTATGTTGCCTTATACCCCAGCAACTCTCTTGTTTATGCTAAGATATTTGTGTATTCAGCATGTATTGATTAGATTATACTCAGTATGGTATGTACAAGGGTGGCTAAGCCTTTGTGTATCACTTCATCCTTTTTCTCTGTAGGTGTTAAGAGAAAAAGAATTTTAGTGATTTTTTTTCTGTTTTTCTGGTTTTTGAGTAACAGGTTAATTGTAAGGTTCATTTAAAAGAGTTTTTTTCTAATTAAGCCATTAGTGGTAGGTTTTATGAACTATTGAATACAAGCTGGCATTCTGCTTAAGTATATATTTTCCTGAAAGAGGGAATATACTGTAAGTTTAATTATCAATAAACACACTTTTGTTTTCGGTTTTAAAAAAATAAAATATTTAGGAGCAAGCAGTGTTCCTGCCTTCTTTTCTGAAGATGATTCTCAATCAAATGACTCAAGTGATTCTGACAGCAGCAGTAGTCAGAGTGACGACATAGAACAGGAGACCTTTATGCTTGATGAGCCATTAGAGAGAACCATGAATAGCTCCCATGCCAATGGTGCTGCCCAAGCTCCCCGTTCCATGCAGTGGGCTGTCCGCAATACCCAGCATCAGCGGGCAGCCAGCACTGCCCCTTCCAGTACATCCACACCAGCAGGCAAGTCTGAAGGCTCTGTATTTGTAAGAGTGCTTAGTTGTTTATTTGTTTTTTGTTTTGATTTTGTTTTTTTTTTAATCACACATATTCATCTAGAGAACGAATTAAATAGTTCATTGTTTTGCTGAGTTTCAGATAGAAGAATTATTAATGTGCCATTATAGAAGGTTTCTCAATTTTGGCATCATTGCCACTTTGGGTTCAGAGGGGCTGTCTGGTGCATTGTAGAATGTTTAGCATCATGCCTGGTCTCTACCCAGTAGATGTTAGTGATGCACCCTCCCCCAAGTCATGACAACCAAAAATGCCTCCAGACATTTCAGAATGTCCCCTGGGAGAGGGGATGCAAAATCACCCCCTGGCTGAGAACATTTTGGTATTTCCTGCCAATCCCTCCTCCCCAAACACTCCTCTCCCCAGAAGCGCGTGGTTTAGGAAAAGCTTTTTTGCCCAGTTAGCACATCTTAGCAATTGACCTTTTAGATTTATATGCATATATACAATGATAAACCTATTTAGCAACTGACATTAGCTTATTGTGTTTGTCCTTTTCCCTTATAGCAAGTTCAGCGGGTTTGATTTATATTGATCCTTCAAATTTACGCCGGAGTGGTACCATCAGTACAAGTGCTGCAGCTGCAGCAGCTGCTTTGGAAGCTAGCAATGCCAGCAGCTACTTAACGTCTGCAAGCAGTTTAGCCAGGGCTTACAGCATTGTCATCAGACAAATCTCGGACTTGATGGGTCTTATTCCTAAATATAACCACCTAGTATACTCTCAGATTCCAGCAGCTGTGAAATTGACTTACCAAGATGCAGTAAACTTACAGGTATGAAACCCCTTAAAAGTTGCTGATTCAAGTATATTTTTTTGGTTGTCAGTTATGAAAATTCCATCACAATGGGAAGATCACAGATGTTTAAATATTGAAATACTACTACTATATCAAATTTAACTTTATTTGGTAGTTTTAACTATTTTAGTTTGGTCTTCATAGAACTATGTAGAAGAAAAACTTATTCCCACTTGGAACTGGATGGTCAGTATTATGGATTCTACTGAAGCTCAATTACGTTATGGTTCTGCATTAGCATCTGCTGGTGATCCAGGACATCCAAATCATCCTCTTCATGCTTCTCAAAATTCAGCACGAAGAGAGAGGATGACTGCACGAGAGGAGGCTAGTTTAAGAACCCTTGAAGGCAGACGGTATGAAATTCTTTATGTATGTTTATGTATTTACACAGAGTCCTCATACCCCACATGGTCTTGCTATTACTTATTCCTTCTCCACAGGAGAATGAGGTCTTAAGTGGCTTGCATTTTAAGATTTAGAAACTATTTAAAATATTGTATACCTGAAACAAAATGAGTTAAGCTATTTTTAAAAAAAAGCTTTTTAAAATTTGCTATTTTGCTTATATGGTGTGACTGTCTGATTGTGAAAACCTTGTAGCTTTATCCTATATGGGCAGATGAGTAGAAAAATGGGAACAAAAAAGTAAATGAATAATGGGGGGGGATGAGGGGAGATAGGATGTTTTAGGTGTTCTTTTATATTTATATTTTTTACTTTTTTGGAGTAATGAAAATGTTCAAAAATTGTGATGAATGCACAACTATATGATGATATTGTGAACAACTGATTGTAACTTTGGATGATTGTATGGAATGTGACTATCAATAAAATTGCAGGAAAAAATTTGCTATTTTAACCATTTTTCAGTGTACAGTTAGTTCATTGGCATTAATTGCATTTACAGTGTTGTGCTATCATCACTACCTCCCATTACCCAAACTTTTTCCTCAAATAGAAACTCTGTAACCATAAAGAAACAATTCCTCATTCCCACCCCACCCCACTTCCCTACTCCTGGTAATACCTGGTCTTTTTCTGTCTTCATGAATTTGCATATTCTGATTATTTCATATCCATGAGAACACAGTATTTGTCCTTTTGTGCCTGGCTTATTTCACTCTGCATGTCTTCAAGGTTCATCCATGTTGTTGCATGTATCAGAACATCATTCCTTTTTGTTGCTAAATAATACTCTTTTATGAATATACCATATTTCGTTTATCCATTCATCTGTTAATGGACACTTGGGTTGCTTCCATCTTTTGGCTGTTGTGAATAATGCTGCTACAAATATTTGTCTACAAATACCTGTTTGAATCCCTGCTTTCACTTTTGGGTATACACCTACAAGTGGGATTGCCAGGTCAAATAGTAATTGTATAGTTAACCTTTTGAGGAAGCACCAAACTATTACCCAAAGCAGCTGCACCGTTTTACATTTCCTCCAGCAGTGTACAAGGGTTCCTATTTCTCTGCATCCTCACCAACACCTTTCTTTTCTTTTTTTTTAAAATAGTAGTCATTCTAGTGGTGTGAAGTTGTATCACATTGTGGTTTTGATTTGTTTTTCCCCGATGGCTAATGATATCAAGAATCTTTTCATGTGTTTATTGGCCATTTGTGTATCTTTGAAGAAATGGTCTATTCAAGTGTTTTGCCCATTGTTGTTTTTTTTAAAACACAGTTTTATTCATATACCATACATTCCATCCAAAGTATATAATCATTGGCTTTCAGTGCCCATTTTTAAATTGGGTTATTTGCCTTTTTATTATATATTCTGAACACAAGTCCCTTATCAGATATGTTTTGTGTTGGTGTCCTTGGGCCCTACCTAAGACCTACTGGAACTGTGGGAATGGGGCCACTATCTGGTTTAACAAGCCTTGCAGGTGATTCTGATGCACGCTGAAGTTTGAAAACCCTTATCTTTAGGGCAGGAGCTGCCATGACTTTGGCAGTTCTGAAGGACACTGGAATTCCTTGCTTATGTAAAAGTACAAGACTTTAAATTGGACACAATGGTTATATTTGTAAATCAGAGCCACGGACTTATTTATGAATTCTCAGTTCATAACTTTGCATATTTATGATAATTTTTTTGAGTAAACATTTTTATTTCCTTTTTCCTTCAATAGACGTGCCACTTTGCTTAGCGCCCGTCAAGGAATGATGTCTGCTCGAGGGGATTTCCTAAATTATGCTCTTTCTTTAATGCGGTCTCACAATGATGAGCATTCTGATGTTCTTCCAGTTTTGGATGTTTGCTCATTGAAGCATGTGGCATATGTTTTTCAAGCTCTTATATACTGGATTAAAGCAATGAATCAGCAAACAACATTGGATACACCTCAACTGGAACGCAAAAGGTATCCATAGTTCCCATGAGGTTGGTTTAAGAACTACTTATTTGCTTAGTGTGGTATCCATTACTAAATTGTCAGATTTTTTAGTTAGGCAAATGGCATTGCAAAAGAGAAGTAGCACATTCACAGGAGAAAGTAGGCTTGAGTATAACCTTCATCTGTAGCAATTCCTCACTTAAAATGGGAAACCTAACAATTCAGTTAAGCTTCCTGCTTGAGATAATTTATTATGTTTACTTAAGAGTTTGTGTGGGCTCTCACTGTTTCTTGGTTTGATTAGCTTTTTGCTTTAGTTGAGCCCATTTTGTAACTTTAGTACATTTGGTAGTTGGTCAGTCTTAACGTTTCCCAAAGTCTGAAACTTTATCATAGTGTGTGAAATTGGTTAGGTTTTTAAGTGACCTTTTAGCATATTTTTGCTTGTAGATCCCACGCACCCCACAACCTTTGTTCCTCTTACTGTTGCATAAATAGTTCTTGTAAAATGACTCACTTGTCTTTTTAAAGGACACGAGAACTCTTGGAACTGGGTATTGATAATGAAGATTCAGAACATGAAAATGATGATGACACCAATCAAAGTTAGTGTAAAGAAAAATCTGCTAATTTACTTCAAGAAATGGCTGCCTCAGTATTTCCCTTTCAAGCTTTTTAACTTCATTATTTTCTCTCCGGGTGGGAATTTATCTTTTCTTCTCTGTGTTCCGTTTCTTACCTTTTTCTGTCCATTTCTTTCCTACACATCCTTGCATTATATGTTTTATAATTAAGGCTGAATTAAAGAAATGTGATGAATTTTTCAGCAATCAATATTTTTTCTACTTTTTTCATCTTTCTTTTGCATTTTGCTTAGTGTTATGTTTAAAGTTGTAGATTACTGTGTTAAAAAAAAGTCCCTGCAAAAACCTTTGTTACTATTGATGCAAAATGTATTTAGCCAAGAAAATGAGAAATACCAGTTATAACCCTCAAATATCAAAACTATTAAAATTTCAAAGCTAATTTAATGCAATTAAAATACAGAAAATGTTTCAAACTCTAGAATTCTCTTAAAAAGTTTTAATATCACTAAATTTTGGAGTCTTATATAATCTATTTATAGTTTTTAGTCATACTTTTAGAAGGGGATTTAAAGATTTTAAAAGTGGGGTAAATAATCTATTTGTCTGTTTCATATTACCAATTAATAATTTCATTCAGCCTAGAGAAAGATAACTGACCTAACTGCGTTTTTCTTTCTTTCTTTCTTTTTTTTTTTTTTTTTTTTTTGATAACCCAGCTATAGCGCAATGCCATTTTCACAGCACACTGTAAGCACTGCCCAAAGTTTTACTCCATTAAGGAGAGTTGCTTTTGGTGTGCTGTTTTCCTGTTGGGATGTATGAGTTGCCCAGGCATTTCTCTCTGCTTATCTTATAATAGAGGAAGCAGAACTTATGAGTAAGCAAATGCTCAGATTTAAGCTTCTGACCATCTCCTCCTTTTGGAGTCATCACTGAATCCGGTCCTGGATATTTTAGGAATCTAGTTGTATCCTGGTTTGAATATCTAGAGAGATAAAAACGAAGACATGGGAAACTTCTGTCTCATATAGAATGGAACAGTATTTGTTACCACTAATATTTTGAATGATCATTTTAAAAACTACTATCAAAATTTGAGGCCATTGTTTTTGAGTGGTATTAAAATTTTATGAAGAGTTACCAGGAATTTTGGATTGAGGAGATGAATACTCTTTTACCCTTCCCAATAAGTAAATAAGTTCCCTAAAAACAAAACATTTTATCTTTTTATATTTAGGTGCTACTTTGAATGATAAGGATGATGACTCTCTTCCTGCAGAAACTGGCCAAAACCACCCATTTTTCCGACGCTCAGACTCCATGACGTTCCTTGGGTGTATACCCCCAAATCCATTTGAAGTGCCTCTGGCTGAAGCCATCCCCTTGGCTGATCAGCCACATCTTTTGCAGGTGATTTAAACAAACCATTCTTAAGGTTTCTTTTTGAATGAATGTATTTCTAAGTGTTTAATGTAACTAGAATATTTGTTAAAATTCCAGCCAAATGCTAGAAAGGAGGATCTTTTTGGCCGTCCAAGTCAGGGTCTTTATTCTTCCTCTGCCAGTAGTGGAAAATGCTTAATGGAGGTTACAGTGGATAGAAACTGCCTTGAGGTAAGATTGTAAACATCTTTATAATATGATAACAATTGTGAATAAGCACGTGTGTCCCAGTATCCAAATGTTTGGAAGTACATTAATTCAGTATATTGTTTTTCTAAATATAAAGGAAGTGTCAGAAATTCCTGCCTTGTGGGCTAATAGAAGGACTTCCAACATTGTCACTAGCCTGCTCTGATACTAATGTGCTCTGTGTTAGGTCGTTTTATCCATAAAATGGCAGTTTGATTATGTGCTTTCTCTGTGTCACAGAGTTGGTCATCATTATAAATTTTAATCTTCATATATATTTATTAACATCTCATCTCATTCATTAACATTAATGTTTCATATATATACATATATATGTGTATGTGTGTGTGTATGTATGTCTAAAACATCGTGGCTTGAAATTTTTCTTTTGAATTAATTTGAAGCTAATAAATTGATAATAAGGTATCATTAATAATGATACCTAACATTGGTTGACTAATTCTATCTGGTGGGCCCTGTCTCCATTAATCCTCATAACCATGTTGGGTAGGAACCATTATCCTGATTTTACAGATATGAAATTGACAGAGAGATTAAATAAATTGGCTAAAGAGTCTAAAATTATAGTCTACCCTTTCTGCATTGAAAAATTAGTAACATTTAAAGCAGGCATAGAAGAAATGTAGTTGAGTAGAATTCTTTTATTATCTAAGTGACAAAAGGGGACTATAATCATGAAAATACTGAAAATGCTTAAGGGTCTTAAGTGGCCACAGACATAAAGATTTCTTTAAAGGTTCTCTGAGACTACTGCTGTAAATACCTTGGAATTGGTGGTCAGCCAGGGGGATCAGAATAAGAATGAACCTGCATCATTGTGATGAGGCTTTCCAGAAGGAAGAATTAATTACTTAACTTTCATGTGATTTCTGTGGAGTATTACTAACTTAGAAAGGAAATCTAATTAGTTTTTTTTTTTTTTTAATGTGTAACTTTTAATCTAAAAATTCATAGGTTCTTCCAACTAAAATGTCTTATGCTGCCAATCTAAAAAATGTAATGAACATGCAAAATCGACAAAAAAAGGAAGGAGAAGAACAGCATGTGTTGCCAGAAGAATCTGAGAGTTCAAAACCAGGGCCATCTGCCCATGATCTTGCTGCACAATTGAAAAGTAGTTTGCTAGCAGAAATAGGACTGACTGAAAGTGAAGGACCACCTCTTACATCTTTCAGGTATTTGCTAAGTGATAAAAGTCTTCTTATTTCATTACTTTATGACTTTTACAATTCCTGTGGGGATTTTTATAATTTTATTTGCATAAAAGTAGAATTAAATGTTATTTTATGAATCCTGTGTTTTCATAGTTTATGATCTGATATTTAAATATTAAATTTGAATTCTCTGGGTTTTCATCATTTTGTTACTTTTTGGCATTGATGAGTATACATTTCTCCTCACTTTATTAAAAAAAAAACTTAGTGCTATATTGTTTTAATATTAAGTACAGAATGAAGTATATACCTATGTCAGATTGCCAGTTACAGTCTTGTACCAGCAGCTTAGTTAAAGGCAATATGTGAATAAGTAGAAAGAAAACTTTATAGATCTGTGACCGTCATGCTGACCTGGTGTCCTTTGCTGGGTTTATGATTGGCAATTCTCTTGCAAGAATTAACTCTTTGCTTTCTTAAAAATTTGCTAGTATATACTGTGGATAGCTGGTATGGCTAATAATTAAAGGAACATTAGCTTTATGTACAACTCTCTCCATGCTCTATGATTTTTGGTTATATAGTATCAGATTTTTTTTTTCTTAAGAGTTAACAGACTAGTTACAGAAATAAGATATACTCTCTATATATTGTCTAACACCCATAATAGGCAAAGGAGAATTGTAGACTGAGGAGGCAATGTGGCTTGAACTGAGATGGTTAGGATGTGTAAAAGCAGATAGATTGAAGGAGAGGAGTTGAAGGTAGGGAAGCCTGTTAGAAAGCGGCTATTTAGTTAAGACTAGTTGTAAAAAGGGGCTAAAGTAGAATGTTGGCTTTGGGGATAGAAAATCATGGAAAGGAAAAAAAACTCAAGGAGGACATGATCACTCTGGAAGAACAGGGGGAAGACAAATTAAAATTGACTTTGAAGTGGACATTCTTAACACATTGGAAATGCTGGTCTGAAGCTGTGGTGAAAACTGTAATTAGAGGCAGATTTGGGAATCACCAAGATGATCTCAAGATGGCCAGTAGACTCTGAAAAGTAAAATGGAAGATTAAGATGGGAGGCAGCCTGGGGATATATCCATTTGTAGAGAACAAAAGGAATAAGGGAGTAAAAATGAGAAGTTTTGCAAGGAACAAGCATTTATAGAGAAGTTCTCCATTAGGATGTGGCTTGAAGTACTTAAGACTCAAAATATTAAAAGACCAAATAAATTGATCAAAAGCCAGTGAATATTTAGAATTAGCTAAATTATTTTCCTCCTCCTTTTAAACTTATTACAGGCCACAGTGTAGCTTCATGGGAATGGTTATTTCCCATGATATGCTGCTAGGACGTTGGCGCCTTTCTTTAGAACTGTTCGGCAGAGTATTCATGGAAGATGTTGGAGCAGAACCTGGATCAGTATGTATTTTGAACACTTTAGATTCTATTCTGCCTGATGACATATTTCAGAGAATAATTCTGTTACTATGCATTTTTTTAAAGATCTTAACCGAGTTGGGTGGTTTTGAAGTAAAAGAATCAAAATTCCGTAGAGAAATGGAAAAACTGAGAAACCAGCAGTCAAGAGATTTATCACTAGAGGTAAAGGTATTTAGATTTTCTTATACTATACATATAGTATACACTATATAAAGTTATGCAAAATAATAACATTTTATTTTAGGGATGTGTACATATGCAATAAAAATCTAAATTAAAAAAAAATGATAATCACTAAACTCATTGGTGTTGGTCCCCTAGCATCCTCTAAAGATAACCAAAGAGTTTTTTTTCAGTTTTAGATGTGTTTTTTTAAGTATTATGAGCTCATGGATTTAAATGCATTTGATGAGTTTCATTCCATTCAGGTTATTATTATTGTCTTTTCTTTGGCCAGTGGCAATCTCTTCACATTGATTCCTGAGTCATTTTTTCATGACTCCAGTACTCTTTGGTATGTTTCATCTTGTACATTTCCTATCACAGACCTGAAGTCAGCCATTTCTCCAAGGAGCCCTGGTTTCTTTTAGTAGGAAATTGTTTTAGGTTACAGTATGCACCTCTAGGGTTGCTCATTGTTACTAGGCTGGTCATTGTTTCTAGGCCTATCAAGTGGCTAGAGCCAGAAAAAAAATTTTTTTTAAAAGATAAATTACATCAAGAATTCATACTGATACTTCCAATTCATATTCAAGGTTTAGGACCATAAAATTGATTTTATTTGTTTATTTTCACCTCTTAAATCTTAAGTCTTTATCTCTTTTCTTCCACACTGAATATCCTACTTCCGATCAACACTGATAAAATTACTCCTTTGCTTTTGTCCCACAGAATACACATGAAAGTCTCAGAATTATAATGTTAAAACTACCACCACCAAAATTATTGAAAATAGCTTAAGATTTATTTACAGTTTTCGGTTATTAGAGCACATCCAATTAGAGCTATTAGTCATATGACTGTGTCACTTGAAAGAATTCCTCTTTGTTTGGTTTTGCTACCAGTTTGATAAATTGGGGCCTTCTGTTTTCATGTTGCCTTTACTTTTTAGGGATTGCTTTCTCCTTTTTTGTTTTTGTTACAAAATTAATGTAAAATGTCTACAGTGTTGTAAAGTTTATCCTCATGCCCTACTATACATTTTTCTTACCTTTTTTCCAGTTAACAGTACATCCCAGAGATAGCCCCAAAGCATAAAGACATTCCAAGTTCCTTTTACAGCTGATTAGTGTCATATTTGGGGGATATATCCAGCCAGTCCCTTATTGATAGACATTTGGTTTGTTTCCATTCTTTTACTATTACAAATCGTGGTATGACCAATAGCCTCGTGTGTTGTTCTTTTTTGCTGTTGTGTCTTTGAGATAGATTCATAGACATGGACTTGCTGGGTCAAAGGGTATACACTTGTATAACTTTATAATATGGCAAATAAGTCTTCATATGGATGGTATATTTTCACCATTAATGTGAGATTACCTCACTCCCCACAGTCTTAAAAGGAGAGTTTGTTGTTGGATTTTTAGATTTTTGCCAGTCTGATAGGTTAGAAATGGCATCTCAGTATAGTTTTAATTTGCATTTCTTTTACTATGAGGAAAGTTGAAAAATGTTCCCTATATTTAAGGCACAGTTACATTTCTTTTTCCGTGAACTATTTATCTTTTGCCCATTTTTTTCTATCAAGTTGTTGGTTTTTTCCTCAATTTTTGGAAGCTCTCTTTATATATCCTTAGATGATACACATACACATTCATGAATTTGTAATTTTGTTTGTACTAGAAAGTGCAGATATTTTTCTTGGTTTGTCATTTTTCTTTTCACTTTGCTTATGGTGTTTTGTCATCAAGGAATTCATCCATGTTTTCCACTAGTATTTACTTTTTTTTTTTTTCTTAAACATTTACATCTCTGATCCATTTGAAATTTATCCTGGTACCCTAAAATTCTGTTTTACAGTAGACCTTGGAAAGAAAATGTTATTTGCCTTGATATAATACAAAGAATTCTTGTATGCTTTAGGATGTTGTATATTTGGAATGTATAAACTTCTGAGAACACACATTATATTGTATTTACTTCATATAAAACTGTCAAGGAAAAACTAAAATTAGATTTTCATATTTTACATAGAAAAATTTCACTGTTTTCCAACACTGAATTTAGCTACTTTTTGGTGTGTTTTAACAGGTTGATCGGGATCGAGATCTTCTAATTCAGCAGACTATGAGGCAGCTAAACAATCACTTTGGTAGAAGATGTGCTACCACACCAATGGCTGTACATAGAGTAAAAGTCACATTTAAGGATGAACCAGGAGAGGGCAGTGGTGTAGCACGAAGTTTTTATACAGCTATTGCACAAGCGTTTCTGTCAAATGAAAAATTGCCAAATCTAGATTGTATACAAAATGCCAACAAAGGCACCCATACAAGTAAGTACTATACAGATAATAAGCATCTTAGAAATTCTTTCTTGATTTGATGGAAATAACAATTATAATCATGGTTATATGTATTTATAGTGGGAGAGCTTAAATGCACATTTTCATTTTTATGTAATTTTATCTTTTGCCCATTTTTTGTTTCAGATTAATGATCTAGTCTCATTTAACCTACTCTAATTGACAAATTAGCAGTTTGCTCTTTTACTACCACATTTATGTTGATAAATATTTGCGATTGTACTAGTTTCTCATCTCAAAGATTACCTATTTGGGAGGTGAGAGGTATCCCCCCTTCCCGTATTTAACTGATATAGATACTTGAAAAGAAAATACTTTTTTCTACTGCAGTGCTAGTCAGAGTCTCATATCCAAACTTTACTGCCAGTTGCCAGTGAAATAAGGAGCTTACATCACTAAGCTCACTGTTTAATTTAGCAAGACTTTAAAGATAGCAGGTAAACCTGGTGCAATCTCCTTACTTGATTGGAGACCAGCACTTTGAGTAGCACTGTCATAGAGTCTGGGTCAGAACTCTTTATTTCACGTTCTGTCAGTTTCTCTCTTAGACACTCTGGGTCCCACCACAAGTGAAACAAAAGGTTACTTCAGGCATCTGTTTTTATAATAGTCATTTATGGTAAAAGGATATGAAGTGCAAATTTAACCTATGCTGGCCATGAGGATTAAGGCATTATGGCTTTCACCAAACTTTTAAGATTCAATTAGCAGATTTTAAAAACCTTAAGGACATCTTATCAAGTAGGGGTAGATGATTGTTCATCAGCCTTGTAGATGAATGGATATAGTAATTGAGGCAGAGGGAATTAATAGAGATTCCTAAGAAAATCCTGCATTTTACCTAGGCTACAGTTGTTTCTGTATCTCAATAGGGTTCTGTAATGCACTACCATAGAGGCTGAATTAGTTCTGGAAAGGATCAGGGATGAAAAAATGGGGAGAGGTCCCCAGCCTTTCATCATTAGTTTCACCATTGGACTTCCTATAGTTCTGTAATAAAAAGAAATCCACAAACATGAATGAGGAAACCCGGAAAGCCAAACCATTTCAGAGATGTGTTTTTTGCACACTCTTTAGGAAACTGTACTCTGGCATGTGCCTAAGAATTTAAAAATATTAGCTAACGTCTGGAAAGCCTGTAAGTTTTTTTTACTGCCCCAAACTAAGAATAGAGAAGACATTTAATCTAGACTTTAATCATCTGAGAAATTTCAGCATTATTACAGTAAAACTAACATAGCCCCAGTTACTACATATTAATTTCACAGCTTTGACAAGACAAAGGGAGACATTCATTTAAATATTGAGTGAGAATTTAGTATACATGCAGTACATACAATACAGTCACTGTCAAATGAGTAGGGAGAATGAGGGAAAGGTGCTAACAACACACACGCTAAGGAAGATGATCTTCAGTTATCATGTCTTGTTTGTCTTATTTCCTTGCATTGACTGAGATTTAAAGTATATTTCCTTCTAGGCTTAATGCAGAGATTAAGGAACAGAGGAGAGAGAGATCGGGAGAGAGAGAGAGAAAGGGAAATGAGAAGGAGTAGTGGTCTGCGAGCTGGATCTCGGAGAGACCGGGATAGGTGAGATAATTTTTTATCTTTTATTGAATACCACCTTTCTGGATTCATTGGAGGTAGGCCTGTAAATGAAGAGTCTCAGTTATGGAATTTTTTTAGAAAATGAAAAGTTTTAATTTTTGGACATTCGTGTAGTAACCAAAAATAGTCTAACCAACTGTTGCTAATAAACATTTCTCCTTTAAAACCCCAGGGGGAGATTTAAATTACCTTGGCTTTTTATTTATCCCACTCAAGTTCTTAATTGTTTGAAATTTTTATTAACTTTATCATTTGTTCCTAAACTTGTGTTAAAATTTTTATCATGAAAAATTGTGTTATTTAAACCTTTAAATTTTTCTCTTGTTAGAATTGTGTTATATTTTACTTTTACCTAAAAAGTAATTTCTAGGAGTCATGGGTGGAATCTTACTTCTTGGTATTCCAAGGTCTTAATTCCTTAGAATCAAATTTATTTGTAGGAACTATACATGGCAAATTTATAGATTTTCAAATGACAAAATCCAGCTAATCTTTATTTCCCAACCCTCAGGTTTAGGGATTCATCCACCTTGGTACCAACTGGAACAACTTATATGCTCTAGTTTTCTATCTTCATCACTGTTTGTGCTGATATTTTCATTTTGTAGTCAAGGGAAATGAAGCCATAATAGCTGTCTTCTCCTTTCAGAGACTTCAGAAGACAGCTTTCCATTGACACAAGGCCCTTCAGACCGGCCTCTGAAGGGAATCCTAGTGATGATCCTGATCCTCTGCCAGCACATCGGCAGGCGCTTGGAGAGAGGCTTTATCCCCGTGTACAAGCCATGCAACCAGTAAGTACAGGACACTTAACTACCTCTGAGTTGGCTCTGGCGGTTTTATTCTTGCATTAAAGTTGGTGAAAAATTTGTCAGCTACTGGCATGCTATGTGGTTGAAGACAGTGGCTAGCCCTGCAGTAAGTAGGAAGCTTAGGAGGAAATGAACCAAGGCTAGCTGGGGGGTAACCCTGATTAGCTGTATTGCCACCACCCTCCTTCCCCAATCAAGTTTGGACCTTGTCCCCATTCCACCTAGCCAGTTCCTTGTGTGCTGAAGAATTATCTGTGCATCATATTTATTTGTTCCTTTACTTACACAAATTATTGTTACATTTTAAAGCAGATCTGCATCTGTTACCAGGCTGTTGCTAGCACACAGAGTTTACACACATTGCAAATACTGTATTTTACTGCTGATAAAGTGTTTCAGGAAGACTTTCATTTTGAATGTTATAGCAGAAGTTTCCTTCATACCATATAGATAACTAGTGGTGTATTTTGTTTGTCTTTATTATTATTGTAAATATGTTATAGCAAAAGATGAAAATAATAAAGTACAGAAAACCAGTTATTTGAGTAAATCCTTAGCCTTAAATATAGGTATCTTTCTCTCTTTTTGGTTCTCTTGGAAATGTATTTACTCAGATATTAAAAACCTTTAAAAAGGCTTGAGACACAAACCTAATACCCAGCCTTCATAAGACTGCTAATGCATGGACTATTCATTCCCTACTAGAATTCTCTAATATTTATAATTAAGCTTCCAGTTTAATAAAATGTCTTACTTGTATTTGTTATTTAAGTTTCTCTTTTCTTCTTTCACTGTGATAAAAAGATTGCAGATTTAGACAAGAGGTTTCAGAGAGTAAGGACAAGTAATATTTATTCATCACTTACAGGCATTTGCAAGTAAAATCACCGGCATGCTGTTGGAGTTATCTCCAGCTCAGCTGCTTCTACTTCTAGCAAGTGAAGACTCTCTGAGAGCAAGAGTGGATGAGGCCATGGAACTCATTATTGCACATGGAAGGTAATGTGTACAATTAGGAAGGCATTTCCAGTTTAAAGGTCAGCTACTTTATTTTCAGTATGTGGGTGCCACCGTATCTTGAATTTTATACTATACAGTAAAGGCTTTACATGGTTTTTAAGTTATGACTTAAAATCTATGAATGAGACACTGGAGTTCCACATGTACTAGAAAGGTGATGTTTTAGCAGTCACTTAGGTTCTAAAAGGTCTATTTATCTGATATTTAGATATTACCTGAAAGAAACATATCTCAAATATATCCACCAGAATACCTCTAATGGCAAAGGCCATTAGATCTCCAGGGATCTAAACACTCAGGGATCAGCCCCTGAGTGTTTGCCATGAATATTAAATTTCCTTTAGGCCTCCTGATTTTATCTTAAAAATTGATGGAAATTTTTGCTTTATATTTTGTAATATATTTTTTTGTTTTACTATAAAAATTTAAAATAACTCATACTTAAATTAGTTATCCCTCTTTCCCAAGGTAGCAAATAAAAGGTGATAATAGAAGACAAGCCATGCTTATTCTGTGGCCTCTTTACTATACTGAAGCTACTCTAATATCTAGTTTGAGCTCTTGGTGTGTTTAATTTCTTTATATTAAAAAATTCTGTTATTTCCTAATCATGATTTTGAATGAGGAACTTAGATTAGATTATCCTGAGGAGGATAAGGGTAGGCTGAGCCCTGGAACAAAACAGTCCTTCCTGTTTCAGAGCCTTTGAATAGTCCAAACCGAAGTTTGTTTCCTTTGCTGTTACGATTCCTTTTCTCTGGGCTTTTTTATAAACTTTCTTTGTTCCTCTGCCCTATCTCGGGAGATATCAATAAGCAAACTAATAATATAGCTCTGCTCGTTACAGAAAAAGTTAAGAGGAATGTTCACTTTTTTTTTTTTAATTCATTTTACTGAGATATATTCATATACCATGCAGTCATACAAAACAAAGCATACATTCGATTGTTCACAGTACCATTACATAGTTGTGCATTCATCACCAAAATCAATCCCTGACACCTTCATTACTACACACACAAAAATAACAAGAATAATAATTAAAGTGAAAAAGAACAATTAAAGTAAAAAAGAACACTGGGTGCCTTTGTTTGTTTGTTTTTTTCCTTCCCCCATTTTTCTACTCATCCGTCCATAAACTAGACAAAGGGGAGTTGGTCCATATGGCTTTCCCAATCACATTGCCACTCCTTATAAGCTACATTTTTATACAATCGTCTTCAAGATTCATGGCTTCTGGGTCGTAGTTTGATAGTTTCAGGTATTGACTGCTAGCTACTCCAATTCACTAGAACATAAAAAGGGTTGTCTATTGTGCATAAGAGTGCCCACCAGCGTGACCTTTCGGCTCCTTTTGGAATCTCTCTGCCACTGTAGCTTATTTCGTTTCCTTTCACATCCCCCTTTTGGTCAAGAAGATGTTCTCCATCCCACAATGCCGGGTCTAGATTCCTCCCTGGGAGTCATATTCCACGTTGCAGGGAGATTCACTCCCCTGGGTGTCAGATCCCACATAGCGGGGAGGGCAGTGATTTCACCTGCCAAGTTGGCTTAGCTAGAGAGAAAGGGCCACATCTGAGCAACAAAGAGGCATTCGGGAGGAGGCTCTTAGGCACAATTATAGGGAGGCCTAGCCTCTCCTTTGCAGCAACAGTCTTCCTAAGGGTAAATCCTGTGGTAGAGGGCTCAACCCATCCAACCACCAGTCCCCTATGTCTATGAGCACATTAGCAACCATCAAGGTGGGGAAGCCCAATACTCCTGCATTCTCCACCAGCTCAAGGGGGCTCTGCATATTTTTTCATTGTTTTTTTTTTTTAATTAACTTTTTTTAAGTCAACGATATAAAAAATAAAAATAAATAAATT
Organism: Choloepus didactylus; assembly: GCF_015220235.1. Taxonomy (NCBI): domain Eukaryota; kingdom Metazoa; phylum Chordata; class Mammalia; order Pilosa; family Megalonychidae; genus Choloepus; species Choloepus didactylus. Next base: position 58,111,354 of record NC_051320.1, on the reverse strand, counting down.
TTAAAAAACATACAATAAAAAACATTTCAAACAGACCATAACAAGGGTGTAAGAAAAAGACAACTAACCTAAGATAACTACTTTACTTCCAACATGTTCCTACTCTACCCTAAGAAAGTAACCTAATATAGCAACATTTCTGTGAACTTGTTTGGAAGGTTCACTTTTGATAGAAGAATTTTTGTAAATTTATGTAATGGTTGGTAACTTAGTTTTTATTTGATTGAATGCAACTAATTCACCATATTAACTGCTTTCAACTGACTTTATGGAATGAATGTGAATTAGTATTCACTAAAATATGCTAATTTGATTCCTATTGTGATTGCTTTCTGAACATTTTTCTATTCTTCTGCAATGCTGCTCCCTCTCCCCAAGCTAAATCAAGTTCTAGCACCTCTATGAAAACTGCACTTATTTTTATCTCAAATTAGGTAGTATTTAGTCCATTCATTATTTTGAATCCTACAGGTAGCACTTAATTTATGGTTTTTGTATTGTTCTGTAATTACTTTCATGTGCATTATTGACTTCCCTGCTTCTGGAATTGCATTAGGACCTAGTGAGTATCACTGAGTATTTATTGACTTTAAAATTTAATTATATATATTAAATTCTCATAAATCTAATATATTTTCACTACACTAAAGTTTAGAAATTCAGTTGTCTGTAATGTGAAAGCTTTTTTTATTTGTTTTTAGGGAAAATGGAGCTGATAGTATTCTTGATCTTGGATTATTAGACTCCTCAGAAAAGGTACAGGTAAGAGATGTTTTGTACATTTGCTACTAACAAGTACTTGGAATTAAGTTATAAAACTGAAAGGATTTATGAAGAAATTATGTCTTTATATGTAAAATGCTTCATTATAGTAGAGAAAAAGATGCAAATATAGGTATATAGATGCTATACAGAACCGAGCAGTAAGATTGGTTTAGTAAGGCCCAGTGCAAACCCACTCACTGTCTGCCTCTATCTCTACTCAGCCTGAACTAAGATTTAATTTAGAAATGCAATGACTTGAATAGTAGCCGAGGGGAGAGAGTCTGGTACCATTCCTTGTTCTTCAAGGAAGCAGTTGGTGCCAGAGATTCAGGGGAAATGTGACATACCATGGGATACCAGTAAGGAAGGCTATTCACTGACTGATGTATTTCATTGCATGCATTTCATTCTTAAGCTGCCTGAGAACTTCCAATACCACCTAAAATGGAGTAAATCTACTATATTTTCTCTCTCACTGAATATAATTAAAAACTCTGGACAAAACATAAAAAGGAATGAACTACCTAAGGAATCTGAAAAGTAACAATACCACACAGATTGGAAAGGGAAGTCAGAACTTCAAAAATGACTGATATTGTGCTGTTTCAGGCAAGAGGGTAACTCTAGTCCCTGTTATTCCAACTTAGCTGGAAGACAGCAAAGGTTTTGAGAACTAAAGTATAAAACACTGCCTAGGTCCTAAACTATTCTGAGTGGTACATATGCAGGGCAGACCCAAATAGCATACTAAAGACTTTGAAACCACTGCACACCAGAGATGAGATTTGCAGTCTGAACCTAACCAAGTCAACTGCCTACTAAGACCAAAAAAAAAGCAAAAAAAATCAGTGGTTTCCACAGCATTTTAACAGGACCCAGAGTTTCACAACTTAATATTCAAAATGCCCAGGATACAATTACTCAACAAAGAATCAGGAAATAGATAAATAAATGGAACCTTCTCAAAATTAAAAACCTTTGTGCATCAAAGTCTGTCTTATGAATGTAAAACCACAAACTACACAATGGGAGAAAATATTTGCAAACCACATATTCAATATTTAAAGAAATCCTACAACCCAACAACAAAAAGACAAACAACCCAGTTAAAAAAATGGGCAAAAGACTTGAATAGACATTTCTCAAAGATATATAAATGGCCAAAAAAGCACATGAAAAGATGTTCAACATCACTAGCCATTAGGGAAATGCAAATCAAAATCACAATGAGAAACCATTTCATACCCACTAGAATGGCTACTAATAAAAAGAAAAGTAACAGAAGATTACAAGTGTTGGAGAGGCTGTCGAGAAATAGGAACACTCAGTAATTGCTGGTGGGAATGTAAAATGGTGCAGCCGCTGTAAAAGACAGCTTGGTGGTTCCTCAGAAAGTTAATTATAGAATTACTACTGGAATTTCCTAGGTATATATTCAAAGGAATTGAAAGCAAGGACTTGAACACCAATAATGTTCATAGTGGCATTATTCATAATTGCCAAATGATGGAAGCAAACCAACTGTCCATCAACCAATGAATGGATAAATAAAATATGCTGTATACACAGATTGGAATGTTATTCAGCCATTAAAAAAGAATGGAGTCCTGATGCATGCAATAACATGGATGAACCTTGAAGACATCATGTTGAGTGAAATAAGCCACACACAAAAGCACAAATATTGTGTGATCTTATTGATATGAAGTAACCAGAATAAGCAAACTCATAGAGTCAGAATCTAGAATATAGGTTACTAGGGGACAGGAAAGGGGTAGGGAATAGGGAGTTAATGTTTAAATTATACAGAGTTTCTTTTTGGGAAGACAGAAAAGTTTTGGTAATGGATGGTGGTGATGGTAGCACAACAGTGTGAACATGATTAACAGCACTGAATTATATATTTGAATGTTGTTCATGGGGAAATTTTAGGCTGTATATATGTTACTAGAATAAAATTTTTTTAAAAATCCATAGGATGGTACAACACAAACAGTGAACCCTATGGTAAAGCATGGACTGTAGTTAATACTACAGTTATAAAAATGCGCTATCGTGACACCAATTGCAACAAATGTACCACACTAGAGTAGTATAGGGAAACCCTGTATTTTATGCATGATTTTTCTGTAAACCCACAACTTCTCTTAAATAAGTAAATTAAATAACTTAATTGATACTGAAACCACTGCATACTGAAGATGAGACTTGTAATCTGAACCTAACCAGGTCGATTGCCTACTTAAAAAAACAAAACAAAGCAAAACAAAATCAACATTCTCCAGATCACTTTAACGGGACTCAGAATTTCACAACTTAATATTCAAAATGTCCAGGATACAGTCCAAAATTACTCAACAAAGAACCAGGGAAAAGATCCCATAGATAGATACTAATCCTGAGATGACCCACTTGTTGAAATTATCAGACTTTAATTATCAAAGATTTTATCTCATGCTTCATGAGATAAGGGTAAAAAGGATAGAGGTTCTCAGCAGAGAAACAGAAACTTTGTAAAAAGAGCCAAGTGAAAATTTTAGAATTAAAATATCATAGAAAAAATTCACTGGATGGGCCAAAAACTGAATGAAGATGACAGAGGAAAGTGTCAGTCAGCTTGAAGATAAATCAATAGAAATAATCCAATCTGAAAAACAGAGAGAAAATACTGAAAATAAACAAATATAAGAAAAAAACAAAAACAGAGTTTCAGGGACCTGTGGGAAAGTAGCAAAAATCTAACATTCCTGTCAGAAGAGAAAGAGATTGGTGTAGAAAAAACATTTGAACAGATAATGGCTGAAAACTTAAATTTGAAGAAAGACATAAATTTACAGATTCAAGGTCAGCAAACCCCAAACAAGATAAACTGAGAGAAAACTATGTCCAGACACATTATAATCAAACTGCTTTAAAACTAGATAAATTCCTGAAAGTAGACTGAGAAGAACATAAAAGGGAAAAATGATTTGAAAGACAGCAGATTGCTACTCAGAAACCATGGAAGCCAGAAGACAATAGAACATCATCCTTACACTGTTGAAAGAATTGTCAGTCCAGAATTCTGTATGCAGTGAAGATATCTTTCAGGAATGAAGGTGAAAGATGCTTCCTCAATTTAAGTGATTCTATTTAAATGAACAGGGAAGTTACACAACTTTTGTGTATCACAATCCCAAAAGGAAGAATTGAAAGTTTATTTATCTTTAGTATTCCTATAAACATACATTTAAGTATAAATGTTGCTCTACCTGACTTGATTTGGGGTGATTTCAGAGAATTAATTTATGTTTTGTTTTTTTAAATAAATGCCAATGCTTATTTTCTGTAATTCTCTGCTATTAGGAAAACCGAAAGCGTCATGGCTCTAGTCGAAGTGTGGTAGATATGGATTTAGACGATACAGATGATGGTGATGACAATGCTCCTTTGTTTTATCAACCTGGTAAAAGAGGGTTTTATACTCCAAGGCCTGGCAAAAATACAGAAGCAAGACTGAACTGTTTTAGAAACATTGGCAGGTAAAATAGTTATTACATTTGAATTTTTTTAGGGGAATTTCAGTTTATGAGACTTTCTAGATTATATTAGTTTGTAGTCCTCTACTCCATACTGAATAGAAATGAAGCTGTGGATAATTTCTTGAAAAAAAAAAAAAAAAAGGTATAGATTATGTGAGAGAGTAAGGGGTGAGGTGGGGAGATAATACATAGTTTAGAATTAGTTTTAAATTTAAACCTTATTTCCCTGTTTTTGCTTTTAGGATTCTTGGACTATGTCTGTTACAGAATGAACTATGTCCCATCACATTGAACAGACATGTAATTAAAGTGTTGCTTGGTAGAAAAGTAAGTGATTTTGATGAACCTGGTTATTTTCTGAAGGAATGTTTTAGCAATTGTAAGAGTAATAATATACTAGCATACTGTTTATGCCATTCACTTAATATTAAATCTTAAAGCATTATAGCCATTATAAGTCATTTTCCAACATTTAGTGCCATGGGAAAAGTCTCCATATATGGGGTAGATGGCATAGCAGACTGGGTGACACAGGTAGATTTGGGGGTCTGACAGACCTCGATCCTGTTGCAGACAGATCTCCTGACACCTCTGGCGTATTTCTCTCATCTATAAAATGGTAGAGAAAATACATGGTGCCTGGCACGTAGTAAATGCTCAATAAGTTTTATCTATTATTATTACTATCAGTTGTAGCTGGTAGTAGTAGTATCGTATTGTAAAGAAGATTCCTGACTTCAAAAATATACATAGTAGAGGAGGGCTGGGGGGGGGGGGGGGCAAAAGAATGTAAGAAAATATATCATAGCATGTTTGAGATCTATCCGTGGGTGATGGAATTACAACTTTTCTTTGTGTTCTGATATTTTGATAGCTTGCACCTTCTTTGATGATTCCTTTATGAACTACTTCCTTGAAAATTAATGTGTAATAATATGCAGCTTTTGATTTAAAACAAAACTGTCAGTGTTCCTAAAATTATAAAGAAATTACTTGACTCAAACTAGTAAAATATCAGTCTTTTCCAGAGATCCACATCACACATCTGAAATAAATTTAGCATTGTTAAAGCTACAGCCCTCTAATAATTTTCTGTAATCAAATCCACTAAACATGGTTTTCTTTTAATAAAAGCATATCCTATTATGGGCTATGGATATCCCTTATATGCACATAGATCTATATTTAACTCTGTCTCTATTGCACTCTTAAATTATGATAATATAATATCATAAGAAATGCAGTGTTTCAGGTAAAATGTTCTTGTGCAAAAAGAACTGGACTAGCAGCATAAAATGTTGAGTGAAAAGGTCATGGAATCAAATAGACCCAAGTTTAACCCAGTGATGTAACCTTGGGCAACTTATTGTATTTCTTTGAGAATCAATTTCATCATTGTGAATTAATAATATGTATTTTATTATTATTGTCAAGATAAAATAGAATGTGTGTTAAATGTTAAGTTCAGTAGCTAGCTGTTCAACATATTTGCTATTCAATAAATATTGCTGGGGTTTTTTTTGCATTTTTTTTTTTTAAACTTGCGCTATGGCTTTATTTTTTTTCTATAGATATATATAATTTCTTATACTTTGAAAATGAAGTGTATTGTCAGAGCAAGCCAAATATGTATTAAATTTTATCTCTTCAAAGTAGTTATTAAATATTTAGTGAGAGATTATTCTTTCAGTATATCTTGAAAATACATTTTAATTTATTAACAAATTCAGTGAAGATGTTTCTTTCATAATTGAATTTCAAATGATTACTTTCTTAGGTCAACTGGCATGATTTTGCTTTTTTTGACCCTGTAATGTACGAAAGCTTGCGACAACTTATCCTCGCTTCTCAGAGTTCAGATGCTGATGCTGTTTTCTCAGCGATGGATTTAGCATTTGCAATTGACCTGTGTAAAGAAGAGGGTGGAGGACAGGTAAAGCAAATACTCAATTTTCTGATTCTGTCAGAAGAATGTGGTAGTCTGTTGTGCTTATCTTATATAGAAAGAGTTTTAATAAGACACAGAGAGACACACAGTAGGAGAGAGAGAAGGAGACTAAGAAACAGTGGGACAAAGAGGTAAAAAGGCTTTTTGTATCCCTTTAAGGGGATTAAGGCTAAAATTTTTGTATCTTCTACATATCTGTCAGATAGAAAATTTGTCTGTAAATTTTAAAATTTTAGGAAATTTCCAGTTTTATGAATTGTTAACATACTACTGTTTTGACAAAATTATTTTTAAGTGGCACTGCTAAATTTTTCACAGGTTGAACTCATTCCCAATGGTGTAAATATACCAGTCACTCCCCAGAATGTGTATGAATATGTGCGGAAATATGCAGAACACAGAATGTTGGTAGTTGCAGAACAGCCATTACATGTAAGTGTTTTCCAGAAAGTGTTATTTGCTCTGATGAGGCTATTTGTGTCTTATGTGTGGTAAACTTAGCTCAGAGTATTAGGCTTGCCTTTAAAAGGCCCAACATTTTAAACTAGATGAATCAGAATCCAGAACAGGTACCTACTTTGTTTTGGATAAACTTACTTGGAGATTATTTCAGTTAATTACTGTTATATGATAATGCTTAACTTTTGAGCTCATAGCCCATTCACTCTCCCCCTTTCCCCCTTTTTTTATTACTGTGACTTTTCTGTCTTGAATTTGTTAATAAGAAATTCAAGGTACAGGATTTTCTCTTTAAGGAGTAGTTTAAAATAGGAACTAGAATTCTTAGAGAAGACAGCTAAAATTAGATATTGGGCTTTAACAATATTAATAAATGCCACATGGAAAATAAGATACTGATAGTAATAAGAGACTAATTTTGAAATTCTTTAGGCAATGAGGAAAGGTCTACTGGATGTGCTTCCAAAAAATTCATTAGAAGATTTAACAGCAGAAGATTTTAGGCTTTTGGTAAATGGCTGTGGTGAAGTTAATGTGCAAATGCTGATCAGTTTCACCTCTTTCAATGATGAATCAGGTATGAAATTTTTTAGATGTTTACTTAAGGAATGAACTATATAGATAGTTTGGTCAGTCAGCATTTTCTAAGTTTCTGGTTCTAAGATCTATTTACAGTGCTTAGGAAATGCTATACTACTCAGGTATTTAAAAGAAAAATTTTTTATACTGCCTTTTAAAGAAAAATATAAATAATTATATTTTAATGGCTTAGCATTAGGTTGTTCTTAATTCTTTAATTTGTCTACGTTTTGAAGAATTTATGTTTTTGTTTAAATACAAGTAAAAATTATTTGTGGTGAGCAACTGTGTAAACAGGATTTATATGTACTAATTGGGAGAAATAATCCATTTGAAAGTTCTGTTGGCATTTCCCAATTCATATCTCAAACTCCCTAAAGAATTTGATTGCATGATGTAGAACTGGATCCAAAACACACAATAGCATACAGATGGAAATCTAGAAAGAATAAAGAGAGGAAGTGATACTCCTTCTAGAATAACCTTTACCTGCAGTGTTTGATTTGCTATAACTCTTTTTTTTGAAAGTTCCATAGGTTAGGAGTAGAATTTTTAGCTCTGATTATATAAAGCATTGGAAGTTCTATGCAGCTCATTATGAGAGGATTAAACCTTTAGTACAAGATTATTGCATATATGAAGGTACCAATTTTTTCCCTCTTCATTTTTCCTATTTCGTAAGCAGTTTGAAGCAAAGTATAATAAGTTAAATTTAGATTTTTTGTTTGTTTTTCTACATGCTTGGTAGTCTAGGTTGGTGGTTATAATAGTTTTTGTGCTATTTTCAATACTTGTGAGAGAGAAGAATTTATCTCATTCCCAAACCTAAAACCCAGGAGAAAAAAAATATATATATTTAAAGAAAGTGCCCTAAGACACTCCCACTCTGAGTATGATCTTCAGACCAGCAGCATCGGCATCATCTAGAAGCTTTTTAGAAATGCAGAATCTCTGGTCCCACACCAGACCTACTGAATGAGAACCTGCATTTTGAAAAGATTCCCAAGAGATTTATAAGGTCATTTAAATTTGAGAAGAATCATAAATGGGTAGGATTAAACTCAAGTAATTATCAATTTTGAGTCTGGTAGTCTTTCTTATTTTGGTTATCTTGATTCAAGATTGATTAATTAACTATAGAGATTTTGCATTATGTCAGTTGTCTTAATATGCTTTAGTAGGAATTGGACCCTAAATAATATTTTAGTTTTGTATCTTTATTACAAGAAGTTAAGCCACATTCTAAAAATGGAACAACTGATTCAGGATATTGAATTTATATTCTTCATTCTTAGGAGAAAATGCTGAGAAGCTGTTGCAGTTCAAGCGTTGGTTTTGGTCAATTGTAGAGAAGATGAGCATGACAGAACGACAGGATCTTGTAAGTTAGAAGTTGTTATGTAACTTGAAGAAGGAAATATAAAAACTGAAAATATGATGTATGATTTCCTTCCCCCTTAAGTTTGTAAGGATAAGTTATTTTAATTTTGGGTAGGAAAAAAACTTGGGGTAGAGAAATTATAGAAGGTCAAAACTAAAAGGCTGTTTTTGTTTTTTCTACTCTGTAACAGAATACCTCTTCTGAAGTATTACTAAAGCTCTAAGCAGTGTGAAATGTGTCTTAGCTATTAAAATGTTGTCCTCAGTCCAGGAAGATGATGACAACTTGTTAAAACATGTTTTTTCCCCCATAGTGCTCATTTATGCTGCTCATTTTACACATTCTTTAGCCTTTTGACAAGTGGAAACTTCTGCAAAATTTCTGAATAGAATCTTGATTTCTGTCTGTATACTAGGAAGAGAGTAGCTTAAATATGTGATTATTAAATCCATAATTTTAATCTTATTATTAGCCAGAGCTCTAATGAACTCGAGTCATACATTAGATAACAAACTTTGATCTCAGTGTAAAATCTTCGAAGTTGATAGAATCTATGTCTAGTCTCCATAACCAAATCAGCCTGCCCATTGATCTTAAAAAGCAGTTTCCAAACTTTCTTGTAGAAATCTGAGGGGCATTCCTTACCCAGAAAACTCTCAAAGATCTTTTCTACTCATGTTCCTTGTGGTTCCTTGGGACATTTCCCCTGTCCTTAAGTTTCAGGAATCTAAACCAGACAGCTCAAGGGATGTTTCAAAGTAATACTCATTTCTAGATTATCCCCCATTTTATTTGATAGAGTGGAGATTGATACTTGTTCAGGAAAGCACAAAACTTGTAGATTTCCATTTATTTTCAGTTTAGGTGGTAGTTTATTGGGGGCAGGGAATGGTGGTAGTGGTTGTTTTCTTGCTTTCAGCCCTCTTTAATCTTTACATGGCTCCAAGAACCTTCAAGTATTTCCCCAATATGGCTAGAGAGTTTGGTCAGCAGTGCTAGCTGCCACTGGTCTGTTCTTGGCTTAGGCATCCTGGTAATTCGACTTAGGTTGTTCCCCAAGTAGGTTCCATGTTAATAGGTCTGCATTTCACTTTACTAGTCTTGTGGCCCCTACTGGTTTCAGGAGCACCCAGATAGCTTATTAGGGTTCTATGACCTGTTGTTTCCCTAAGATAAGGCCCATATCAGTCTGGAAGATTCATCAAAAACAGAAGTAGAAATGATTGTCTGTCTGGTATGAGTTCTAAGGTACCAATTTTTATGTATTATTTAGTTTTATTATCTGCTGTTTTAAACCAGTAGTACATCTTCAGTCCAATCAGGCAAGTGAAATCTCACTGCAGTTTCTGCCCCCTACAGGAAGAGAAATTTGCAACGAAAAAAAAAAAGGAAAGAAAATTCCCCTCTGTAAAGGGCCTCAAAATTTCCTATAAGCATTTCTTAATTTGTATGCTTCACTCCTTAAACTCCTATTTTTTTTTAAGAATCTATTCTTAGAGCTTAATCTGATAAAAGTCAAAATTGTAACTGTTATTTTATTCCTATTTAGGTTTACTTTTGGACATCAAGCCCATCGTTACCAGCCAGTGAAGAAGGATTTCAGCCTATGCCCTCAATCACAATAAGACCACCAGATGACCAACATCTTCCTACTGCAAATACTTGCATTTCACGACTTTACGTCCCACTCTATTCCTCTAAACAAATTCTCAAACAGAAATTGCTACTCGCCATTAAGACCAAGAATTTTGGTTTTGTGTAGAGTACAAAAAGTGTGTATTGCTGTGTAATATTACTAGCTAATTTTGTAGATTTTTTCCATTTGTCTATAAAAGTTTATGAAAGTTAATGCTGTCATACCTGCTCCCCCACCCACCCACCCAGTGGTACCTTAAAAATTAAATGCAAACATTCCTTGCTGAGTTTGTAGCTTAAAGGCCTCAGGAGCACTAGCAACATTTGTCTATAATGGTTTGCTAGTCAACAACTTCTGGGTCTAACCCCAGCCAAAGATGACAGCAGAACAACATAATTTACACTGTGATTTATCTTTTTGCTGAGGGGAAAAAATGTAAAATGTTCTGAAAATTCACTGCTGCCTTTGTGGAAAGTGTTTCAGCAAAGGTTCTTGTATAGAGGGAATAGGGAATTTCAAAATAAAAAATTAAGTATGTTCTGTGTTTTCATTTTAACTTTTTTATGGTGTTTAATTTGTGGTTGGCTGCAATTGTGTATCATGTATATGGAACTTGTAAAAAGTTCTTGACATTCAGATCTTGGAGATGAAATCACTTTTACCTATTTACCTATAAAAACCACTTTTATTACGGTTTATTTTAGCTGCATTGAGCTCTAGGATATTAGATGCTATCACTAATATTTTGCATGTAATTTGTTCATTTGAATGAAGGCACTTTTTTTGTACATATGATGGGGCCAATGCACAATACTTTATCACAATCAACTTATTTTTTTCTTTGTATCCCTGTTTCAATGAGCAGTCAGTCAGGAGGTTACTGCACTTCAGTTCTAACTAGACATTTGTACTAAGATATTTCAGTTATGTAAACTTAGCCTGGGCACTTTCTGGTAACTGTAAAATGTTTTATAAGATCATGACTATTGAAGATACATTTTGGAAAATTTTAAATGTTCGTGAGCAGCTTAACTACTTTTGTACCTATCCTTTTTTAAGTATCTTGTTACATTTACTTTTTTAAATAAATTACAGAAGAACTGTCAAGTAATATTGAAGAAACAATAGTTTTTATTTATGTAGTTGTACATTTTTAAACTAAGGGCAATTCACCAGACACGTTATGTGCATGCAAAATTTTGATTTGAAAAACTGAACATTTATATACACATGGACTATAAGAAAAAGAAGAAAATCAGTCCACATTTTACAGTTAGCAGAGAATCCTGAATGGCTCTGGCCGGGCCACTTTTTCTTTTTGCAAATGGGAGAAGTGGAGTGTGACCCTTACTTAGCATAGGAAGTTAAATCATTTACTTACACTTAGTAAGTGAAGGTTCTTTTTTGATGACCCATTAATTATGTGGCCTAGGACCAATATCCTTAAATTCTTGTTTTAGAAAGTTTATTCAATGGCATAAAGAACACTTTTCTTCACTAAGACTTCAATAAAGTGACAAACTGTCCACTTTACATATTGAAAATAAGAGAAATTTCTCTGGAATTTCGCCTACTTTTCAGGTCCTTCATAGGACTCCTGGCCTTCAGGATAGTTTTGTGTTCCAAGGCTCTATGCTTCTATTTTATAACTTCCTTTAAAAAACAGAACCACATGATATTCTCAGCCCTGCTGACACTAGATATTTAAAAGCCAAAATGATTCATTGTATTACTGAAAGCTTATACAACATGCTGTATTAAATTTGTATAAATTAACTAAGGGTTATTTTACAAAGTGAGAACATTGGTTTTTATGTCTAAATGCTATTTCTGAATAAATGAAATAGTAATTAGATTAAGAGCTGATTAGCATCAGTGTGTTTAAAAGATAGAAAATTTATATACCACCATCGGTTTTTATGTCTAAATGCTATTTCTGCATAAATGAAATAGTAATTAGATTAACAGCTGATTAGCATCAATGTGTTTGAACGATAGAAAATTTATATATCACCTTAACCTCTGTATGCACATGATGGGATTGATAAAATATTAAATGAGAACAACTAAATATGATTAGGACATTTGAAACCCTAATTGTGAACTTATTTTTAATAGTTATTGAAAGAATGAAAATATTTAAAATAATGCACAATGTTTTTAAGTCTTCCTAAATCAAGATTTTGGTTAAAATGCTTTTAGGAATATTGAAAGCAGAGGGTTTTTGTTTTTTGTTTTTCTTTTTTTAAAGTAAAGCATAAAACGGTTCTAAATGTAAAATAAACTCATGTAAAATAAAGTTCTCTTTTGGTCTTGTTTAGTGATTAAATTTAATATAATTGAAAACAAATTCAGGAAGAGACCAAGAATGAACTTTACTGAGGGTTTTCAAAGTTTTGCTACCTCTACACTTTAATCAGTATACTAATGGCTTACTGGGACATTCTTGAGAGGGTTTTTAAGAGTATGATGATTTCATTATTTTACTCTTGCCCCCAAACAGCTCTTCAAATTCCTCCCCTAAAGATAGGATTATTTTTGTGTGTTTAAAAGTAGTCAGCAATTTCTGGAACATCTAAACTCAAATTTACACGTTCTACAAGTGAAGCATGGGTACAAGTGAAACGGTTCCCATGCTTCACTTGTGGAACTTGTTAAATGCAGATTCCTAAGCATTGTCCCATCTTTTTACCCCCTTTTTTGATTCAGTAAAGACTAGGAGGAGGCCAGAAATCTTGATTCTTATTGGAGCAAAGCAGTTGGTTCTGAAACACTGCCTTAAGAATGTTCCTTTTTTATTTACAATATAAATCCCCATGTTGTAAGCTCTTTAGAGCCAAACCTTTCCTACTTACAACCTACGGAAAAGTTCATCTGTTAATTGTCTACTCCTGGTTTAGGTTCTTTTCTCCTGATAAGGGGCCGGTTGGAAGTGCCTTGAGAAGAATGCACCTAGGTAATGATGGAAAATATGCACATATGCGTGAACATAGAACATAGAGATTAATTCTTCTCTAAATATTGCTTTAATGGAGAAGTGTATTTAAAATGTGACTTTATTCATGTCACATTGGATAAAATCTAAGCAAAGCAAAGTACATTGGATTAAATCTAAGCAAAGCATCTGTTACCTCTTGAGATTTAAAAAAAAAAAATTACTACTAGGTTGTGACAACTTAACTGCACAGCATCAAATTTCTTTAAGTTACTTTTATTGAGTGCTTTACTGTGTGCCAGGCACTGTGTCTAGTGATTTGTATTATCTCACTTTATCTTATTTTTAGTTAGGGGTTAGTACTATCCTCATTAACAGGAAAGAGACACAGAGAGCTTAAACAACTTTCTCAAAGTTACACAGATGAGGTGTGAGATGTCAGCAGGCATACTAGAGCTTGCATTCTTAAATACTGGGCTATATTATTTTATGGAAGGTATGATTATAAGCAAATTTTTAGTTGGTTTACTGATCATAAAATAATGAAATATTCCATTGAGAATCTGGCTATATTAGTAATATGTTTTTGCCAAAGATTTCTAAAATATATTTTTTGTCATTCAGTAACTTTACCTCAGGAGAACAATTGGAACTCTGGAGATGTGAGAATTTTCTGAAACCAACCATGGAACCCACTTTTAAGTCAAAATGTCTTGAAAAGTACCAAACATAATGAAAAATTGACTTTTTGTTCTTAAGTTTGCTCATAACTTGTAAAGAACTGTTCTAAAAGAGCAAATGTCTTTCATGGGTAAAAACTCAATTTTCTGAATCCTTTTTGGAATGTATATTTGATTATTTCCAGTTGTTAAATTGGATTGATTGAACCAATGGTTTACATTGTTACAGAGTAACTTTGATGCAAGCAGGATTTCTTCAGGAAAATGATACTAGGTCATGTATTTCTATGTGAAATGATTTCTTTGATAGGGAAGATGAAATTTGGTTGTTTCAAAGTTTAAATGCACTTTCATTCTGGCAAACTATGGTATTGTTCTGGTTAGATGTGTTTTGAGTAGAAGTTAGCCCTAAGAAAGTATATTTGTAAACAGATAGTTGCCTCAAGTTCCCACAAAGCCAACTATATTTTAAATTTTTATTTCAGTGTGCCTAATGAAATCATAGGTACTATTGTGACCTTTGGAAATGGAAGGCTTATTCATTACCTTTAACACATTCATTAAGTCCTACATTTGTCATCTGCTTCCTTAAGAATTCTGCCCTCATAAAAACATCATAGTAATCCTCTCAACTACCAAGACTTTGGGAGTGAGTGAAAAATACAGTAGGCATAATAGCTGTCTCAAAATACACGCTCCAAAGTCCAAGTACAATAATGAGAGGCTTTGATTCTCAGAATCTTTGCTCATTAGTTAACTGCTTCACAACATACCAGAAGTGACAAAGTAGAAGCAAAGAAGCAAGCAAACATTCAAAAAGAACAGTAGGCATAATAGCCGTCTCAAAATACACGCTCCAAAGTCCAAGTACAATAATGAGAGGCTTTGATTCTCAGAATCTTTGCTCATTAGTTAACTGCTTCACAACATACCAGAAGTGACAAAGTAGAAGCAAAGAAGCAAGCAAACATTCAAAAAGAATAGAACATAGCCATTTCATTTGGTAGTACCAGGTCTAAAAATCTGAACACTGCAAACATTAATGTGTCTGCTACACAAGGTAACATGCTAGCAGCCTAACCCAATTCAAAAACAGCACCCAAGGATAACATTTATTTCAGCTTAGTATAACGTCACTAAAAACTGTTTTATGTACTCTAGAAGGCAGGGAAACATGCAGTTTGTTTAAAAAGAAATAGCCAGGGGTGGGGCAAGATGGCGTAGTGGTGAGGTGTGGGTTTTAGTTACTCCTTTGGGGCAGTTGTTAGCCAGAAACTGAGTGGAACAGCCAATTCAGGGTAGTCTGTAATCAGTAACACATGGTACAACAGTTTGGTCTGGGTTGGAACAGCCAGGATCACAGTGAAACCTGTAAGTTTCTCTGACCAGGGGGCTACCCTCCCCTCTGGCAGGGCAGACTGTATTGAAGCTGGTTCCCCCAGGGAAAAATAAACAATTTGTGCTGGGAGCAGGAAGGGGGGGCTCAACCCGGCCCCAAATGCAGAATTGATTAACAAACTCGGACTGCTGAATAAAAGTTCCAAGCACAGATAAGCTGAGACCAGGCACGAGAGAATCAGAGAAATCAGCCCAGCAGAGAGGAGGAAGGGCTAGCAAAAACAGCAAAAAAAAAAAAAAAAAAAAAAGACTTGGAGTTGGGGGTGTTCAGAATACTGGAGAAGGGCTGGGCTCCAACAGAAAGGGGTACATAGAAACGGGTACCAACTCCCATATGCAAATCCGGGAAGCTGGGGTCCTGCTCTGAAAAGCTGGTTTTTCTTGGGTTTTTCTTCCCCCATTCTCTTGCTCACCATATGGGAAGCTGGGGTCCTGCTCTGAAAGGCCAGTTTTTCTGGGGTTTTTTTTTTTTTTTCCCCTTCTTCTCTTGCTCACTGACTCTTTATCTTTTTGCATTTCAATAGCCCATTAGAGCTCCTGCTTCAACCCGGCCTCCCTGCAAGGGTAGAATTAAATAGTCTATACTGGGGAAAGGTGTTTCTTTTTCTTTCTTTCTTTCTTTTTTTTTTTTAAATAACTATTCTAAGTAGCCCATTACAGAAAGGCTCAAATATTTGCAATTGGCCACTGGACCCAAGGCAAGAGCTGAGCTAAGACAGCCCTGAGAGACAAAGCAACGAGTCTAATGGGGGAGACAATTCCCTAAAAGACATAACTTCCCCCAAGAAAATGGGAAGGCAGAGCCCAGCTAAAGTGGCAGCCCTCCTTCAGAGAATTCAGTGCCAGGGGCTGGAAAACAGAAACCAGCTTGATCAACCAGCCACAACAGGGACAAGGTCTGCAGAGAATTAAAGGCACCTGTGACACCGCTTTACACTGGTGGGGAGCTGCGGGTTGACAAGTGCCACCTGCTGGACAGGACAGGAAAAGCACAATCTAGAGGTTTCACAGGAGGGTCTGACAACCTGCAGATTCTTATTCTCAGGGAAACTCCATGCGCTCCTCCTGAGACCTGGGCCTCTCTGGACTGGGAAAATCTGATTGGGGCTGATCATATCTGAGGAGACTCTCTCACAATAAAGGTTACACAGAGGTAGGACAAAAGCAGAAAAAGAAGAGGTGAAAAACTAAACAGAAGTTACAGTAGAGGTCTAAAATAACTTGAATTGAATGCCAAAGAACAGATGGAGAACAAAGCCAACCAACAAGAAAACCCTAGGTAAACAAGTGAAAACGAGCTTGAGAATAAATTAAGAAAACCAGGTGCCTAGACAGCTTAAGATAACAAACCATAGTAGGACACACGAAAATATGGAGCTGCCAAAGGAACAAACACTTCAACTGACATACAGGAATTGAAACAACTAATTAATAATCAAACAGATATCCTAAATGAAAAAAAAATCAATTGAACAAGAAGTGATACCTGATAGGTTTGTATAGGTTAGTGTGAAATAGCAACACATCCCAAAGTAATTTAGTCAAAGAATGAAAATATATATGCAGTGCCCACCTGAGGAGCTGGGGGAAAATGGAGAGGTATTGGGCTTCTTCACCTGGATTGTTGCTGATGTTCTCACAAACATTGAGGACTGGTGGTTTGGGTTTGCCGAGCCCTCTATCTTGGGACTTGCCCCTATGAAGCTCATTACTGCAAAGGAGAGGCTAAACCTGCTTATAATTGTGCCTAAGAGTCTGCCCCTGAGTACCTCTTTGTTGCTCAGATGTAGCCCTCTCTCTCTAGCTAACCCAACTCAGCAGGTGAACTCACTACCCTCCCTGCTACATGGGATCTGACTCCCAGGGGTGTAAATCTCCCTGGCAATGCAGGATAAGACTCCTGAGGATGAATCTGGACCCAACATCATGGGATTGAGAACATCTTCTTGACCAAAAAGGGGACACGAAATGAAACGAAATAAAGTTGTAGTGCATGAGAGATTCCAAATGGAGTCAAGAGGTCACTCTGGTGGGCATTCTTATGCACTATATACGTAACCCTTTCTAGGTTTTAATGCATTGGAATAGCTAGAGGTAAATACCTGAAACTATCAAACTGCAACCCAGTAGCCTTGATTCTTGAAGATGACTATATAGCAATGTAGCTTACAAGGGGTGACAGTGTGATTGTGAAAGCCTTGTGGATCACACTCCCTTTATCCAGTGTATGGATGGGTGAGTAGAAAAATGGGGACAAAAACTAAATGAAAAATAGGGTGGGGGAAATGATTTGAGTGTTCTTTTTTACTTTCATTTTTTATTCTCATTTTTACTTATTCTGGTATAAGGAAAATGTTCAAAAAATAGATTGGGGTGATGAATGCAAAACTATATGATGGTACTGTGAACAGTCGATTGAACACCATGGATGACTGTATTATATGTGAATATATCTCTAAAACTGAATTTAAAAACAAAAAAAAATCAATTCAAACATCAATGAGCTGAGGAGGGGCAAGATGGTGGCATAGAGAGGTGTGGAATTTAGTTAGTCTCCTGGAGCAACTAATAAACAACCAGGAACAACTAGTAGATAATCTGGAATAACTGCTGGGGGACAACTGTGACTGTCCACACATTGTACACCAACCTGGAATGGGTGGAATGGCTAAGACTGCAGCATAAAAGCTGCAAGTAAAACTCTGTAACCATGCCAGGAGCCCCCTCCCCATGGCAGCCTGAGCTGCAAGGCCTCGCTGGAACAAACGAATATAACTCAACCTAGCTCAGACACAGAGCAGCTGTGAGTGAAATTTTGGAGCGCAACATGAGTTACATTTTGAAGAGGAGCTACAGCTGAAAGAGGACAAAACACCCCAAAAGCAACATTTTGGAGAAGCCATCTTGAAATGCAACCTGGGAGTAAGTGGACCCCAGCCACATGCCTTCTGAGCTAACAGAGGTTTTCTGGATGCCAGTGGCCATCCTTTAGTGAAGGTACCCTATTGTTGATGCCTTACCTTGGACACTTTATGGCCTTAAGACTGTAACTTTGTAACCAAATAAAACCTCTTTATAAAAGCCAATCCATTTCTGGTGTTTTGCAAAATGGCAGCATTAGCAAACCAGAACAAGCACGAATAGCCAATGTTGACTCCAGAAGAAACAGATGACCTCAACAAACCAGTCACAAGAGATTGAGTCAGTCATCAAAAAGCTCCCAAAGAAGAAAAGCCCAGGACCAGACGGCTTCACATGTGAATTCTAGCAAACATTCAAGAAAGAATTAGTACCAATCCTGCTCAAACTCTTCAAAAAAATAGAAGAGGAGGGAAAACTACCTAACTCATTCTATGAAGCCAACATCACCCTAATACTAAAGTCAGACAAAGGTACTACAAAAAAAGAAAATTATAGACCAATCTCTTCAATGAACATAGATGCAAAAATTCTCAACAAAAATACTTGGAAATTGAAACCAGCAGCACATTAAGAGAATTATACACCATGATCAAGTGGGATTTATTCCAGGAATGCAAGGCTGGTTCAAGATAAGAAAATCAATTAATGTAATACCCCAAATCAATAAATCAAAATGAAAGAACCACATGATCATCTCTATTGATGCAGAAAAGGCATTTGACAAAATTCAACATCCTTTCTTGATGAAAACACTTCAAATAATAGGAATAGAAGGGAAATTTCTCAATATGATAAAGGCAATATGTGAAAAACCCATAGCTAACATCATACTCAATGGAAAAGACTGAAAGCTTTCCCTCTAAGATCAGGAACAAGACAGGGATCCCTACTGTCACTACTGGTATTCAACATTGTGCTGGAAGTTCTAGGTAGTGCAATTAGACAAGAAAAGGAAATAAAAGGCATTCAAATCAGAGAAGTAGTAAAACTTTCACTGTTTGCAGATGACGTGATCCTCTATGTAGAAAATCCAGAAAAATCTGCAGCAAAGCTACTAGAGCTCATCAATGAATAAAGCGAAGTGGCAGGCTACAAGATCAACATGCAAAAATCAGTAGTTTTTCTATACACAAGTAATGAGCAACAGAAGGAGGAAATCAAGAAAAAAATTCCATTTACAATAGCAACCAGAAGAATCAAGTATTTAGGAATAAACTTAACCAAGGCCATAAAAGACCTATACAGAGAAAACTACAAGAAACTGCGTAAAGAAATCGAATAGGACCTCGAAAAATGAAAGAACATACTGTGTTCATGGATTGGAAGACTAAACAGTTACAATGTCAATTCTACCTAACCTGATTTATAGATTCAATGCAATACCAATTAAAATCTCAATAGCTTACTTTGCAGAAATAGAAAAACCAATGACCAAATTTATTTGGAGGGGCAAGGTGCCCCAAATAGCTAAAAATATCTTGAGAAAGAGGAAGGAAGTGGGAGGTCTCACACTACCTAACTTTGAAGCATACTTCAAAGCAACAGTGGTCAAAAGAGCATGGTACTGGCATAAAGACATGGAATTGAACTAAGCATTCAGAAATAGACCCTCTCATCTATGGACATTTGATCTTTGATAAGGCTGTCAAGCCAAAGCAACTGAAACAGAGAAGCCTCTTTAATAAATCGTGTTTGGAGAACTGTATATCCATATCCAAAAGAGTGAAAGAGGACTCCTTTCTCACACCTTATGTAAAAATTAACTTAAAATGAATTGTACTGGTTTCTTTGAACCGAAGAGTTCATTTCTCAGCTTATCTCATTCTGCTTGCATTTTACTATAAGCTGCAAGGAGAAGCCAGGCCACACTCTTCAATATTTAGTGTCGGAATCTATTTAATTAAGTATCCCAGGTCGTCGTTTTCAAATTCTACCTTCCATCCAACACCAGGACTCAATTTTGCCAAAGTCTCTGTCAGTTTAAAACAAGGATAGCCTTTCTTCCAGTTGACAACAGCACATTTATCTTTTCTGTTCAAGGCCTTATTGGAAGTATCTTTAGAGTCCATATTTCCACAAACAATCTCTTCAAAGCATTCTTGGCTTTTTCTATCAAGCTCCTCACAATTCTTCCACAATCTTCACCTTATCCATTTAAAAAACCGTTCCAACATGTTTGGTATTTGCAAACTCAGCAGCACCCCACTTCTCTATTACCAAAATCTGTTCCAGTTTGCTAAGACTGCCATTTTGCAAAAACACCAGAAATTGATTGGCTTTTATAAAGGGGGTTTATTTGGTTACACAGTTATAGTCTTAAGGCCATAAAGTGTTGGAGTTAAGGCATCAACAATTGGGTACCTTCACTGGAGAAAGGCTATTGGAATCCAGAAAACCTCTCTTAGCTGGGAAGGCATGTGGCTGGCGTTTCAGCTCCTCTCTCAGCTCCTGTGCATTCTTTAAAGTGTCCTCTGAGGCTGCAGCTGCTCTTCAAAATGTCCCTCTCAGTTGCCTTCTGGTCCTTCTGTCTGTGAACTCTTTTATATGACTCCAGTGATCCAGTTAACACCCACCATGAATGCACAGTGTAACACCTCCATGGAAATTACCCAAGCAAATGTTTCACTCACAGTTGATTGAGTCATATCTCCACGGAAACAATCAATCAAAGAATTCCAATCTAATCAACACTAATACGTCTACCCCCACAAGACTGCATCAAAGAACATGGCATTTTCTGGGGGGACATAATATATACAAACCAGTACATGGATCAAGGATCTAAACATTAGCACTAAGACCATAAGACTTTTAGAAGAAAACGCAGGGAAATATCTTAAAGATCTAGTGATAGGAGGTGGTTTCCTAGACCTTACACCCAAAGCACGAGCAATCAAAGAATAGATAAATGGGATCCCCTCAAAATAAACACTTTTGTACATCAAAGGACTTTGTCAGAAAAGTAAAAACACAGCCTACACAATGGGAGACAATATTTGGAAACCACACATCAGAAAAGGGTTTAATATCCAGAATATATAAAGAGATCCTACAACTCAACAAGAGAAAGATAAACAACCCAATTTAAAAATGGGCAAAAGATATGGACAGACACTTTCCTGAAGAGAAAATACAAATGGCTCAAAAACATTTGAAAAGATGCTCAATTTCACTGGCTATCAGGGAAATGCAAATCAAAACCACAATGAGATATCATCTCACACCTATCAGAAAGGCCATTATCCAAAAAACAGAAAATTCAAGTGCTAGACAGGATGTGGAGAAAGAAGCACACTTTTTCACTGTTGGTGGGGATGTAGAATGGTGCAGCCAGTCTAGAAGGCAGTGTAGTGGTTCCTCAGGAAGCAAAGTATAGAACTGCCATAAGCTCCAGCAATTCCATTACTAGGTATATACAAAGAGGAACTGAAAGCTAAGGCACAAACGGACATCTATAGACTGATGTTTATAGTGGCATTATTCACAATTGCCAAGAGATGGAAACAGCCCAGATGTCCATCAGTGGACAAGTGGATAAACAAACTGTGGTATATACATACAATGGAATATTACACAGCTGTAAGACAGAACAAAACCATGGAATATATAATAACGTGGATGAAGCTTGAGGATGTTATTTTAAGCGAAGTTAGCCAGAAACAAAAGGACAAATACTGTATAGTCTCACTAATATGAACTAACATTAATGAACAAACTTTGAGAGTTAAGGCTGAGAACACAAGTTATCAGGAGATAGAAAGACGGCAGAGATCAGGCATTTGATGTTGAAGGATTATAGAATGTTCAACAGGATTGACTGTGTAGATCCAGATATGGAGAGTGCAGTGCTATGTGATGGTAGCACAGTGTTGTAGGTGCACTTACCAAAGATGTCTGTGAGTAAAGTTGAAAGAAGAGGGCTGGGGGCATATATTACCAGAGGGAAGGATGGAGATAAAGACTGGGACTGTGAAACCTAGAGTGGTTAGTGATGGTGACTAAATACATAAACGTAAAAATGTTATTACATGTGGGAGAACAAATGAATGTTAACCTTGCAAGGTGTGAAAAAGGGATGGTATTAGAGAAAAAAATATAATCAATGCAACTGGAGTCTGGGGTTGGCAGTAACATTGTAGTATGCTCCCAGTGAATGTGGCAAAGGCAATATACCAAAGCTAAATGTCTGAGAGAGGGGGGTGTTAGGGATGGGTACAGGATTCTTGGTGGTGGTGGTGTTGACTGACCTTACTGCTGTATTTTATTTTCACTTCACCTTTTATCCTTTTTATTATTCTTTTGTTTCAGCTCTTTTTTTGAGTAATGAATATGTGTAAGTGCTAATTGTAGTGATGAATGAACAACTATATGGTGATACTGTAAACAATTGATTGTACACTGTGGATGACTGTATGGTATTTGAATATATCCCTATAAAATTTCAGGGAAAAAAATAGGCAAAGGGACACAAGTGCTGGAGAGAACTTGGAGAGAGAGATGTATGTATTCACTGTTCATACATCTCTCTCTCCAATGGTGTAGCCTATATCTGGAGGACAGTGTGGTGGTTCCACAGGAAGCTAGGTAGGTGGGTGTCACAAGATCCTGCAACCTCATTATGGGGTATATACTTGGAAGACTGGAGAGCAGTGACAGGAATAGACATTGCACACTGGTGTTTATGGCAACAGTATTCATGATTTGCAATGTATGGAGGTGGCCTAACAGTACATTGACTGATGGAAAGAATGGTGAACTGTGGTGTATACATACAATAGAATATTGAACGGCTACAAGAAGGAATGAAGCTGTGAGACATGCAACCAGGTAAATGGATCTTTTTTTTTAATTTTTAGATTTTTTTTTTAATGGATCTTGAGTGCAGCATTTTGAGTGAAGCACGCCAGCAACAAGAGGACAAGCATTATGATGCCTCACTAATATGGACTAACTATAATGTGTAAACTGAGAACTAAATCTAAGGGCGCAGCTTATCAGAGGAATGCTTATTGTAATGGTCCCTAGATTGTAAGCTCTTACAGCAGTCACATTTATTCCTGAGTTGTAATGGTTATTTCTAAATCCTGAGATGCCGAGCTCCTTGTGTATAACCTGGTCAGTCTCTGGAACTTGGGGTATCTGTGTAACACCCGAGACTCGGAGCTAGAGCTTGGCAGCTATGAATGTCAGTATTACCCCATATGGCAACTGTTGAAAGAGCTGAAAAAGAGTTCAGACTTAGAGATACGGATGAAGCGGATCTGGTTAGGACTAAAGCAAATCAGGCCCAAGGGTAAAGGACGATACTGACTGGGTTTGGGGGCTACAACTTTTGTGAGAGACCAAGGAAGGAGATATTTATTTGGTGCGGGATCTACATTTTCTGTAGCACACTAGATAATTTAACTTGGACGATCAATTTGTTTGAGCACCATAGGTGCACGGACCTGTGAATGGGAAGTGGGATTTGGTGAGTTTGTACACTGGGGTGAAATCCCGATGCATCCCAGAGTGATGTGGGCAGAGAGTAGAAGTGTATTTGTGTACCACCCCACCTCACCCCACCCCCACCCCCACCCCCACCGAGGAACTGGGGAGAAATGCGGAAATGCTGGACTTCCCTACCTGGGCTATTGCTGATTTCCCTGCAAACACTGAGGACTGCCAATTTAGTGAGCTAAGCCCTCAATCTAGGGGCTTTCCCTTGTGAGGCTGGTTGCTGCAAGGGAGAGGCTAAGCCTACTTATAATTGTGCCTAGGAGTCCCCCCTCCCAAAGAGCCTCTTTGTTGCTCAGATGTGCCCCACCGCCCCACAAGCCCACTCAGCGGGTGAACTCATTGCCTTCCCCCCTACATGGGACGTGACACCAGGTGTGTAAATCCCCCCTGGCAATATGGGAAGTGACCCATGGAGATGAGCCTGGACCTAGCTCTGTGGGAATGAGAGGATCTTGACCAAAAGGGAGAAGAGAGATGAAACAAAATAAGGTTCCAGTGGCTGAGAAATTTCAGATGGAGTTGGGAGGTCACTCTGGAGGGTATTCTTATGTGCTATACAGATATCACTTTTTGGTTTTTAGTGTGTTGGAATGGCTAGAGGGAAATACCTGAAGCTGTCGAATTGCAACCCAGTGACCTTGATTCTTGAAGACGATTCTATAACTATGTAGCTTGCACAGTGTTACTGTGTGATTGTGAAAACCTTGTGGCTCGCACTCCCTTTGTCCAGTGTATGGACGGATGAATGGAAAACTCGGCACAAAAATTAGATGACGAATAGGATGGAATGGAGGGGATGGAAAGATTTAGGTGTTCTTTTTTGCTTTTATTTTTATTTTGGAGTAAGGAAACGGTTCAAAGATTGATTCTGGTGATGAACACACAAATGTGTGATGGTGCTGTGAATAGCTGATTGTACACTGAGGATAACTGTAGGGTGTGTGAATATATCTCAATTAAACTGTATTTAAAAAAAGTAAATGAATAATGGGGAGAGGAGGGGAATGGGATGTTTTGGATGTTCTTTTTTATTTTAATCTTTATTTTGTTTTTTGGAGTAATGAAAATGTTCAAAGATTGATTGTGGTGATGAATGCACAACTATATGATGATACTGTGAACAACTGATTGTACACTTTGAATGACGTATGTTATGTGATTATATCTCAATAAGACTCCATTAAAAAAAGAAAAGAAATAGCCAAAGATAGGTTTAGGATGTTAAAAGAGCTTCTGTAACCTGAAATACAGGGCCTTGAACAAAGTAAGCATGTGCATTTATGTTGAAAGAAATAGTTTATTCCTTAAGATGCCAAATAAAGATCTACTGTATTATCATTACAATAAATGAAGTAATGGGGCACAATAGAGAAAAGAGCTGGTCCTTGACCTGGATGAGAAGTAATTTAAATTTTAAGTTTGTTTTTTTTTTTTTTTTTTTTAAATCATATGGACTTTTTGGAAGCATCCTAAAGATTACAAAACAGCTTTATTCACGTTTTTAAAATAAAACTGGCAAAACCATCCTGGGACATTTAATAAAGGAGGTAAAAGCTTGCCCATATTTAAGGTAAAGCAGCTGAAATATGAAGTGATTCAAGCTACTTAAAAAGAGAACCAGTTTTTTCCTGCAATTTTTTCATCATTATGTACTTTCACCCCACTGCTATGCCCTAGAGCTCTGGAAGTTGAGGGTATCAGGGACTGGCAGCCTTGCCCTCTGAAGGCTATGACTTTACCCTTAAACCTTTAGAGGCATAAGTTCAATTCCCATTACCCTTGTCCATGCACTACCTAAAACTAATTTAACTGCTTGCCATCTAACTTCTCCTAGCGATACTCAGAAGAGACCACCAGAAACTATTATTCACTTGTCTAAGCCCAGTGTTCAGAATGGTACCTGGCTCAAAAAACATTATGAATGAATAGATTACTTAGTTTCCAAGTTGGAACCTGAAATCACACTCAATTTCTTTTTCTTTACACCCAATTCAAATTAATCATTATGGTAGGCTGAATTATGTACCCCAGAAAAAAAAAAAGCTTGTTCTTAATCCATTCCTGTGGGTGTGAAGCCATCCTACATGGAAACTTTTGAAGGTGTTATTTTTAATGTTTGGCCCAACTGAATGTGGTTGGGCCTTAATCCAATAATTGGAGGATTTATGAAGAGAAAGCCACCCTGAGAAGTGGTTGAAAGTCAACAGAACCTGGAACAGAAAGGAGGAGACTGTTGCCATTTGATGGGAAGGCCAAGGAATCCAAGCCTTCTAGCCTCTGAAACCAAGAGCCAACAAATTCTTGTTAAGCCAGCCCATTGTATGGTATTTGTCATAGCAGCAGGGAAACTAAGAGAGCCATCCATCAAGCCCTAATTACCAAATCCTTATCTTTTGGATTCATCTACTTCATTTATGTCCACTATCATTACAACCTACTAACTGGTTTCCCTGTTTCTTGTTTTGCAAACTTTCAATCTGTAGAGGTAGAGCAATCTTTCCAAAACGCATATTAATCATGCCATTCACCTTTTAAAATATTTCAACTTCCCACAGCCCTTAAAACAAAGTCCAAACTCCTTAGCACAACAAACAAGGCCCTTCATGATCAGGATGCTACCAACTGATAGAGTTCTTATCGCTATTGATTCCCTGGCATTCTATCTTCTGGTTATACTGAAAGATTTGCAGTCCCAATAGGTTATGCTCTCTGTTACCCTGGGGCCTATACACATACTGTTCCCTCTGACTTTACTGTCCTCTCCATGGCTCCCCATCTTGGAATTGTTAAATCCTATTCATACTTTAGAATTCAGCTTAGCCACCCAAGAAGAAGCCTTCTTTAACCTGCCCTCTACCCTTCACCTTGGTAACGCTCGTTTAGATACTCCTCCAGAGTGCTCCCCATAACAGTTTATTTGCACTGTTTTCCTTTCTAGCCTGTAAGTTCCTTAAGAGCAAAGAATTGTGGTTCATTTATCTTTGCCTCTCCAATTTCAATATAATGTTACTGTTTATTGAATAAATGAATTCTTGACATTATTGAATGAATCAATGAATTCCAGTGACCAACTTCAATCCATTTTAGGAATGTACTGTTGTAACCTCATTGTTGCTCTTACCTGGAGCTCTGCACCTCTGAAATGTTAAGTCTTAACGTCCCACCATGTGACCAAAAACTACTCTCCTTTCAGTGCTCTCACATTTATTATAATAAGTAAAAAAAAAAAAAAAAAAAAAGGCCTCACTTCTTTTTCTGCATTCAGCCCAGACATACTGGTAACTTACTCTAAAATAGTTAAGGGGGAAAAAAGTTCTTTATACTGTATTTGAAACTTAAAAAAAGATGCATTGCTTGCTAATTCTTTTGAGACAGGTTTTTGTTGTTTTAGAGTGAATGCTAAGTGCCAACTACAGCTTTAAGGTTGGCAGAACTAGATTAGATGTATGGTTGAGCCCGTTACTTCTGAGCCACATTACTAAACACCTCCATTTGAATATATCATGGGCACCATGATCTCAGTATGTCCAAAACTGAACTCATCATTTTCCAACTAAACTCCCTTCTATTATTAGTGAAAGGCATTGCTAACTGCCTAGTCTCTCAACTAGACTTACAGTCATTCTAGAATTCTCCCTCTACCATACACTCCATATCCAAACACTGGTCAAGTCGTCTACTCAATTCATGTGCATGTTTTCTTTTGTATTCTCCATTGCCACTGCCTTATTTCAAGCTTGCATTATCCTACACCTGACCTATTCCAGTCGGCTCTAAATTAATGACCCTGTCTCCAAATGTGTCCTCCTCCTCCACATTGGAGGTCTTCTTCATGATAAATGAATGGCTCCTCAATATAGAGCCATCTACTCTAGGGGTTTCCAAACAAGGGTTCAGGATCTGCCAGTTTACTAGGAGGCTTTTATTTTCATTTTTAATATGTACAGCTTAGATTATCTGGATGACCATTTATGATTATACTGCAGTCAAGCAATCCTACTTTTAATGATTAAAGGCTATAGAGGCATATTTACCATGTAAATGATGCATTAGTTCCTCATGAAAGGCAAACGATATACAGGAGAGCTGCTGTTGTGGGAAAAATGGAGTCATCTATTCCATGGCTGGTATGCAAAAGAATATCACTACTTGATGCCATTTACACATGATGCAAATTTACTTTCAGGAAAAACATCATCCATTGCTTAATGTTGTAAATTTAAAATTTACCATTTCTGTAGTCTTGTTTGTATTTAATTTATAAATTTATTTTTTATTTTATAGCTGTATAAAGCTCTAAGAATAAGGAGTTTATGAATGTTTTATGTTTGCACATACTTAAGTAACATTATAATAAATATATAATTTAATTCAATACTGAAGTGACTATGAGAATTTTCCTTCTTTAAAAGGGGTTAAGACATCATTCAAGTTTAAGAAATGATGATCTACCCATTGAATGGTACAAAATAAGCCAGCAATAGCTTGAAATTACATATTTTCTGTATTATAGGTTAGATTGCTTTCTTAGGTCATTCCCATACACCTCTCACTAAGTAGAATGGAGGCTGTTCCAATTATTATGGCTTCATAACAAATTATCCCAAAACTCAGTGGCATAAACAACCATTTATTATGCTCATCTATTCTGTGGATGAGGAATCTGGACAGGATATAGTCAAGATTATTTTTCTCTTCTCCATCACGTCTGGGATTTCAGTTGGAAGGCTTAATGGCTGAAACCTGGAATCCTCAGAAGGCTCATTCGTTCACATATCTGGAGGTTGATGTTCACTGCTGGCTGGGTGTCTCAGTTCTTTTCCACATGGGCTTTGTCATATGGTCTGTCTGTGTGGACTAGTTTTTGGCTTCCTCTAAACACAGTACCTACGTTCCAAGGGCAAACTTCCCAAAAGAGAGAGAACCAAGCAAAAGAGCTATCTGTATTGTCCTTTATGAACCAGACTTGGAAGTCATGCACTTATTCATTAGAAGGTTGTCTCATATTATAAGGGAGAGGAATTAGACTCCACCTTTTGATGGGATTAGTGTTAAGGTTCTAGAAGAGCATGAGAGACAGTAAATACCATTGTGACCATTTTTTTTGGAAAAATACAATATGCCAGAGAGGCTATATAAAGATGTAGGATCTTTTTATTCCCAGGGATCTTCCAGTTAAACATTCAATTTCTTACATTTGCTCTCCCTATTAATGGTAAACATCTTGGAGGAAATTAATACATATTGCCTACCATGTATCAGGCACTGCTATAAACACTAATGTATGTTTGCTGTATTAAGAATATTCAATTCTGCTATAGGAATCAAGAGAAGTAAGGGAGCAAATAGTTTGTGAAATATAAGATGTGTTAAGTATAAATAGTAAACACATTAGTAACCCCTGAGGCATGTTAAAAATAGAATAAAAGGAATGTGTGTTGAACATAGATAAAAATAATAGAACAAATAAGAGTATCACATATATAAAAAGGGCTGGAAGGACCAAGTAAATCCTGAATATTTATAAGGTATAGGTCATGCCACTTTCCAATTGACAACTCTGCTATTCCTAAATCAGCAACCCATTAGTGACTTCCATTCTGGCCCCACATGTGCACTGCGTAAGAAACACAGATCATACCCATAGCTGATTAGCAGACTAATTTGAGGAGTTATACCTGTGGCCAGGCATATCCACTCCTGTTTCTCTCCAAAAGAGCAAGTATGTGTTGGATCTAAGTACCTTCTTTCTGAGTTCTCTTGCTTACTCTCAGTTCCGGTCTTCATAATCACCCCACCATCTGTGAAGGTTGATGCAGCAAAGGCAGGATTTATGAACACTCACTATTGTGAAATTGAGATAGGGTGGCCTTTCCACTCCTTCCTCACATCCTATCCTAAATATGTTAGCCTACTTCATCCCTTTAACCTTGCTTCTCTTTGTATGTTTTAAATTGATTCAATAAACCATGTGATTCAAGCATCTCAATTTGATCTGAGCCTTTCTGTTCCATGACCTCTTGGACAGCCCACCCTTGGAGGCAACTATTGCATTAAGGTGATTTCTGAGCCCAACAAATGCTTTACAAGTAATATATTATTAAATTCCCTCAACAACCTTAAAGAAAGGATTTATTCTTATCCTACAGATTAGGAAACTGAGTCACAGAGAGGCTATGTAGTTTGCCGAAAATAGCACATTTAATAAATGGGGGAGCCAGAATTGAAACCCACAATGATTAGGCTCCAAGGGTCCATGTTCTTTTTTTCTCTAAGATCATTCATTTCGTATTTTCAATACCTACAATGATGACATGCAGTAGGCATGATTGATGAATTTATCTAAATGAATTTGCCATGTGACTTATATGGTATACTGCCTAACTTCTTTGAGACTCAGTTTTCTCATAGAATTTATATGTCTATTATTTAAACAGTGCATGTTAAAAAAAGCACTTGGCTTGGTTACCTAAGAAAAGGTAACTTTCTTCCCCATCACTGGGGTAGGTTTTAGAAAAAGCTTTTAGTCATTCTCAAAGCTTAAGTAAAAATTCTATCCTATTTTACCATATTTCAGCTACCCACAAAACAGGTGCATGCTATTCAAGGGATGGCAGGGTCCCCTTTATTGAGCATCAAGCTTCGTAAATTATTCTCTTTCACCTTACTTTTATATATTAGATAAACAATTTAGTTATTGTTTATCTAATAAATATTGTTTATCTAATAAGTAAAAAATTTAGTTATTTTTGGATAGTTCCCCCCCCAAGAAAAGAATATTAGTAATTATATCCTTATATTAGTAATGCAGCCAAATTATTGTCACCACCAGTAGCCATGATTTCTTGCCATTATACCAGTTTCCTCTCTCTACCACTTTAACTTGTGGCTTTGAAAAGAGCCTCCCTTCAATGGCATTTAGCAGGGAGATAAACTTAGCTAAATTATTTATGATAAGACTCAGTTTCTCCACCTGTCATATGATGGAAATTACTATATCTACCCCAGAGATGGCCTGAAGATTAAATGCGTTAATTCACATAAGGTGCTTAGCATAGCACCTAGCACTTTTTAAGAGCTCAAAAAATTTTAACTACTGTTATTATTAAAAGCTTTGTTTGTTGAAACAATTTCACAGAACTTTCAAAATATTTTCCTGAATTTAGTAATGTTTCCCTCTCCTCACTCTCAAACCCCAGCTACCCCAACAACACACACGCTTTTACCTCAACCACTTCCTCTTTTCAGTTGCTTAAGTACAGAAAAAAACCAGCCCTTTTACCTCATCACTTTTTTAACATGTGGCTTTCTTTTTTTATCAGCAGTGTGGCATTTTCACCCCACCAATTCACACAACAATAGCGCGGTCTCCTTATCTCATCCTGTGGGTTATGGTACCACCACCTGGCAGCCTCTCGGGACTTATCGACTTAGCGCGACATACCGTGTTCCTGAGGCACAGCGACGGCTAGCTGGGGAATATCGACCTGCAGAGGTGACCTGTCACGTCCAGGCACTTCCTGTACCAGGTAAGAAAAGCCCGGGAACCGCGAGACGGGTCGAGTCCCTCAAGTGTCAGGGAGGGAAGCGAGGCTGGGTGGGCTCCGGGTGAGATCCTCGGGGCCGACGAGAGGCGGAGCCGGAGTAGTGGGGCGGGGCCGGCGCGGGGAGGCTGGTCCCTGAGGCGGGGCCGCGCTGAGGGGCGGTGACGGCGCGGGGAGGCTGGTCCCTGAGGCGGGGCCGCACTGAGGGGCGGGGACGGCGCGGGGAGGCTGGTCCCTGAGGCGGGGCCGCGCTGAGGGGCGGTGACGGCGCGGGGAGGCTGGTCCCTGAGGCGGGGCCGCGCTGAGGGGCGGGGACGGCGCGGGGAGGCTGGTCCCTGAGGCGGGGCCGGCGCTGAGGGGCGGGGACGCCCAGCTGGCGCAGTGGAGTGGGGCGGCCTGGTGCGGGGAGCAGGCGAGAGGCGGGGCCTGCAGGGGTAGGACACCCGGCGCCCAGCTGAGTTGTGTTAGGAGGCCCGCGGCGGCGCTTGGTTACCTCAGATGCTGTAGTTCTGGCGGAGTCTGCGCGATGGGCGACCCGGAAAGGCCGGAAGCGGCCAGGCTCGAGCATGATGAGGTAAATGTCTCTGCAGCTTCCTCTCCCGCCCCGCAGTCACGCCCTGTCTTTAGATTGTAAGTTGCTTCGGGGACCTGCAAATTGTAGGACCGCTGTGGGAACTTCTCCCTATCGCAGTCAGAAACCCTGGTCAGGCCGGGCCGCGCACCCTCGCCGCAGCCTGGTTTCGTCGTCGCAAAGGCCTGCGGGGTCGTCCCTGGGGAGATTGAGAAGGGAGCCGGGTTTCCGCTCCGCTGCCTGCTCGGGGAACTGTGGAGGGCAAACTGAGTCTTCAGACCGGGGCGAAGTGCATCCCCTTGTTTATCCACCTCATACTCTCCTCTCCTCCTTCCCTGTTCTGGAGCCCTGGTCCGGGAAACTGATGCAAGGAAAGATGACTGGTGGACCTACTGAAGTAGGTCCCATCTCATCTCTGGACGGTTAAATGGAATTGAACGCTTATGGAAATTGAGATAGATGGATGGAGTGATGGCAGGTAGAAGGGGGACGGGAAGTCCTCAAAATCATGGAAGAAATTAGGTTAGGGGGCCAGTTTTGGTTAGATCGGGACCGGGCTGCTTAACTAGCTGTGAATCTTTGGGGTTTCACTTTCTTCGGTTATACAGTGGAAGTGATACCAACCTCACAGGGGATTAAGTAAACTGTTGAATGCAAAGTGCCAAGAAAGTTGTAGGTGCTTAATAAACCTAAGTTAACATGCTCATCCACTCTGCTTCGACAATAATAGAAGTACTATACTTAGTAACAGCAAATAAACCAGAGTTTATTGGACTGTAGGGTTGAATTGTAGGTAGTTTAAATGGTTACTCTATAATTTTCATACTCTTATTTTACAAATACTGCTAAACAATTTATGTACAAGAGAAATATTTTGTATTTATCTTGGACTTACTGCTGTATGTGTGATGTCATTGATTTAATACTGTGAAAAGTTGGAGAGAAAATAAGAGTTTCAGATTAGAGAGACCCATGTGTAGCCCTACATTTCTTTAGAAAGGTTAGTTGGAGGCTCCTGGTTTGGGGTTTGGTTTTATTTAATTGCGATTTTGTAAACACTTAGTAACTCATAAACAAATTTTTAAATATCCCTCAAACTTTTCTTTTTAAAATGAGTCCGTTTAGTACTGATTTCCCCACTCTACTCGAACAATTGAAGCTTTTCTGTTTGTGCTAATGGCATCAGCAGTCACTGAGGTTTAAGACCTAGAAGTTATCTTTTCATTTATTACCCCTACTTCAGTGATACAGACCCACAAAGACAGAGGCAGAATTTTAGGTCTAGCATCTAGTCCGACAGTTTTTAACTTCAGATGCCAGGATGCCAGAAACCAATTGTTTCTCTCTATCTGGTAGTGCAGCAGGAGTCAATTGCATCAGAATCAGCTGGAATACTTTGTTAAAAAAATAGATACTGGGCCCATACCCCAAGGAAGCGAATCAAAATCTCTTGGGATGCGTCTGGGGTTTGCTTTTTTAACAAGCACTTTGGGTGATTCCAATACACATACTTTACGAAACACTGCCCTAAAAGCTACATAGATGGGCTTAAAGAAGGTTTATGAATCCCCAATGTTATATGTAGATTTTGTGTATGCAAATGTGAATCTTCTGAGAAAGGGGTCCATAGCTTTCACGAGTTTCTCAAAGTAAACTATCATTAATTAAATTCATAACCCCTATTTTCAAGGTAAGAAAATTTAGACCAGAAAAGATTAAATAATGTGCCCAAGACCACACAACTCAGTAGTGGAGCTTGGTCTAAAACAAAATTATTGCTCCTAGGCCAGTATTTGTTAGATCTGGTGGGAATGGGGGAATGAAAATAAAAATATCTGTAAATACTGTATGAGCATGATAGCATCCAAAGATGCCACTTCATCCAAGACATAGACCAAGAGGTAAAGGCAAATAAATGGAAGTAGTGGAATTGGGGCTAGATCGAACATAGAGGCCATGTAGAATGCCAGCCTAGATCAGGTCGCAGTGAGGGCCACCTGGGGAATCTTGACCTAGATAGGTGTCCTGGCATGTCCAGGAACCTCTTGGGACCAAGTGACCAGAAACTGAGGCAGGCAGAAAATGAAAGTGTCATTCTGGAAGAGACAGCAGAATGTTGCCAAGGAATACCTACTGTCAAACTATTTCAGATTCTCATCACTTCACATCTGTGCAGTTAAAACTCACTTGTCTCTGTACCTCCAGTCTAACCTGCAGTCAAATCCTGTTTATCACTGCCACATTAATCCTTTATTAAACCAGTGCCTCCACATCATCCCCCCCCCCCCAAATAAAAACCCCCAAAAGTGTCTCACCACCAAAGAAATGCCTTACTCCTCAGACTGGCAAAGTCTTGTCGAAGTTGCCTTTTTATGCTAACAGCCACGTCTTAATTCAGGCCCTCATCCACCATGACTCCTTAGTAGCTACCCAAATCTAGTGTTTCTGTTTTCTAATTCATCCTGTGCATGGATATAAGCTTACTATTCCTCATGCCACTTCTATTTGTGTTAATTTCTTATTCAGAAACTCTCCATGATTATCCATAGGAACAATTTTCAAACTATACTCCTCGGGGGTGGGAGCAAATAGAGAGAGATGAAGTGTGAGTCTCCCAGCAACCCAGATGTTTGAAAATCTTTGGTCCACAGTATTAATTCCTAACCTCTTAGTCTGATTGATATCCAGAGCCTAGCTCCATGTGTCCTTTATGGAATTCCTCCGTCTCTGTTGACCCTGTGCTTTAGTCAAGTCATCTCACTTTCCTGTCTCTGCTTTTGTTTGTCCTACCTCCATTTTAGTCACTTTAAATCCCAGCTGGTTCTTCTTCAGTCTGCCCTTTATTGGCATTCTCTGGAGGTGCACTCTCAGTTGTCTTGCTGCTCTAGATGATTTGCTTCCATTCCCATGATGACTACTAAAGGGATCTCCACCACTTCTGCACAGTAGTGCTGCCTTTTCAGCTACCTGCTGGACACCTTGAAACTTAACTCATTATCCAATTTCCTAAGTTACTTTTTAACAACTTTGTACCTTTTTATTGTTGTCGCTTGGGTTGGTGGGGAGAATTAATTCACACTAAAATTTTGTTAACATCTAATTTGAGAAGCAAGAATTGTTGTCTGATTTATTCACTTATTCCCCAGGTACTGTACACCTTCTACATGCCTCTCATTTATTGTTTTGATCACCCAGGACTGGAGCTGGAAACCTCAAGTGCATCTTCAACTCTTAGCCTGTTGTCCCAATCCATTTTTTTAGTAAGAATAATTATTTCTACTTCTGTATATCTCGTAAATCAGTCTTCTTCTTTTGTGTTTCTGCTGATGATATCCTAGTTCAGTCAAGAGATAGGTAGTACAATAATCTCTATCTCCACTTTCTCTTCTCACATATTTCTACAAAAGTGGTCTTAAAACAGATCCAATTATGTTACTTGCCTGATTAGAAATCTTCAGTGGCTCCCAATATTCTATAGGTTGGAGTCTAGATGCCAAAGTGTGATATACCAACACAGGCCATGTTGACCTGCTCCAAAGTTTTTTAAAAATCAACTTTTAAATATCCATTTAATATGTAAAGTGGATATACCTTAACCTCAGAAAAGCTTAGAGATGGCGTATGCATTTTAAAAACTGGCAGTTAATTTTTTTTTCTTCATCAGAATGATGACATTAAAGTAAAAAAGGAAGTGTCAAAACAGCTGTATCAAAAGGGCTATTGGAAAATAGCTGTGGCAAAACTGATAACATATTTACATTCAGGGCCCTCCCATGTGTAACACCTGAGCCCATTTTTCACACAAAATCATAAGTGGAACACCAGTTGGTAAATCAAATCTATTTTTGTCTATTTTATTAGTATAATTTTATTTATTTTTTTTTGTTTTTGTTTTTGTTTTATTTATGTTACTGTTTATAACACTTACTTAAAAAGTCAATCATTGTAATGATGAAGCTGTTTTGATGCACCCATTATTTTAAGTTGGAGAACAGATGATAGTTGAAGATTTATATCAAACTTAGCAAACAGTTTCTTTTCATATTTATCAAAAGTTCTTTTAATCAACTCATTCCTAACCAACTCTATGGATTTACCAACACTGTAAACTATATGGATTCTCATAGCATTTAGAATGCACGTGACTAGTACGCTGCTTCCTGATGCACCTACATACGTCTGTTTCCACTGGTTGAGTTATGCCTTACTGGGATCAACTGCCTTTCCCCCAATCTATGAGCTCCCTGAAATTATATTAAAATATGTGTTTGTACATTTTTCTAAGCATCATGAAAATAAGCAATATGTCATTTCAAGCCCAGTTCCAAGGTTTATAGATTAATCTTGCTCTCTTTTTTTTTTTTTTTTTTTTTTTTTAATCATCATTTTATTGAGATAGATTCACATACCACGCAGTCATACAAAACAAATTGTACTTTCGATTGTTTACAGTACCATTACATAGTTGTACATTCATCACCTAAATCAATCCCTGACACCTTCATTAGCACACACACAAAAATAACAAGAATAATAATTAGAGTGAAAAAGAGCAATTGAAGTAAAAAAGAACACTGGGTACCTTTGTCTGTTTGTTTCCTTCCCCTACTTTTCTACACATCCATCCATAAACTAGACAAAGTGGTGTTTGGTCCTTATGGCTTTCCCAATCCCATTGTCACCCCTCATAAGCTACATTTTTATACAACTGTCTTCGAGATTCATGGGTTCTGGGTTGTAGTTTGATAGTTTCAGGTATCCACCACCAGCTACCCCAATTCTTTAGAACCTAAAAAGGGTTGTCTAAAGTGTGCAT
Organism: Choloepus didactylus; assembly: GCF_015220235.1. Classification (NCBI taxonomy): domain Eukaryota; kingdom Metazoa; phylum Chordata; class Mammalia; order Pilosa; family Megalonychidae; genus Choloepus; species Choloepus didactylus. Next base: position 58,074,700 of record NC_051320.1, on the reverse strand, counting down.
AAGAGTGCCCACCAGAGTGACCTCTCGGCTCCTTTTGGAATCTCTCTGCCACTGAAGCTTATTTCATTTCCTTTCACATCCCCCTTTTGGTCAAGAAGATGTTCTCCGTCCCACGGTGCCAGGTCTACATTCCTCCCTGGGAGTCATATTCCACGTTGCCAGGGAGATTCACTTCCCTGGGTGTCTGATCCCACGTAGGGGGGAGGGCAGTGATTTCACCTTTCAAGTTGGCTTAGCCAGAGAGAGAGGGCCACATCTGAGCAACAAAGAGGCATTCAGGAGGAGACTCTTAGGCACAAATACAGGGAGGCCTAGCCTCTCCTTTGCAGCAACCGTCTTCCCAAGGGTAAAACTTATGGTAGAGGGCTCAACCCATCAAACCACCAGTCCCCTATGTCTGTGGTCATGTTAGCAACCATGGAGGTGGGGTAGGCGAATACCCCTGCATTCTCCACAGGCTCCTCAAGGGGGCACAACATCTTTTTTTTTTTTTTTTTTTTTTTTTCCCTTGTTTGTCTTTTTTCTTTTTTTTTTTAACTTTCCCTTCTTTTTTCAAATCACCTGTATGAAAAAAAAAGTTAAAAAGAAAACAAACATACAATAAAAGAGCATTTCAAAGAGACCATAGCAAGGGAGTAAGAAAAAGACAACTAACCTAAGATAACTGCTTAACTTCCAACATGTTCCTACTTTACCCCAAGAAAGTTACATAATATAGCAACATTTCAGTGAACTTGTTCCTACTACAACCATCAGAAATTAACAGACCATAGTCATTTCTGGGCATCCCCAGAACGTTAAATAGCTTATCTGTTCTTCCTGGATTATTGTTCCCCCTTCCTTAATTGCTCTCTACTGCTAGTTCCCCTACATTCTACATTATAAACCATTTGTTTTACATTTTTCAAAGTTCACATTAGTGGTAGCATATAATATTTCTCTTTTTGTGCCTGGCTTATTTCGCTCAGCATTATGTCTTCAAGGTTCATCCATGTTGTCATATGTTTCACCAGATCGTTCCTTCTTACTGCCACGTAGTATTCCATCGTGTGTATATACCACATTTTATTTATCCACTCATCTGTAGAAGGACATTTGGGTTGTTTCCATCTCTTCGCAATTGTGAATAATGCTGCTATGAACATTGGCGTGCAGATATCTGTTCGTGTCACTGCTTTCCGATCTTCCGGGTAAATCTTGCTCTCTTTACATTGCAAAATCTTTCAGAATACTCTCCTAGTCCAGCCTCTTTTCTTAACCACTTCCATATTATCAGGATGGAACAGAAACAATTGTGTACAAGTGTGACCTTCACTCTAATTTAAAGGTACTGCTATTCTTCAGCAGTATCTTGGATCTTAGCGTTAGTCAGTTTATCAGCATTTGAAAATTCCTTTCAAGGTGAGAGTGCCTGGTGCCAAAGAGTTACTTAATATTTGTGATGTCCTTTCCAACTTTCAGTATACCCTACATAGCAAATTCAGTGAAGGTAAAGAATTTCAGTTCTGAATCTATACCTGTACCTCAGTTAGAAAATAGCTAATGAAAAGAATGAATTCAGAATGCTGTCAAAATACTACACAGTGATAAAAGCTCAATCTAGAGAACAGCAATGTGGGCCAAGACAGATTTGAAATATTCATTGACTCCCCAGACCTCTCTGCCCTCTAATTTGAGCATTCATTCTAGCTTATCCCAATTCTTGGTGAGTGTCTTCCTTTTTAAGCCTCTCCAGCAGTTCTGTATTTCATGAATGAAAATTCCTTAGGGCAGTCATAGAAGGTTCATTAATCAAATAATTGCCATTATTGTCTGAAGAAAATAGGGACAACTTTAAAAGGTGAACCTGAAACATTCCCAATAGTTTAATAATAATGGTTCATAAAAAGCCTATAGTACTTGAGAGTATGCAAAGTTCTTTTACTTATATTAGTCCCTCTGATCTTTATAACATTCTTTTGAATTAGGTGTGGCAGAAATTATCTTCAAGTTGTAGATGGTGATACTCGGATTAAATGAGTTGCCTGAAAACATGAATAATGTTACACTCTTATTATAAGTGAAAACACTGTGGCATGATAAAGAACAATTTAGAATCCAGTATAGTCATTTAGTTCACATCAATATATGCTGTAGAGGTAGCAATTTCCAAAAAACTGATTCTCAGCATGATTTTTACTGTCACACTCACATGTGAAACACGTGCCCATCAATAAAATGCTTCATTATCTCATAACATACAGAGATTTTCACCTGGGGAAGGGAAGGAGGCGGGCTAATGCGGTTTTTGAATCCCTGTGGATTTTGAAACTTGTGCCAGTTAAAACTTACTTAAACCTTGCCATTGTAACTGTTTTTCACTAGTCTCATATCACCCTGATTTGATCAACTTTATTTACAAGGAAATTACTTTTATTTTTCTCACTTTTCCTAGAAATCAAATTTGGTGATTTTTCCCCACACTCATTTCATTGGTTACATCACTACCATTTGTTAAATTATTTTTGCTTATCACGAGAAAGTACTATAAACTCTCTTTAACCTTACTTCATTTCACTGTTTTGAATTCTGAATTTTAGGAGTAGACTGGCCCTATTCTAGCTCATTGTCCACACACATGCAGATATAGCTTAAGGCAAGGCTTTGTATTCAGACATATCTAGGTTCTAATCTTATTTCTGTCACTTACTAGTTGGGGGATCTTGGATATGTTATTTACCTCTGCTAAGATTTAGTTTCCACATCTGTAAAATGTGAGTAATGTTATCTATTTGCAGAGTTGTTGTATGGATTAAGTGGAATAATGTAAGTAAATCTGTGTGGTGATTGGTGATTTCAAAGCAGCCTCATTGCCGTACCCAGAAGAACTGTTTTTATGTATACCTTCTGCACTAGAGCCTGGAACTTCAGTGTCTTAGTATCTTATGACTCCTCTAAGACTGGAAGCTATTAATGGCAACAAAAAAAAAGTAAACTAAAAACTTGACAGCTTCCATTTTAAAAAATTTACTCACATATTTGTGGATTGAATGTATAATAAGCATCAGGTACTGTCCTAGGCTCTAGGGATTCCACAAAGGTGAAGATGGTTTTAACTTTCAGGAAGCATAGTCTAGAGGGGACCAAAGGAAATTAAACTGCAGTGTGTCATGTGCTTTCAGGGATAAGTACAACAATGTATTAGGAGGCATACCTTATCCAAGCCTTTAGGGTGTGTGGGTGAGGTGTGGGGTTGCTCAGAGAAGACTTGATTTCATTGTTTTTTAGATGTATCTCACTGATGTATTTTGGCCTATTTTTTCCAAAGGCATCCAGTAATATAAGCACAGGATGAAGAGATATTAGAAGCCTATTCACTTACTTAGCTGCATTTATTGACATTATGCTTGACAGAGTACTAGGGTTGGGGAGCCCTACAATAAATAAAAAAAAACTACTCTCTGGTGTGTGTGTGGAGGGGGGACAGGTACTCTATTGAGGATGTACATGCCTTTAAATAAGTAGTTACAAAACCAGACAATTTGTATTATAATGGCAGTATGTGTGAAGTGCTCAAGCCCCACCTGTATTTGTTTAGCCTCATGCCTTCATTTTGGGCTTTTCTCTCCAGCTTGCCTTGCCTTAGCCTCATCTGCCCTGTCCCTGGATATTATGATGCACACTTGCTTTGGAGAGGTATGGTGATGGGTGGAGACATTGGTAAGGATGAAGGAATATGATGGGCCCTGGCACAGGAGAGAGAGAGACATTTTGGTTAGGAGTCCAAAATTTAAATGTTTCTTAATAATCTTGATTTATACATTTTTAGCCTATTTGCAAATATTCTTTACATGCATGCACAGGTCTTCTGTTATTGCCAGTTACCTTTTAAAAAATTAAGTGGTATTATCCCCCATTTGAGTGCCAGCAAATTTCCAAGTGGTATGTATATAGGTATGCATTTCTCATTTTATTCTACAAAGCTTTGGAACAGTCCACAGTGAAACTATATACAGTAATGTTGAGATGTAAATAAGAATAACAAATTGTTATATAGGAAGATTAAGAAAGAGTAAAGGCTGAGAAGTTTTTCATATAATTATTGAAGTATTTCAATTAAGATTAGAAAACAAAGCATTGATGTTAAAAAGTAGCTTAAAACAATATTCTGTCAGTACCATTATTCTATCTCTGAGAGAGGCACTGAAAGGACATTTTGTCCACAAAATTAGACATTTGCCTGCCAAGACAATTATGGATCCAGCTTAGTGCTTAGTCTCAAAGTAGCAATACTTTGGTTGATTGTTATGTACAGATCTGTTTAAAGCATTTTTTAATCATCAGAGTAAACCTATGATGAATGCATAACTATGTGATTATACCAGGAGCCATTGATTGTACACTTAAGATAGAGTGTATGGTACATGATTAAAACTGTTTTTAAAAAATAAACTGAAAACTGCAAGTGCTGGAGGAGTAGTGGAGAAAGAGGTATACCTATTCACTGTTGATGGGCATGTACAATGTTGTAGCCCCCCTAGAGGGCAGTGTGCTGGTTCCTCAGGAAGCGAAGTATAGAATTGCCCTCTGATCTAGCAATCCCATTACTAGATATATACTCAGAAGAACTGAAAGCAGGGACAGGAATAGACATTTGCACACCAATGTATATGGTGGCATTATTCATGATTGCCAATGGATGGAGGCAGCCCACGGGTCCAATGACTGATGAGCAGAAGAGTGAACTGTGGTGTACCATGGAATATTGTGCAGCTGCAGAGAGGAATGAAGTCGTGAGGTATGCAATGATGTGAATGAACCTTGAGGGCATTATGTTAAGAAACGTAAGCCGGAAATGAAAGAACAAATACTGTATGTTCTCACTAATATGAACTAACTATAATGAGCAAACTCTGAGGGCTAAAGTTGAAAGCATAGGTTATCAGGAGATAGTAAGTAGAGATTGGGCAATCGATGAGTAGGGAGCACAGAATGTTCAATAAGGTTGATTGTAAAGGTTTGGAAATGGATAGCACAATACTGTGTGATAGCACAATACTGTAAGTATAATTAACAAAGCTGAGTATGAGTATGGTTGAAAGGAAGGCTAGAGTCATGTATGTCATCAGAAGGAAAGCTAGAGGATAAAATCTGGGTCTGTATTACTTAGTGAAACCTAGAGTAGACAATGATGGTGGTTAATTGTATAAATATAAGAAAGTTCTTCCATGAACTAGAACAAACATTATATCATTATTACAAGGTTTTAATAGGGTGGTGTATGGGAAAAATAGGATTAATGTAAACTAGGGTCTATGGTTACCGGTAACATTGTAATATTCTTGTATTAATTGTAACAAAGGCACTACACCAAAGCTAAATGCCAATAATCGGGAGATAGAAGGGGAATGGGATTTTTTTCTTTGGAAGAAATGAGAATGTCCTCATATTAATTATGGTGGTGAATGCATAACTATGTGATTATACTAAGAGCCATTGGTTGTGCACCTAGGATGGATTGTATGGTATGTGAATAAAGCTGTTAAAAAATTAAAAAAAATGCAATAGTGTTATTTTATAGATGAGGAAACTGAAGCTCAGAGAAGTTAAGCAATTTCCTAAGATCACACAACTAACCAGACACTATAAACCAGATACTATCAAGAGTAAGGATTCAACCCTGGCAGACTGGCTCCCAAACCTATGCTGTCTCCCAAACTTCCCAACTGTGTGTTTAGATACAAATAAAATGTAAATGTCTACATAAATAAGGTGTTAATACTTTATTCTTAAAAGAGATTGTCTTCAGATACCAGTGAAAATGAGGCGAAGTCAAGTGAAGAGCCGCTCCTAAGAAAGAGTTCTCGCCGTTTTGTCATCTTTCCAATCCAGTACCCCGATATTTGGAAAATGTATAAACAGGCACAGGCATCCTTCTGGACAGCAGAAGAGGTGAGTAGGATTATCTTTATTTATTAGCATTCGTATTCAAGAGTGCGATGTTCATATCTTCTGTTATAGGATATTGAAAAATTTTAACTTAAGATACATTGAATAGGGTAAGTTGTGTAAGTTCATGTTTGGAATTACTGAGACTGAATATAGTTTTCCCCAATGTTTTCTGTTTAAACTACTGTCTGTCAATAAGTTTCTTGCTGCAAAAATGGCACCTCATTCTACCAAATTTTTACTTCTAATATATTTAGAACATTTTCTATTTTTAAACAGATTTTTCATTTACCATAGCCAGAAAGGCTAGTCTTTACTGATGGTCAGCAGAATAAATAAAATTGTAGCTTAGCTATATTTTGCAGCTAGAAACAAAGAGTGAAAGCTTCAAGAACACTGCTTTCAATTGAGAGACTTTTCTGATTGTACAGAATGAGCTGTTACTCAAGGAGTTTGAGCACTTAAGCAGGCAGAGAGTGCAGGCACTCCTGAGCCTGCCAGCTAAATTTAGAGTGTTTCTCCCAATATGGCCCTCCCCTCAGCCACATCAAACCAGACACAGCTCCCCCTAACAGACGAGGCGGTTATAGAATGCTTTCTGTTAATGTGGCATTTTCTACCTAGGAAATGAATTGAGCATAGCAAATTAGAGAATACTTACTGGTTTGGATATAACAATTTGTCATTCAAGTGATTCCTTTGTAATCTAACCAAATACCCAAATAACCACTGTCTTCATTTCTGATCATGATGGGTGATATCTGCATAGAACTTTCATTCACTCTGTGTGTGTGTGCATATGTATGACTGTATATGCACATGTGTATACAGAGAGATTTATATATATTCATTTATACCCACAGAGATGTATATATAAAGATATATAGAAATGTATATATGTATAGATATGTATATGTGTGTGTATATATATAGATAAATGCGAATATGTTTGTGTACATCTCTCTATTGACAGACTGAGATTGATTCTGAGATAGATCGACTCTGTCAATGTAAATATACACTGTTAAGAATGCATGCTTTGGAGCCAGACTGCCTAGGAACAAATCCTGGCTCTGTCACTTACTAGCTCTACCACTGGACTTGAGAAAGTTGTCACCCTTTGTGTGTTTTGGGTTGATAGTGCCTGAGTCATTGGATTGTTATGAGGATTAATGAGATGCTTAGAATGCTGCCTGACACTTAGCACTAAACAAATGTAAGTTATTTTACACATACAGTAGGAAAGATTTAAATAAGAAATCATAGAAGGCATCAGTTTTTGAGCCCTCTATTATATTGACTTTTACCCACTTAGCCAACTTTATTATAATGTGTTGTTATATTGTCAGCATCTTTGTTATATTGTAGTTGTATAAAACAACAAAGCACAGTATTTTCAAACTGGGTCATAAGGTTTGGCATAGCTGACAGTCCTTAACTATCTGTGGTTTTTAGAAAGTTCTCTGTTAGATGTAGTTAAGAGAAAAATGGAGTACACAGGTGTCCTTTTCGCTCATGAGTTAAAAAGGTACTTCTGAGATCCCACCCCATTCAAGATAGTGGATTGAGACAGAGCTTCAGGGCTCTGTCCCCCAACAGAAGTTTTGAACAACCAGCAAAAACTGGCAGAAATATCTTTCTCAAAGTTTTAGGAAACAGTAAAGGTCTGCAGTAACAGGGTAAGCATTGAATTCAGTAAAAGGCCATTTAAAAGCAGTAGAATCTCATGACACCCTGACTGGCCCATCTCCTACCCCTCATCGGCTTGCCCGTGCTCTCAGTGCGGATCCCTGGTCCCAGCTATAGAGAGAGCAGAGTAACCATTGTGCACCTACTGGGAACATGCATGTCTGGTCTGTCTGTCTGGCAGTGGCCCAAGGGACTTCTCCCAGAACTTGCCCTGCATGTAAAAGGCAGCTCACCATGCTCTCCTATAGAAGACTATGGGAAAGCAGTCGAGTTGTGCTGCCTAGGACAAAGGATTGCTGGCTGTAGGGCATTCAGTGCAGTGCCTTTGACTATGAGGAAACTGTTTGCTAAGAAAGAGGAGACTTTTGGAACCATGTAAATGGGGGAATTCCTAGGGTCATACAGAGGAATTTCTGGGGCCACATGCACATGCCCAAGACAAGATGCATATGCAGAAAGAATCAGGGAGGCCCTTGTACTTTTTCCTGGAACTATTCTCTAAATTCTTTGTGTGGATAAGCCCTGAAAAAGAGCATTTGCACAGGTCAGTCTACAAAGACTGGAAAAGGTGTTTTCTTTTTTTCTTCCTTTTTAAAATTTTTGGTTAATTCCTATTAATCAAGGAAAGCCTGTCATAATATAAGCTTAAGGAACAGATGCCTCAGAGTCTAAATTTCGGTGATACATTAAAATATCATAATGTCCAGGTTTCAACAAAAGATAACAAAACATACAAAGAAACAGGAAGCAATGGCCCAAGCAAAGGAAAAGATTAAAGCATTAGAAACCATTAATGAGGATGATCAGACCTGGGATCATTCCAGAAAAATTTTTTTTTAAAAATGGTCCTAAATATGCTGAAAGAGCTAAAGGAAAACGGACAAAGAACCAAAGGAAATCAGAAATCAGGAAAACAATAGATGAAAACAAAGAGAATTTCATTAGAGAGATGGAAATTATGGAAAGGAACCAAACAGAACTGAAGACCACAGTAACAGAAATTAAAAATTCCCTAGAATGGTTCAATAGCAGATTGGAGCTGGCAGAAGAAAGAATCATAGAACTTGGAGATAAGACAATTGATATCATTCAGTCTGAGAAACAGAAAGAAGAAAGAATGAAGAAAAGTGAGCAGAGCCTGAGAAACCTATTGGACACCATCAAGCATACCAATATAGGCATTGTGAGAATCACAGAAGGAGGAGAAAGGGAGAAAGGGGCAGAAAGAATATTTAAAGAAACAATGGCTGAAAACTTCCCGAATTTAATGAAAGATATGCATGTACACATCCAAGACACTCAACTCTAAACAGCATAAACCCAAATAGACCCACACTGAACATACTATCAAATTGTTGAATAGTAAAGATAAAGGGAGAATTCTGAAAGCACAAGAGAAAAGCAATGTGTCATTTGCAAGGGAGCTTCGGTAAGTTTGCTGATTTCTCATTGGAAATTATGGAGGCAAGAAGGCAGTGGAATGGCATAATTAAAGGGCTGGCAGCAAAAAATTGCCAACCAAGAATTCTGTATCCAGCAAAATTGTCTTTCAGAAATGAGGGAGAACCTCACACCCAAGGCAAGAGCAACCAAAGAACAAATAGACAAATGGGATCTCCTCAAAATTAAACACTTTTGTACATCAAAGGACTTTGTCAGAAAAGTAAAAAGGCAACCTACACAATGGGAGATGATATTTGGAAACCACATATCAGATAAGGGTTTAATATCCCGAATATATAAAGGAATCCTGCATCTCAATAACAGAAAGACAAACAATCCAATTAAAAAATGGGCAAAAGACATGAACAGACATTTTTCTGAAGAGGAAATACAAATGGCTCAAAAGCATATGAAAAAATGCTCAATTTCACTGGCTATTAAGGAAATGCAAATCAAGACCACAATGAGATATCATCTCACACCTACCAGAATGGCCATTATCCAAGAAACAGAAAATGACAAGTGCCGGAGAGGATGTGGAGAAAGAGGCACACTTATTCATTGTTGGTGGGAATGTAGAATGGTGCAACCGCTCTGGAAGACAGTATGGAGGTTCCTCAGGAAGCTAAATATAGATTTGCCATATGACCCAGCTATTCCATTGCTGGGTATATACTCAGAGGAACTGAAACTTAAGACACAAACAGACATTTGTAAACCAATGTTTATTGCAGCATTATTCACAATTGCCAAGAGATGGAAACAGCCCAAATGTCCATCAAAGGATGAGTGGATAAACAAACTGTGGTATATACACATGATGGACTATTATGCAGCTGTAAGACAGAACAAAGGCATGGATCATGTAATAATGTGGATGAACCTTGAGGACATTATGTTGAGTGAAGTTAGCCAGAAACAAAAGGACAGATTCTGTATGGTCTCACTAATATGAACAGACATTAATGAACAAATTTTGGGAGTTAAAAGCTGACAACACAGGCGACCAGAAGATAGAAAGAGGGCAGAGATCAGCCATTTGATGCTGAAGGACTACAGAATGTTTAGGATTGATTGCATAGATCCAGAAATAGATAGCATAATACTGTGTGATGGTAGCACGGTATTGTAAGTACACTGAACAAAGATGTCTGTGAGTAAAGCTGAAAGAGGTGGGATAGGACAATGTATGACACCAGAGGTAAAGATAGATGATAAAGACTGGGACTGTATAACGTGGCAAAAACTGCAGTGGCCAATGACTGTTACTAAATATACAAATATAAAAATGTTTTTGCATGTGAGAAAGCAAATGAATGTCAACCATGTAGAAATTTGAAAAAGGGATGGTATTCAGGAAAAAATATAATCAAAGCAAACTGGAGTCTATGGTCAACAGTAACATTGTGATATACCTCCATTAAATGTAACAAAGGCAATATGCCAATGCTAAATGTATATGAAAGGGGGATATAGGGGAGTAATATGGGATTCTTGGTAGTGGTGTTATTTGCTGTCCTTAGTAGTATATTGTATTGTATGACATGTTATTTTTCTTTTTATCATTTTTTCTTATTGCTAAAAAAAAAAAAAATTTTTTTTTTCTTGTAGTAATCAGTATGTTCAAGTGCTGATTGTGGTGATAAATGTACAACTTTATGATACCATGAACAACTGATTGTACACTGTGGATAACTCTATAAAATTGTAGGAAAATATATATATAGGAGTAAGTGTTGGAGAAAACATGGTGAGAGGGATGATGCCTCACCAATATGGACTAACTACAATGTGTAAACTCAGAATTGAATCTTAGAACATAGCCTAATGTGGACACAATAATTTTAATAGTCCCTAGATTGTAAGCTCTTACAGCAGTTAACTCTATCCCTGAATTGTAAGGCCTGTCTCTAAACTTTGAGATGCTGATCCCCTAGCGTATAACCTGATTGGTCTCTGGAACAATGCATATCTCTGAGACACCTGAAACTCAGAGCTAGAGCTCGGCAGATATGAATGTCAGTATTAGTGCATACAGCCACTGTCAAAAAAAAAAAAAAAAAAAAAAAAAAAGAGCCCAGACTTCAATTAGTGATATGAATGAAGCAGGTCTGGTTAAGACCAGGGCAAGCCAGGCCAAAGGGTAAATGTTGAAACTGATTGTGTTTTAAAACTTCAACTTTCATATGAGACCAAGGGAATAGATATCTATTTGGTACAGGGTCTAAATTTTCTAAATGGTACAACTCTACAGTCGATTTGTTCAAACATCACAATTGCATGGAACTTTGAATAGGAAGTGAGATACGGTAGGTTAGTATAGGCTGGAGTGAAATAGTGACACATCCTAGAGTAATTTGGGCAGATAATAAAAAATATGTTTACAGCCTCCTCCTCCCCAGCCCCGAGGATCTGGGGGAAGGTGCGGATGTGTTGGACATCCTCACCTGGACTGGTGTTGATGTTGTCACAAACACTGGGACTGGCGGTTTGATGTGCTGAGCCCTCGAGCATGGGACTTGCCCTTATGAAGCTCATTACCACAAAGGAGAGTCTAAACTTGCATGTAATGGTGCCTAAGAGTCTCCCCCTGAGTACCTCTTTGTTGCTCAAATGTGGCCCTCTCTCTCTCTAACTGAGCCATCTCAACAGGTGAACTCGCTGCCCTCCCCACTACGTGGGACCCAACTCCCAGGGGTGTAAATCTCCCTGGCAATGCAGAATATGACTCCCGGGGATGAAGGTGGACCCGGCATCGTGGGACTGAGAGTATCTTGACCAACAGGGGGATGCAAAATGAGACGAAATAGTTTCAGTGGCTGAGAGATTCCAAATGGAGTTGAGAGGTTACTCTGGTGGACATTCTTATGCACTATATAGATAACACCTCTTAGGCTTTAATGTATTGGAATAGCTAGAAGTAAATACCTGAAACTACCAAACTCCAACCCAGCAGTCTGGACTCCTGAAGACAATTATATAATAATGTAGATTACAAGGGGTGACAGTGTGATTGTGAAGACCCTGTGGATCACACCCCCTTTATCTAGTGTATGGATGAGTGGAGGAATGGGGATAAAAACTAAAGGACAAATGGGGTGGGATGGGGGGATGATTTGGGTGTTCTTTTTTCACTTTTATTTTTTATTCTTGTTCTGGTTCTTTCTGATGTAAGGAAAATGTTCAGAGATAGATTGTGGTGATGAACGCATAACTATGTTATCATACTGTGGACAGTGGATTGTATATCATGGATGATTGTATGGTGTGTGAATGTATTTCAATAAAACTGAATTTAAAAAAAAAAAAAAAAAAAGAAATGAGGGAGAGATTAAGACATTCCCAGCTGAACAAAAGCTGAGGGAGTTTGTCACTACTAGATCAGCCTTATAAGACATGCTAAAGGCCGCTCTGTAGGTTGAAATAGATAATAGATTGAAGCCACATGAAATAATAAAGAACTCTGGTGAGGGTTACAACATGGGTAAATGTAAATGCCAGTGCTTGTACTTTTGGTTTGTAACTCTACTCTTTACTTCTTACAGGATCTAAAAGGCAAATGCATAAAATGTAATGATACATCAGTGGTTTTTGACTCATAATGTATAAACATGTAATTTGTGACAAGAATACATAAAGTTTGGGGGATGGAGGGTTATAGGAACATAGTTTGTGTGTACTACTGAAGTTAAGTTGGTATCAAAGCAAATGAGATTGTCATGGATTTAGAATGTTAAGTTTAAGCCCTATGGCAATTACAAAGAAAATATTGGAAAATATGTAAGCTCATAGAGACAGAAATTAGAGTACAGGTGGCCAAGTGTGGGGGTCAGGGAGAATGGAGAGTTCATACATAATGGGTATAGGGGTTCTGTTTGAGGAGATGGGAATGTTTTAGTAATGGAAGATGGTGAGGGTACTATAATATTGTGAATATGATTAATCCCATTGAATGATATGCTTGGGAGTGGTTGAGATGGGAAAGTTTTTGAACATATGTTTCCACAGTTGGAAAAAAAAAAAGAAAGAGAAACTAAAGAGACAATGACAATTAAATGCAATATATGATACCGGATGGGATGTAGCCAAGGAGGAGAAAAGGCTCAAAGGGATATTATTGGGACTGTGAAAAAATTGGATTATAGACTGTAAGCTTTGTAGCAGTGTTAAATTTCTTGAAGTTGGTAACTGTACTTAAGGTGGTTATATAACTGAATATTCTTATTCTTAGGAAATGTTATGGCAATATTAAGTGTTCAAGGAGCATGATGTATACAATATACACTCAAGTGTTCAGAAAACAGATTGATAAATAGATATATAAATGGATAGAATTTTATGGCAAATGTAGCAAAATGTTAAAGTTGATGGATCTGTGTATCTGGGGGTGGGGGTGGGGTTAGGGGTATGTTTACATTCTCTGTATGGAATTTGTATTATTTTAGTAACTGTACTATAAGTTTGAGAATATTTCAAAATAAAAAGTAAAAAAATGTACTTCTGATATTTGGGTTTCTTGAAATTCATGTGTAAATTATTTGCCTATTGGCAAATGTCATATGTGTTGTACTGTGACTATAAAGCACTCTTTTTTAAAAATTGAAATATATAGGATGATAAACATTTTGTAGATAACCTATAGGCTGTCAAAAATTTAGTTCAAATATTTTTCATTTAAGTAAATTAAATGTTATGATTTAATCAACTTAGGCTTCATTGTTTTATGAATGGTTTAGCATAGTTCCCAAATGTGGCTGATCTTCAGAACCCTTATACAGAAGCCAGAAGGTCTGGGATCTAGGAATTTTTTGGAAGCCACCCAGGAAATTCTGATAATCAACTAGTTTAGAATCAGTATTTAGATGGTGAAATTGAGAGTTTACTCAAATGAGATAAAGCTTAACAGGAAGGTTTATGTTTCAGGTGATAGGAATACAATTCTAAGTGACATTCAAAAACTAAAGAAATGCTCAATAATGAGAAAAATGGATTCCTGGGTATATTTCCTAAATATGAAATGGTAAAAAATACAGTAAAAAATATTTACTATATATTAAATATATAGTTAAAAAATTTATAAGACCTTTCAAAGCTGAGCTGTCAAAGAAATAAGTTAAAGTATAATATTTAAGTGCAAGCATATTGTAGTATTAAAATATAATATCAAGGGTATAAAACATAAGAACCAGGAAGATGTCCTTCAGTTATACCTGAGTTGAGCTCTTTAATAGAACACTAGAACCTGATTTTTAGCTACATATTTTAAAAGATGTATGCATATATTGCCCCCTCTCTCCTTGTTGTATCCCCAACACTTAGCACAGTATCTAGCATACAGTAGGTGCTCAGTAAACATTTCAAGAATACATTATGGGAAAAGGATTGGAGAAAAGAACACTAAAATGATTAAAAGGATGGAGCATTAGTTCGTTTTGTAAAGGTCAAAAAGATTGGGACTTTCTTAGAATAAATAAATAAAGGACAAAGGACAACTACATATTTCAAATGTTTACAAGGTTATTGTAAAACATACTTAAGAATCTTCCTGAGACAAAATGGTATCTATAAAGTACATTTAAAGACAACTTTTATTTTTTTTTTTTTAACTTTCCCTTCTTTTTTCAAATCACCTGTATGAAAAAAAAAGTTAAAAAGAAAACAAACATACAATAAAAGAGCATTTCAAAGAGACCATAGCAAGGGAGTAAGAAAAAGACAACTAACCTAAGATAACTGCTTAACTTCCAACATGTTCCTACTTTACCCCAAGAAAGTTACATAATATAGCAACATTTCAGTGAACTTGTTCCTACTACAACCATCAGAAATTAACAGACCATAGTCATTTCTGGGCATCCCCAGAACGTTAAATAGCTTATCTGTTCTTCCTGGATTATTGTTCCCCCTTCCTTAATTGCTCTCTACTGCTAGTTCCCCTACATTCTACATTATAAACCATTTGTTTTACATTTTTCAAAGTTCACATTAGTGGTAGCATATAATATTTCTCTTTTTGTGCCTGGCTTATTTCGCTCAGCATTATGTCTTCAAGGTTCATCCATGTTGTCATATGTTTCACCAGATCGTTCCTTCTTACTGCCGCGTAGTATTCCATCGTGTGTATATACCACATTTTATTTATCCACTCATCTGTTGAAGGACATTTGGGTTGTTTCCATCTCTTGGCAATTGTGAATAATGCTGCTATGAACATTGGCGTGCAGATATCTGTTCGTGTCACTGCTTTCCGATCTTCCGGGTATATACCGAGGAGTGCAATCGCTGGATCGAATGGTAGCTCTATATCTAGTTTTCTAAGGAACTGCCAGACTGACTTCCAGAGTGGCTGAACCATTATACAGTCCCACCAACAATGAATAAGAGTTCCAATTTCTCCACATCCCCTCCAGCATTTGTAGTTTCCTGTTTGTTTAATGGCAGCCATTCTAACCGGTGTTAGATGGTATCTCATTGTGGTCTTAATTTGCATCTCTCTAATAGCTAGTGAAGCTGAACATTTTTTCATGTGTTTCTTGGCCATTTGTATTTCCTCTTCAGAGAACTGTCTTTTCATATCTTTTGCCCATTTTATAATTGGGCTGTCTGTACTATTGTCATTGAGTTGTAGGATTTCTTTGTATATGCAAGATATCAGTCTTTTGTCAGATACATGGTTTCCAAAAATTTTTTCCCATTGAGTTGGCTGCCTCTTTACCTTTTTGAGAAATTCCTTTGAGGTGCAGAAACTTCTAAGCTTGAGGAGTTCCCATTTATCTATTTTCTCTTTTGTTGCTTGTGCTTTGGGTGTAAAGTCTAGGAAGTGGCCTCCTAATACAAGGTCTTGAAGATGTTTTCCTACATTATCTTCTAGGAGTTTTATGGTACTTTCTTTTATATTGAGATCTTTGGTCCATTTTGAGTTAATTTTTGTGTAGGGGGTGAGGTGGGGGTCCTCTTTCATTCTTTTGGATATGGATATCCAACTCTCCCAGCCCCATTTGTTGAAAAGACCATTATGGCTCAGTTCGGTGACTTTGGGGGCCTTATCAAAGATCAGTCGGCCATAGATCTGAGGGTCTATCTCTGAATTCTCAATTCGATTCCATTGATCTATATGTCTATCTTTGTGCCAGTACCATGCTGTCTTGGCAACTGTGGCTTTATAATAAGCTTCAAAGTCAGGGAGTGTAAGTCCTCCCACTTCGTTTTTCTTTTTTAGAGTGTCTTTAGCAATTCGAGGCATCTTCCCTTTCCAAATAAATTTGATAACTAGCTTTTCCAAGTCTGCAAAGTAGGTTGTTGGAATTTTGATTGGGATTGCATTGAATCTGTAGATGAGTTTGGGTAGAATTGACATCTTAATGACATTTAGCCTTCCTATCCATGAACATGGAATATTTTTCCATCTTTTAAGGTCCCCTTCTATTTCTTTTAGTAGAGTTATGTAGTTTTCTTTGTATAGGTCTTTTACATCTTTGGTTAAGTTGATTCCTAGGTACTTGATTTTTTTAGTTGCTATTGAAAATGGTATCTTTTTCTTGAGTGTCTCTTCAGTTTGTTCATTTCTAGCATATAGAAACATTACTGACTTATGTGCATTAATCTTGTATCCCGCTACTTTGCTAAATTTGTTTATTAGCTCTAGTAGGTGTATCGTTGATTTCTCAGGGTTTTCTAGATATAAGATCATATCATCTGCAAACAATGACAGTTTTACTTCTTCCTTTCCAATTTGGATGCCTTTTATTTCTTTGTCTTGCCGGATTGCCCTGGCTAGCACTTCCAGCACAATGTTGAATAACAGTGGTGACAGCGGGCATCCTTGTCTTGTTCCTGATCTTAGAGGGAAGGCTTTCAGTCTCTCACCATTGAGTACTATGCTGGCTGTGGGTTTTTCATATATGCTCTTTATCATGTTGAGGAAGTTTCCTTCAATTCCTACCTTTTGAAGTGTTTTTATCAAAAAGGGATGTTGGATTTTGTCAAATGCTTTTTCAGCATCTATTGAGATGATCAATTGATTTTTCCCTTTCGAGTTTTAATGTGTTGTAATACATTGATTGTTTTTCTGATGTTGAACCATCCTTGCATGCCTGGAATGAACCCCACTTGGTCATGGTGTATGATTTTTTTAATGTGTCTTTGGATTCGATTTGCAAGTATTTTGTTGAGGATTTTTGCATCTATATTCATTAGGGAGATTGGCCGGTAGTTTTCCTTTTTTGTAGCATCTTTGCCTGGTTTTGGTATTAGATTGATGTTAGCTTCATAAAATGAGTTAGGTAGTGTTCCATTTTTTTCAATGTTTTGAAAGAGTTTGAGTAAGATTGGTGTCAGTTCTTTCTGGAAAGTTTGGTAGAATTCCCCTGTGAAGCCATCTGGCCCTGGGCATTTATTTGTGGGAAGATTTTTGATGACTGATTGGATCTCTTTGCTTGTGATGGGTTGGTTGAGGTCTTCTATTTCTTCTCTGGTCAGTCTAGGTTGTTCATATGTTTCCAGGAAATTGTCCATTTCTTCTACATTATCCAGTTTGTTGCCATACAGTTGTTCATAATATCCTCTTATAATTTTTTTAATTTCTTCAGGATCTGCAGTTATGTCACCTTTCTCATTCATTATTTTGTTTATATGGGTCTTCTCTCTTTTTGATTTTGTCAGTCTAGCTAGGGGCTTGTCAATCTTGTTGATCTTCTCAAAGAACCAACTTTTGGTGATATTTATCCTTTCTATTGTTTTTTTGTTCTCTATGTCATTTATTTCTGCTTTAATCCTTGTTATTTCTTTTCTTCTACTTGGTTTAGGATTGGTTTGCTGTTCATTTTCTAGCTTCTTCAGTTGATCCATTAGTTCTTTGATTTTGGCTCTTTCTTCCTTTTTAATATATGCGTTTAGTGCTATAAATTTCCCCCTTAGCACTGCTTTTGCTGCATCCCATAGGTTTTGGTATGTTGTGTTCTCATTTTCATTCGTCTCTATATATTTAGCAATTTCTCTTGCTATTTCTTCTTTAACCCACTGATTGTTTAGGAGTGTGTTGTTTAACCTCCAGGTATTTGTGAATTTTCTAAGTCTCTGATGGTTATTGACTTCTAATTGTATTCCATTGTGGTCAGAGAATGTGCTTTGAATAATTTCAATCTTTTTAAATTTATTGAGGCTTGTTTTATGTCCCAGCATATGATCTATTCTGGAGAAAGTTCCGTGAGCACTAGAAAAGTATGTGTATCCTGGTGATTTGGGATGTAATGTCCTGTAGATGTCTGTTAAATCTAATTCATTTATCAGATTGTTTAGGTTTTCAATTTCCTTATTGGTCTTCTGTCTGGTTGATCTATCTATAGGAGAGAGTGATGTGTTGAAGTCTCCCACAATTATTGTGGAAACATCAATTGCTTCCTTTAGTTTTGCCAATGTTTCTCTCATGTATTTTGTGGCACCTTGATTGGGTGCATAGACATTTACGATTGTTATTTCTTCTTGCTGAATTGCCCCTTTTATTAGTATGTAGTGGCCTTCTTTGTCTCTCAAAACATCCCTGCATTTGAAGTCTATTTTATCTGAGATTAATATTGCTACACCTGCTTTCTTTTGGCTGTAGCTTGCATGAAATATTTTTTTCCATCCTTTCACTTTCAATTTCTTTGTGTCCCTGTGTCTAAGATGAGTCTCTTGTATGCAACATATTGATGGTTCATTTTTTTTGATCCATTCTGTGAATCTATATCTTTTAATTGGGGAGTTTAATCCATTTACATTCAACGTTAAAACCGTGAAGGCATTTCTTGAATCGGCCATCTTATCCTTTGGATTATGTTTGCCATATTTTTCCCTCTCTCTATTAATATCCTTTATTGTACCCATACCGAATCTCTTTAGTACTGAACCTTTCTCCAAGTCTCTCTGTCCTGTCTTTGTTTCTCTGTCTGTAGGGCTCCCTTTAGTATCTCCAGTAGGGCAGGTCTCTTGTTAGCAAATTCTCTCAGCATTTCTTTGTCTGTGAAAAATTTAAGCTCTCCCTCAAATTTGAAGGAGAGCTTTGCTGGATAAAGTATTCTTGGCTGGAAATTCCTCTCTCTCAGAATTTTAAATATATGGTGCCACTGCCTTCTCGCCTCCATGGTGGCTGCTGAGTAGTCACTACTTAGTCTTATGCTGTTTCCTTTGTATGTGGTGAATTGCTTTTCTCTTGCTGCTTTCAGAACTTGCTCCTTCTCTTCTATGTTTGACAGTGTGATCAGTATATGTCTCGGAGTGGGTTTTTTTGGATTTATTCTATTTGGAGTTCGCTGAGCATTTATGATTTGTGTATTTATGTTGTTTAGAAGATTTGGGAAGTTTTCCCCAACAATTTCTTTGAATACTCTTCCTAGACCTTTACCCTTTTCTTCCCCTTCTGGGACACCAATGAGTCTTATATTCGGACGCTTCATATTATCTATCATATCCCTGAGGTCCATTTCGAGTTTTTCAATTTTTTTCCCCATTCTTTCTTTTATGCTTTCATTTTCCATTCTGTCATCTTCCAGGTCACTGATTCGTTGTTCAACTTCCTCTAGTCTTGTACTATGAGTGTCCAGAATCTTTTTAATTTGGTCAACAGTTTCTTTAATTTCCATAAGATCATCCATTTTTTTATTTAGTCTTGCAATGTCTTCTTTATGCTCTTCTAGGGTCTTCTTGATTTCCTTCATATCCCGTACTAGGGTCTCATTGTTCATCTTTAGTTCTTTGAGTAGCTGCTCTAGGTGTGTCTCTTCTGGTCTTTTGATTTGGGTGCTTGGGCTTGGGTTATCCATATCGTCTGGTTTTTTCATATGCTTTATAATTTTCTGTTGTTTTTGGCCTCGTGGCATTTGCTGTCCTTGATAGGGTTCTTTTAGGGTTTGTAGACCAGTTGAAGTCCTTATCTCTAATTTATCAGATCTACAGCTTCGTGGAGTACACTTTCTCTAACTAACAAGCAGGTGGCGTCCACGAGCCACCTGTTCTCCACAAGCCAGATCTCCCCTGCTTAGCCTTTTTGGTGAGTGGGGGAGTGAGTCTTGTGGGGCCCAATTGGTGTCCCAAGCTTGCGTGTGTAGTTGGTGTTGCCTGCCCTGTATGTGGGGCGTGTTTCTGGGCAGTCGGGGAGGGGGGGTGGCCCTAACAATCAAATCTCCCTGATGATCCTAGAGTTTTAAAGCTACTGCAATAGTCTAATCCTTCAGTTCAGTCCTGCCACAGTTTGTCTCTGCCACTGACCCACAAGTCTTTGGTATTGGCGTATGGCTCCTGAGACTTGCAAGTGGGCCCCTCTTCCAGGCTGTGCACCCCGGGTCCTCTGTTGAGGGATGACTGTGCTATGTCACAGGTGAGTGCCGTCCCCCCAGGGCAGTTCTGGGCTGCTGGGCTGTGTTGGGAGGCTCCCAGTCTGCTCAAATGATGGCTGAATGGGGCTCTGTTAATTCACACTGCTCCCCCTTCCCAGCTCTGGGACATTCAGCTGAGGTTGCAGGGAAGGCTAATGTCCACGCCCAGTTTTGTGGTGTGTGCCTGTTATTTGAAGCACTTCCGTCACACTGGGTTGTCTGGGGCAGCTCTGGGCTATGGGGCTGGCGATGGGCAGGAGTGTTTCCTGTCCTAAAGACAACTTTTAAATTGTAGATTCTGCCAATCTCTAGAATGCATGTCACTCTTGATTCCAAGGAGCTAATTCTAGTAAACATTTAAAAAAATATTTCTATTCCCAGAGTAAGGCATACCTTTAAATTGCTTTAAAACCCATATTGTTACCTGCCTGACATTACTTCTGGGTATTAAGTAGATTAGCTGGCAGTGAAACAGCAGCTACAGTCTATTAATCTTTCTAACAATATGCTTAATATTATATAAAATGTTAAAGCAATGGCTGCTGAAAGTTATTAGTTTATTCACTTCCATTCCTTCTTGGTCAGTTTTTTTTTTTTTTTTTTTTTTTAAATCTTCATTTTATTGAGATATATTCACATACCACGCAGTCATACAAAACAAATCGTACTTTCGATTGTTTACAGTACCATTACATAGTTGTACATTCATCACCTAAATCAATCCCTGACACCTTCATTAGCACACACACAAAAATAACAAGAATAATAATTAGAGTGAAAAAGAGCAATTGAAGTAAAAAAGAACACTGGGTACCTTTGTCTGTTTGTTTCCTTCCCCTATTTTTCTACGCATCCATCCATAAACTACACAAAGTGGAGTGTGGTCCTTATGGCTTTCCCAATCCCATTGTCACCCCTCATAAGCTACATTTTTATACAACTGTCTTCGAGATTCATGGGTTCTGGGTTGTAGTTTGATAGTTTCAGGTATCCACCACCAGCTACCCCAATTCTTTGGAACCTAAAAAGGGTTGTCTAAAGTGTGCGTAAGAGTGCCCACCAGAGTGACCTCTCGGCTCCTTTTGGAATCTCTCTGCCACTGAAGCTTATCTCATTTCCTTTCACATCCCCCTTTTGGTCAAGAAGATGTTCTCCGTCCCACGATGCCGGGTCTACATTCCTCCCCAGGAGTCATATTCCACGTTGCCAGGGAGATTCACTCCCCTGGGTGTCTGATCCCACGTAGGGGGCAGGGCAGTGATTTCACCTTTCAAGTTGGCTTAGCTAGAGAGAGAGGGCCACATCTGAGGGTCAGTTTTTACTATCTCCACCCTGCTCACCACCCTCTACCTTTTCACCCCTTCCTTCATTTGCTCCAGCTCCTAGATTATGTTAATTAAAAAATTTTTTTAAGTACACCATGGCCAGCCTGTTTCTCAATTAGCCAGAAATTGAGAAATTTATAATGTTTTAGTTTTCTTTCTTAATATCCTCCTTTAACTTTGGGGTGGAAGTAGTTAGTTTTCCAAATGCTTTGGGAAGAATTTAACTGTAAGTTAAAATTTCTGAAAATCTTTTAATTTCAGGTTGACTTATCAAAGGATCTCCCTCACTGGAACAAGCTTAAATCAGAAGAGAAGTATTTTATCTCTCACATCTTAGCCTTTTTTGCAGCCAGTGATGGAATTGTAAACGAAAACTTGGTAAGATTTTGTTTTATTTTAATGTTGTTCCCAATTAGTGGTTAAATGATGATAATGGCACAAGATTAGACTGAGCCTAAGAAAAAAGATGTCCAATAAATTAATTAGATGATGTTTAACTCTTGAAAATGTTTTTCTGATGAATGTCAGAGGAAAGAAAAGTTTCTGTCATTTGACTAGCAAAATGACATGAAGTCAAGCATCAATCAAAACTACTAGTATGAATAAATATAAGCTTGATTTTTACCCTTAGATATTAATCCTAGTAGAGAAACTGTACCTCAGTAACCCTTCTGGAGCTCTGTAATGGAGCCCAAGGTTCTGGTTCCCCATTTTTAAACTTATGGTTGATCAGGGGGCATGCTTTCTAGTTAAAGAGAATAGAAAGATAAAAATTTCAATATGAGCTAGAGGGGGCTTCAAGAGATGATTGATCTTAATCTACTGTCAGAAAAATGACTTAATATTCTACAAAATAAAAATTATTTTTGGTAGATGTTCTAAAATTTATTTGGCTTATAGGCAGTATGTCCACAGATCAGTTCATTTAACTGCTTAAGAATATCCTATGCAAATAACTTATTATGGTGGGTTAATAGACAAACAGTAGTGTTTAAAATAATCCATAAGTTCTTTTTGACCTGTTTGTGGCATGACAGGCAATTTTTAAGTTATTATTCTGTTTTCCAGATTCTGGTTTGCAGTGTTTAATCCAGTGTTCAATGAAAGCCCACAGAATTGAATATGTTTGTTTCCCTTATTTTCTTAGGTGGAGCGCTTTAGCCAGGAGGTACAGGTTCCAGAGGCTCGCTGTTTCTATGGCTTTCAAATTCTCATCGAGAATGTTCACTCAGAGATGTACAGTTTGCTAATAGACACTTACATCAGAGATCCCAAGAAAAGGTATTACCACTGAGATTTTATTTACAAAGGTTTATCCTATTGCTTGATTATGGTAAGAGCCAAATTTACTTCAAAGCTAAACATTGAGGAAAAGTGATTCAAATATGGGAGTTGAGTAAGTTTCTATTGCTTAATAATGTGTTGAGCTAAAAAAAAAGTTGTTTAGAACTAGTTAATCTTTAGATATTATATCTAAAAAAAATTTTCATTACCACATTCTGTTTAGAAGTTGAATACTTGAGTTTAGTCAATTTTGTATCAGACCAGATCTAAAACACTAATTTGAGTTTTACTTTCATTTATATATTTTATGGACATTCAAAAATACAGTAAAACTGTAGATCTGGTAGCATACCATAAAGCTGCAAATATTATGTCTGAGTAAACAATGACAGTTTAGTCTGATTATGAAAAACAGGTGAATAACTTTGCCATTAATTTTTTGTTTTTGCAGGGAATTTTTATTTAATGCAATAGAAACAATGCCATACGTTAAGAAAAAAGCAGATTGGGCCTTGCGATGGATAGCAGATAGAAAATCTACTTTTGGTTTGTAGTTTTAATTTATATATGATCAAATTTGCCTCAGGTGATATGACCTTGTTTTATGTGGTGTGACTATTCTGTGCTGATGAAATTTGCAGCATGGAAAAAGTGCACAAATGTCTCAATATGCACCTTAAGTAGAATGATTACTCTTAATAATTAATTAGAAACCTGTGGTAAAATAATCTAAAGCTGTTACCTATTTTATTTAATAAGTTGAAAGTTGGAAGGTTGAGATATCAGTGCATAATTACAAGTAATTACATGAAAAAGCAGTAGTTCTCAATGTGCATAAAAGTCGTCTGGAGAATTTGTAGAAAAATTGAAGAATCCTGGTCTTCAACCAGAGTATGATTTAGGAGGCCTGGGTGAGATTGAAGGATCTGCATTTTATTCCCAGAAGATTCTTTCACAGGTGGTTTGGGAAGCACACTGAGAAACAGTGGCTTTAGAGGAAAAAGAAGGGTAATATTAAAATATTTAATATACACTGAAAATATTAGTATGGATAGATATTGAGAGAAAATGAAGAACAGGCTTATAGAAAGCGTATATTCCATGACACTACCAAAGAAAGGCAGAGAAGAAGAAAGAGAAAACAGAAGAGGGTGGTAGTCACCATGTGAGAACATCAAGGGCTCCTATTAGATTCTCCATATTGCTTCATCTCAAAGAAAACCCCGTTTAGAGTCCAGATTTAGGATATCAGAGGAAAGAACACATTCTAAAATGATGTAGGGAAAGTGGAATGGGTGGTGGATGGGATAAAAAGGGAAAAGGGTAACAGAGAAGAGCACTTTGGAAGCTCTCTTTTTTGGGTGTGGAACTAAAAATAAAAGCATGAAAATATTGTCTTGCTTAGCTGCACACCTGTACTTCCCTTTAACCATCTGGGGAAGTACAGTTTTATGAACTAATTGAGCCTCCTGCACCATTAGTAGCTTTAGGTTGACAAAGGCAGCTCTTTCATCTGGCTTAGGGATTTACTTAGCATTTTTGGTGACCTTGTATTATTCTCCTTCACTAAGCAGGGCCCAGTATAGTCACTGTTCTTTCCTCACATTGAGAATCCTCTAATCCTTTACTTTGTAGCTAAAGAGAACCTAAGAAAACTCCTTTAAAAAACCCATTAATTTGTTTGAAAGTTGAATGTTAGATATGTTATGAAATTCAATTTTTGTAGAACTACAAACTCCTTAAGTATCTGCTTATTTTTTTACAAAGTAACAAAATTTTTTAAAACTGCTTAGTTTTAAAAAAATCTCTTTAAAGAACCCATGTTAAACCTTAACATATGTAAGGAAATTAAATTTCAAATCTCAAAAAAAGGCATTAGTTACCTAATCTTAATGCTTCACATCATAGAGGTCAGCTGTATCTTGATGTCTCTTACTTTCCCTTTTCTGAAACAAGTTGAGACCTTTACATTCATTCTAGATTTTAGAAGAAATATTCTTGAAATTTGTTTTCATTTCACATATTTTCTCAAGTATTTGCAAAGTTTACTCCCCATGATCCTCTAAACCTCTCCCCAAAGAGCCTTCTATAACCATTTCTATGATTTTCATTCTTTAGCATTCATATTTATGAATGCATGAATGATTAAAATAATAGTTTTCCTTTTACTCAAAATGTTTGGATTAAATTTATAGTCTAGTTCCTTTACAGATAAATGTCCTCATGACATCACCTTTAATGTCAATTTAAAATCTATCAAATATAACCATCAGTTATCTTAGTAAAATGAAAATAATTGTAAGCAATATGTTAAACTAATGGCAAATCTTCATCCTAAAAAAATACAGTTAGCTGCTTGAAAGAGGTATTATGTTTTCAAAGGAGTCAGCAGAGCCACATAGAGATATATTTGGAACCAGTTTTTCTACTTACTAGCTCTGTGCATTGGGCATGTGATTAAACCTCTCTAAACCCCAGTTTCTTTGTGAAAAATAGGCATGATAAGAATACCTACTTTGCAGAGCTGTGAAAATTCAATGAGCTAATAAATGTGAAGCACTTAGTGCTTAGCACATAATAAGTACTTAATATATATTCGATGATATTATTATATTTTAATATTTAGCACACATCCCACAAAACTGTCTTCCATAATGCCTTCTACACAGTAGGTACTCGATAATTACATAGTTAATTAATATTTCTTCTGTTTTTATTTTCCAAAGTGACTTTTTAAATTGTTTCTATAAAAATAAAAAATAAAAGTTTATCAATGTTTTGGGTTTTTAACTTGCAATTTGTATTGCCAAGTATTTGATATTATAGATTTATCTGATTTTGTTTGTTTAAGATAATCAGGAAAAAGAACAAAGACAAACTAGAGCACTATTTAGAAGCTATCAGAAATTTTTAAATTAGTCATCTTTTCTTTTGAAATTTAAATAGTATAATTTCATTTGTTCTAGAAATTATAAATATTGTTTCAGTTTCTGAATCAAATTTTAGCAATTTCTATAGAATGGATGGTGATGTCTTTTATCATCTAGTACTTTTATAGTTTCCATTTATTCAATCTGGGACATACGTATTAAGGGCCTGCTCTGTGTTTGGTCCTGTGACAAGTACTGAGATACAAGCTATGATGTCATCTGTAAGAAAGGTCTATAGTTGGCTCAAGCACTCAGCTGCCTTTATCTTACAGTCTTATAGATCAAACCTTTCTCCTAGACAAACATACATATGTCAATACTTCTCCCATGCATATGTAATGTAATAAAAGGGGCTTGCAAATGATCTTTTGGGTTAGACCTATAATCATCCCCTATGAATAGTATTACAAATATTATGCCACCATATTCATTTTAGGAGATAGGCTTCTGCAAAGTCCTTACCTAACAGTGAGTAATCTTTAAAGGTAGGCCTTATACTTATAGCAGAGGGCAGTATTTTTTGTTTGTGTGATGGGGCATTTTATCCAATCAATATCCTTATTATCTTCAACTGGCTTTATCTATTTTTTTATTGCAAATGCATTGCAGTACTTTTTGAAATGTTAATAACTAGTCTGCAAGACACCTTAGGTTTCTAAAAATGTAAACCTCCGCAACCCCTCTCCTCCACCAACTACAATAGGGATGCATCTGTCATAAAGTCTGCCTTCCACTCTCCAATTGAATACACACACACACACACACACACACACACACACACACACACACACACACACATACATACATACATATGTACATACTGCACTCATACACATGTACCTGCACTCACAGGCACACGTGATGCACAGGTAAATGGCTTCTTTTCTTGAGTATGGAAGGCTATCCTTTTTCCAGATACCAAAGCCTACAGGAGGCCAGTGTCTGATGCAGGATTTGTAGTAGACATACCTTTCTGCTCTGGTAGGTAGAGGAGGCACATTTCCTCTTCTGAAGACCCTTGGCCATGGTATGAACTTGTTTATTTTATTTCTTGACAAAATAGCTATATACATATACATGCAATACCCAAATATATATTAAGGTAAAAAAAAAAAATGCCTGCGTTACATGATATTTCAGAAAGTGAAACTATTTTATGTCTTTTAGGGGAAAGGGTTGTGGCCTTTGCTGCTGTAGAGGGTATTTTTTTCTCGGGATCTTTTGCTGCTATATTCTGGTTAAAGAAGAGAGGTCTTATGCCTGGACTCACTTTTTCCAATGAACTCATCAGCAGAGATGAAGTAAGGAATGAAGTATTATTCTGTTTACATTTGTATTTATATTTGGTGTCCATTTATTTTTTCTTTCCTTGGAAAATGCTTATAGTGACAATAAGTATCCTGGTGATTAAAAGAAAATAGGAAATCGTTCTTCCTTGGCTTTTAAGATACTGTATTTTCCTCCTACCCTTCTTATCATTCTTTCTCAGTCTCCTCTGCTCATTCTTAAATATCATTGTGCCCCTGGATTCCTACCATGGCCTCTTTCTTTGTCTGTACATGACCTCCTGGTTGATCTCATTTATTCCCATGGAATCAGCTACTGTCTAAATGCACATGACATTCAAAGCTTTAATCTTCAGCTACGATATTCTTTCCTGAGCTTCAACCCCATCTATTCAAATGCATATTAGATGCTTTCTCTGGACGTTTCTGAAACCTAATATTTCACAAATCAAACTCATCATCTTTCTCCCAACATTGGTTCTTCCTTCTGTTTTCTCTATCTCATTGAGTGGCGCTATCTTCTATCTAATCATCCAAATTGAAATCTGAGAGTTATTTTATTTTTTTATTTTTTTATCTTCATTTTATTGAGATATATTCACATACCACATAGTCATACAAAACAAATCGTACATTCGATTGTTCACAGTACCATTACATAGTTGTACATTCATCACCTAAATCAATCCCTGACACCTTCATTAGCACACACACAAAAATAACAAGAATAATAATTAAAGTGAAAAAGAGCAATTGAAGTAAAAAAGAACACTGGGTACCTTTGTCTGTTTGTTTGTTTGTTTCCTTCCCCTATTTTTCTACTCATCCATCCATAAACTAGACAAAGTGGAGTGTGGTCCTTATGGCTTTCCCAGTCCCATTGTCACCCCTCATAAGCTACATTTTTATACAACTGTCTTTGAGATGCATGGGTTCCGGGTTGTCATTTGATAGTTTCAGGTATCTACCACCAGCTACCCCAATTCTTTAGAACCTAAAAAGGGTTGTCTAAATTGTGCGTAAGAGTGCCCACCAGAGTGACCTCTCGGCTCCTTTTGGAATCTCTCTGCCACTGAAGCTTATTTCATTTCCTTTCACATCCCCCTTTTGGTCAAGAAGATGTTCTCTGTCCCACGATGCCAGGTCTACATTCCTCCCCGGGAGTCATATTCCACATTGCCAGGGAGATTCACTCCCCTGGGTGTCTGATCCCACGTAGTAGGGAGGGCAGTGATTTCACCTTTCAAGTTGGCTTAGCTAGAGAGAGAGGGCCACATATGAGCAACAAAGAGGCATTCAGGAGGAGGCTCTTAGGCACAATTATAGGGAGGCCTAGCGTCTCCTTTACAGCAACCGTCTTCCCAAGGGTAAAACCTATGGTACAAGGCTCAACCCATCAAACCACCAGTCCCCTATATCTGTGGTCATGTTACCAACCATAAAGGTGGGGTAGGCCAATGCCCCTGCGTTCTCCACAGGCTCCTCAAGGGGGCACTACATATTTTTTTCCTTTTTTTTTTTTTTTTTAACTTTTCTTTCCCTTTTAAATCAACTGTATGAAAAAAAAAATTAAAAAAAAAACAAAACACATACAATAAAAGAACATTTCAAAGGGACCATAACAAGGGAGTAAGAAAAAGACAACTAACCTAAGATAGCTGCTTTACTTCCAACCTGTTCCTGCTTTACCCCAAGAAAGTTACCTAATATAGCAACATTTCTGTGAACTTGTTCCTACTATATCCATTAGAAATTAACAGACCATAGTCATTCCTGGGCATCCCCAGAACATTAAATAGCTTATCTGTTCTTCTTGGATTATTGTTCCCCCTTCCTTAATTGCTCTCTATCGCTAGTTCCCCTACATTCTACATTATAAACCGTTTGTTTTACATTTTTCAAAGTTCACATTAGTGGTAGCATATAATATTTCTCTTTTTGTGCCTGGCTTATTTCGCTCAGCATTATGTCTTCAAGGTTCATCCATGTTGTCATATGTTTCACGAGATCATTCCTTCTTACTGCCGTGTAGTATTCCATCGTGTGTGTATGCCACATTTTATTTATCCACTCATCTGTTGAAGGACATTTGGGTTGTTTCCATCTCTTGGCAATTGTGAATAATGCTGCTATGAACATTGGCGTGCAGATATCTGTTCGTGTCACTGCTTTCTGATCTTCCGGGTATATACTGAGAAGTGCAATCGCTGGATCGAACGGTAACTCTATATCTAGTTTTCTAAGGAACTGCCAGACTGACTTCCAGAGTGGCTGAACCATTATGCAGTCCCACAAACAATGAATAAGAGTTCCAATTTCTCCACATCCCCTCCAGCATTTGTAGTTTCCTGTTTGTTTAATGGCAGCCACTCTAATCGGTGTTAGATGGTATCTCATTGTGGTCTTAATTTGCATCTCTCTAATAGCTAGTGAAGCTGAACATTTTTTCATGTGTTTCTTGGCCATTTGTATTTCCTCTTCAGAGAACTGTCTTTTCATATCTTTTGCCCATTTTAAAATTGGGCTGTCTGTACTATTGTCATTGAGTTGTAGGATTTCTTTATATATGCAAGATATCAGTCTTTCGTCAGATACATGGTTTCCAAAAATTTTTTCCCATTGAGTCAGCTGCCTTTTTACCTTTTTGAGAAATTCCTTTGAGGTGCAGAAACTCCTAAGCTTGAGGAGTTCCCATTTATGTATTTTTTCTTTTGTTGCTTGTGCTTTGGGTGTAAAGTCTAGGAAGTGGCCACCTAATACAAGGTCTTGAAGATGTTTTCCTACATTATCTTCTAGGAGTTTTATGGTACTGTCTTTTCTATTGAGATCTTTTGTCCATTTTGAGTTAATTTTTGTGTAGGGGGTGAGGTAGGGGTCCTCTTTCATTCTTTTGGATATGGATATCCAACTCTCCCAGCCCCATTTGTTGAAAAGACCATTATGACTCAGTTCAGTGACTTTGGGGGCCTTATCAAAGATCAGTCAGCCATAGATCTGAGGGTTTATCTCTGAATTCTCAATTCGATTCCATTGATCTATATGTCTATCTTTGTGCCAGTACCATGCTGTTTTGACAGCTGTGGCTTTAGAATAAGCTTCAAAGTCACGGAGTGTCAGTCCTCCCACTTTGTTTTTCTTTTTTAGAGTGTCTTTAGCAATTCGAGGCATCTTCCCTTTCCAAATAAATTTGATAACTAGCTTTTCCAAGTCTGCAAAGTAGGTTGTTGGAATTTTGATTGGGATTGCATTGAATCTGTAGATGAGTTTGGGTAGAATTGACATCTTAATGACATTTAGCCTTCCTATCCATGAACATGGAATATTTTTCCATCTTTTAAGGTCCCCTTCTATTTCTTTTAGTAGAGTTATGTAGTTTTCTTTGTATAGGTCTTTTACATCTTTGGTTAAGTTTATTCCTAGGTACTTGATTTTTTTAGTTGCTATTGAAAATGGTATCTTTTTCTTGATTGTCTCTTCAGTTTGTTCATTTCTAGCATATAGAAACATTACTGACTTATGTGCATTAATCTTGTATCCCGCTACTTTGCTAAATTTATTAGCTCTAGTAGCTGTATCATCGATTTCTCAGGGTTTTCCAGATATAAGATCATATCATCTGCAAACAATGACAGTTTTACTTCTTCTTTTCCAATTTGGATGCCTTTTATTTCTTTGTCTTGCCAGATTGCCCTGGCTAGCACTTTCAGCACAATGTTGAAGAACACTGGTGACAGCAGGCATCCTTGTCTTGTTCCTGATCTTAGAGGGAAGGCTGTCAGTCTCTCACCATTGAGTACTATGCTGGCTGTGGGTTTTTCATATATGCTCTTTATCATATTGAGGAAGTTTCCTTCAATTCCTACCTTTTGAAGTGTTTTTATCAAAAACGGATATTGGATTTTGTCAAATGCTTTTTCAGCATCTATTGAGATGATCATTTGATTTTTCCCTTTCGAATTTTTAATGTGTTGTAATACATTGATTGATTTTCTTATGTTGAACCATCCTTGCATGCCTGGAATGAACCCCACTTGGTCATGGTGTATGATTTTTTTAATGTATCTTTCGATTCGATTTGCAAGTATTTTGTTGAGGATTTTTGCATCTATATTCATTAGGGAGATTGGCCGGTAGTTTTCCTTTTTTGTAGCATCTTTGCCTGGTTTTGGTATTAGATTGATGTTAGCTTCATAAAATGAGTTAGGTAGTGTTCCATTTTCTTCAATGTTTTGAAAGAGTTTGAGTAAGATTGGTGTCAGTTCTTTCTGGAAAGTTTGGTAGAATTCCTCTGTGAAGCCATCTGGCTCTGGGCATTTATTTGTGGGAAGATTTTTGATGACTGATTGGATCTCTTTGCTTGTGATGGGTTGATTGAGGTCTTCTGTTTCTTCTCTGGTCAGTCTAGGTTGTTCATATGTTTCCAGGAAATTGTCCATTTCCTCTACATTATCCAGTTTGTTGCCATACAGTTGTTCATAGTATCCTCTTATAATTTTTTTAATTTCTTCAGGATCTGCAGTTATGTCACCTTTTTCATTCATTATTTTGTTTATATGGGTCTTCTCTCTTTTTGATTTTGTCAGTCTAGCCAGGGGCTTGTCAATCTTGTTGATCTTCTCAAAGAACCAACTTTTGGTGATATTTATCCTCTCTATTGTTTTTTTGTTCTCTATGTCATTTATTTCTGTTTTAATCCTTGTTATTTCTTTTCTTCTACTTGGTTTAGGATTGGTTTGCTGTTTATTTTCTAGCTTCTTCAGTTGATCCATTAGTTCTTTGATTTTGGCTCTTTCTTCCTTTTTAATATATGTGTTTAGTGCTATAAATTTCCCCCTCAGCACTGCTTTTGCTGCATCCCATAGGTTTTGGTACTTTGTGTTCTCATTTTCATTCGTCTCTATATATTTAGCAATTTCTCTTGCTATTTCTTCTTTAACCCACTGATTGTTTAGGAGTGTGTTATTTAACCTCCAGGTATTTGTGAATTTTCTAAGTCTCTGATGGTTGTTGGCTTCTAATTGTATTCCATTGTGGTCAGAGAATGTGGGTTTGAATAATTTCAATCTTTTTAAATTTACTGAGGCTTGTTTTATGTCCCAGCATATGATCTTTTCTGGAGGAAGTTCCGTGAGCCCTAGAGAAGTATGTGTATCCTGGTGATATGGGATGTAATGTTCTCTATTCGTCTGTTAAATCTGATTCATTTATCAGATTGTTTAGGTTTTCAATTTCCTTATTGGTCTTCTGTCTGGTTGATGTATCTATAGGAGAGAGTGATGTGTTGAAGTCTCCCACAATTATTTTGGAAACATCAGTTGCTTCCTTTAGTTTTGCCAGTGTTTCTCTCATGTATTTTGTGGCACCTTGATTGGGTGCATACACATTTATGATTGCTACTTCTTCTTGTTGAATTGCCCCTTTTATTAGTATGTAGTGGCCTTCTTTGTCTCTCAAAACATCCCTGCATTTAAAGTCTATTTTATCTGAGATTAATATTGCTACACCTGCTTTCTTTTGGCTGTAGCTTGCATGAAATATTTTTTTCCATCCTTTCACTTTAAATTTCTTTGTGTCCCTGTGTCTAAGATGAGTCTCTTGTATGCAACATATTGATGGTTCATTTTTTTTGATCCATTCTGCGAATCTATATCTTTTAATTGGGGAGTTTAATCCATTTGCATTCAACGTTATAACCGTGAAGGCATTTTTTGAATCAGCCATCTTATCCTTTGATTTATGTTTGTCATATATATTTTTCCCCTCTCTCTATTAATATCCTTTATTGTACCCATACCGAATCTCTTTAGTACTGAACCTTTCTCCAAGTCTCTGTCCTTTCTTTGTTTTTCTGTCTGTAGAGCTCCCTTTAGTATCTCCAGTAGGGCAGGTCTCTTGTTAGCAAATTCTCTCAGCATTTGTTTGTCTGTGAAAAATTTAAGCTCTCCCACAAATTTGAAGGAGAGCTTTGCTGGATAAAGTATTCTTGGTTGGAACTTTTTCTCACTCAGAATTTTAAATATATCGTGCCAGTGCCTTCTCGCCTCCATGGTGGCTGTTGAGTAGTCACTACTTAGTCTTATGCTGTTTCCTTTGTATGTGGTGAATTGCTTTTCTCTTGCTGCTTTCAGAACTTGCTCCTTCTCTTCCGTGTTTGACAGTGTGATCAGAATATGTCTCGGAGTGGGTTTATTTGGATTTATTCTATTCGGAGTTTGCTGAGCATTTATGATTTGTGTATTTATGTTGTTTAGAAGATTTGGGAAGTTTTCCCCAACAATTTCTTTGAATACTCTTCCTAGACCTTTACCCTTTTTCTTCCCCTTCTGGAACACCAATAAGTCTTATATTCAGACGTTTTATATTATCTATCATATCCCTGAGGTCCGTTTCGATTTTTTCAGTTTTTTTCCCCATTCTTTCTTTTATGCTTTCTTTTTCCATTCTGTCATCTTCCATGTCACTGATTCATTGTTCAACTTCCTCTAGTCTTGTACTATGAGTGTCCAGAATCTTTTTAATTTGGTCCACAGTTTCTTTAAATTCCATAAGATCATCTATTTTTTTATTTAGTCTTGCAATGTCTTCTTTATGCTCTTCTAGGGTCTTCTTGATATGCTTTGTATCCCATACTATGGTCTCAGTGTTCATCTTTAGTTCTTTGAGTAGCTGCTCTAGGTGGTGTGTCTCTTCTGATCTTTTGATTTGGGTGCTTGGGCTTGGGTTATCCATATCGTCTGGTTTTTTCATATGCTTTAGAATTTTCTGTTGTTTTTGGCCTCTTGGCATTTGCTTAACTTGCTGGGGTTCTTTTAGTATTTGTAGACCAATTGAAGTCCTTATCTCTAATTTATCAGATCTATAGCTTAGTGGAGTACACTTTCTCTAACTAACCAGCAGGTGGCGTCCACGAGCAACCTGTCCTCCACAAGCCAATTCTCCCCTGCTTTGCTTTTGTGGTGAGTGGGGGAGTGAGTCTTGTGGGGTCCAATTGGTGTACCAAGCTTGCGTGTGTAGTTGGTGTTGCCCGCCCTGTATATCAGGCGTGTTTCTGGGCAGTCAGGGAGTGGGGGGTGGCTCTAACAATCAAATCTCCTTGGTGATCCTGGAGTTTTAAAGCTGCTGCAATAGTCTAATCCTTCAGTTCAGTCCTGCCACTGTTTGTCTCTGCCACTGACCCACAAGTCCTTGGTATTGGCGTATGGCTCCTGAGACTTGCAAGTGGGTCCCTCTTCCAGGCCATGCACCCCCTGGTCCTCTGTTGAGGGATGACTGTGCTATGTCACAGGTGAGTGCCGTCCCCCCAGGGCGGTTCTGGGCTGCTGGGCTGTGTAGGGAGGCTCCCAGTCTGCTGAAATGATGGCTGAGTGGGGCTTTGTTAATTCACACTGCTCCACCTTCCCAACTCTGGGACAATCAGCTGAGGTTGCAGGGAAGGCTAATGTCCACGCCCAGTTTTGTGGTGTGTGCCTGTTATTTGAATCACTTCTGTCACACTGGGTTGTGTGGGACAGCTCTGGGCTATGGGGCTGGCAATGGGCAGGAGTGTTTCCTGTCCACCAGGATGATGGCTGTGAGCGGACACCCCCCTTTTCTTGGGAAGTTGTGGTGTTTAGTGTATTTTCTCAGCCACTGGATTATTGCCTTTTGTCTCAGAGCTCTCTTAGTTCTGCTCTTGTCTTGACCTGCCCAAATTGCAAGTCTTTGAAGCTTTCTGTATTGGGCTTCTTAGAGTAATTGTTTTAGAAAAAGGAAAAAGGATTTAAAAAAAAAAAAAAAAAAAAAACGGGCCTTCCTCACAGATCTAATGGGTTATTGAAATGCTAAGAGACAAAGCAATTAGGGCCATTATGGAAAGGTCCACAGGGCAGAGAGATCAGCTTTTCTTCGGGATTTGCATATGAGCCTCAGGGCCTGAGCTCTGCCCTTCCCCTTTCTATGTTCACCAGAACTCCAAAAATCCTCCGCTTTTATTTTGGAGTTTTTCGGCTGTTTTTTTCTATGCCTGTCTCCTCTCTGCTGGGCTGGCTGCTCTCAGATTCTCTGGTGTCTGGTCTCAGTCTATCTATGGTTGGAGTTTGGATCAGTAGAATGAGTTTCCGATAAGGGCTGCCACTGCAGTTCTCCCTTCTCCTTCCCGGAGCTGACAGCCCCTCCTCCCACGGGACTGAGCCTGGCAGGGAGGGGTGCGGGTCCCCTGGCCGCAAAAACTTACAGATTTCGCTGATCTCAGCAGTTCCACGTTTTCATGAGTGTTGTATGAAGTATGCCCAAAGTCAGATTGCTCTGTGGTGTCCAGTCCACGCAGTTCCTGGCTTTCTACCTACTTTCCTGGAGGAGTAACTAAAACATACAGCTCACCAGTCCGCCATCTTGCCCCGCCTCTGAGAGTTATTTTACATTACTTCTTTTCTTTTTCCAGTCACATCCAATCAATAACTAAATCTTGTCTTTATACTTTAACATGTTGGCCTTTCTTTTCATTCCCACTGCTGCTCTAGTTCACACTTTTAATTACCCCTTACCGTCTGTAGTTGGGCTCTCCTTGTCTCTAAGACCTCCAGGTCATCCTTCATACTGTTCTTGTGTATACTTTCTGTTGCCTTAGGATGAAGAACAAGCTTATCAGTTGGCAAAGGAGTCCTGCATGATCTGACTGTCTCTCCTCCAGCTTCCCCTCCCATAGATGGTGCTCTCCTCTTCTTTATATACTGTAGTTTCTGTTTCCTCTTACTCTCATCCTGTTATGTGCTACTTTGCTATGGCTCATGTTGCTCCCTCTACTACTTGGGCTATCCTTTCCACCTTTCCTACCTCTGTTTTTCACCTGTTGATTACCTTCTCACAGGGTGCAACTTAAACTTTCCTGACCCAATTAGGTAAATTTGACCACTCTTTCCTTTGTGCCTTTGAAACCTGAACCCATTGCTGTCTTAGAGTCTATTCGTTGTATTGTACTTCTCTATCTCCTCTGCTAGACTCTCAGCTCCTCTTATTTGTCTTTCTGTTCCAATTGTTTAGGCCATTACAGCCATTCAATCCACATGTATCAAATATACTAATCCTGGCTCCTAAGCTTATTTCTAAGTGACCTCAACAAGCTGCTTACCTTCGTTTTCCTCAACTATAAAGCTAACAAGGTTTTGTTAGAATGCAGTAAGGCAATATATGTGAACTCCTTTTAAGTGCCATAAAATGTTTTGTATGGTTATTTTTTTGTTTCATATTTTTAAATTTCTAAGAACTTTTATTGTAAATGTCATATATGATTATTATAGAGGATATGGAGAATAAAAAAGAAAGAAATCACTCAAACTAAACACACATGGATAATTGCTTTTACTATTTCATTGTATTTCGTTCTGGACATTTTTCCTACATTTAAACCTATGCAGATATGCACAATCACCATATTTTTAAAATTTGAGATATTCTGCTTTTTTCATGTTTTTACATTTTGAGATATTCTTTTTTCACTTAGCAGGTATTGTGAACGCTTTAATATGTTAATCATTTTTTGGAAAACAGTACTTTTGTTACATTAATATTCCAGTGAATGAGTTGTTCTTTGTTTATTTGACTGTTCTATCATTAGTAGACATTAGGGTTGTGTCTAGGTTTTTGTTGTTGTTGTTACAATTCAAAATGAATATATTTCTAAAGGAAATTTGTTCCAATTTCAGTTGTTTTCTTTTTAGATCCCTAGAAGTAGAATTGCTAGGTTTTAAGATATGAACTTAAAATTTTATTTTTATTTGAGCAGCTGTAGGTTTACAGAAGAAATCAGAACCCACAGAGTTCCCAAAACCCTCCATGGTTTTCCCTACTATTAATATTTTGCATTAGTGTGGTACTTTTGTTACAATTGCTAAAATAATATTATTATAATTATATTATTAACTGTAGTCCATAGTTCACTTAGGGTTCACTGTTTGTGTTACAGTTTTATGGATTTTTTAAAAAATTTTTAATTCTTTAAAAAAATTTTTAGTTCTGATAACATATATATAACCTAAAATTTCCCATTTTAACCAATTTCAAATATACAATTCAGTGGTGTATACAATTTACAATCTTGCACTGTCATTAACTATTATCCATTATCTCTATCCATTATCCATTACCAAAACTTCTCCACCCCCACACTGGTAACCGGTATTCTAATTTCTGACTCTATGAATTTGCATATTCTAATAATTTCACATCAATGAGATCATACAATATTTATCCTTTTGTGTCTGGCTTATTTCACGCGACATGATGTCTTCAAGATTCATTCAAGTTGTAACATGTATTAGAACTTCATTCCTTTTTACAGCTGAATAATATTCCACATTTTTGTTTATCCATTCTTCTGTTGTTGGATACTTGGGTTGTTTCTACCTTTTGGCAATTGTGAATAATGCCATTGTGAATTTTGGTTTGCAAATATCTATTAGAGTCCTTGTTATCAATTCACTTTTGGGATATACCTAGAAGTGCAGTTGCCAGATCATATGGTAATTCTATGTTTTCACCTTCTGGGGAACCACCAAACTGTCTTCCACAGCAGCTGTACCATTTTACATTCTCACCAACAATGATGAGGGTTCCTATTTCTCCACATTCTCTCCAACACTTGTTATTTTCCGTTTTGATAATAGTGGCCTTTCTAGTGGGTGTGAATGGTATCTCGTAGTTTTGATTTGCATTTCCCTAATGGCAAATGATGTTGAGCATCTTTTCAAGTGCTTTTTGGCCATTTATATATCTTCTTTGGAGAACTGTCTATTCATATCCTTTACCCATTTTAAATTGGGTTTTGTGTCTTTGTCATTGAGTCTTAGTAGTTCTTTATATAGTCTGGATATTAAACCCTTGTCAGATATATGATTTCCAAATATTTTCTCCCAGTCTGTAGGTTTTCTTTTCATTTTCTTGATAATGTCCTTTGATGCATAAAAGTTTTTGATTTTGATGAAATCCCATTTACCTACTTTTTCTTTTGTGGCTTATGCTTTTGGTGTAAAGTCTAAGAAACCATTGCCTAAGTCAAGGTCCTGAAGATGTTTTCTTCTAGGAGTTTTATGATTTTCGTTTTTATATTTAGATCTTTTGAGTTAATTTTTATATATGCTGTGAAGTAGGGCACTACCTTCATTCTTTTGCATATGGATATCCAGTTTTCCCTGTAATAGTTACTGAAGAGATTATTCTTTCCCTATTGAATGGACTTGGCACCCTTTTCAAAAATCAGTTGGCCAAAGATGTGAGCATAAGATATGAACCTTTAAAAGGCATTCATATTTATTTGCAGATTTCCTTCCAGAAAGTTAATAGCAGTTTGCAGTCCCACTAGCAACATATGAGCATATCTTTTCTTACCATGCACTCAGGATTTGAATTTATTTGTTATGTATTAAGGTTAAGTATGCACAAATCTATTATCCTTAAAGGAAAGAGCCATGCTTGCCCTGTTCATTGGTATATTCCCGCTACTAGGTACAGTTGACTGACTGGGATTTTTCTAAAAGTAATTGTTTATTGAATTTGTTATATTTATTGCATGTATAGTTTGTTAATTGAATTTGTTGTATTTTTGCTTTTATATATATATTTCCCCCATTTTTTCTTTTGTTTTTAAATTTTGTTTGTTCTTTTAACATGCAAAAGCCTTAACTTTTATGTGGTCCAGATTCAGAGATAAATAATCACCATATTTTCTTCTTGGCTTTTTATACATTTAACTCTCTGATGCAGTTGTAACTTGTTTTGGTATATAGTGTTAGAATTTAATTTTATTTCAAACACTCTTGGGCAGCTTTTCAAATCCTCTGTCAAATAATTCATCCTTTCTCCATTGACTTTGATGCCTTATTTATTATGTATTAATGTTCTATGGATTTTTTGTGTGTGTCAGTTGTCAAATTTCATGCCATGACAGACTATTTTAATTATTGTAGCTTTACATGTTTTAATAATTGGTAGAATAAAACTCTCCTTATAACTTTCTTTTTCAAAATGTTCTTGAAGAGACTGTCTATGTATTCTTCCAGATTAATTTTTCAATTAAAAAAATCCCTCTGGGATCTTTATTGGAATTGCTTTTAATCTCAAAGTTCAGTTTATTCATTTATTGATATAACAATTATGAGAAGACACTCATCTCTCCAATAGGTAGCGAGCTGTCAGTTCTAATCAACACTTTCTTTGGCAACTTTCAGCAACTTTATTTTCAGCCTTTGGTAATTTGAAGTATCCCTTTGAGTTAAGTCTGGGAAAAGTGTTTCATTAGTAAATGTTCTAATATTTGCCATTCAAAGAGGGTTTTTTTCTTACAGTTTCTTCTGGGAATGACAACTTAACTAGGTCAAATAATCCTTGAAATACAACCTTTGTTTTAGGGTCTTGTCTTTCTATTGTCTTTGGGTTTTTATTGATTGGTTTAGAAAAACCTAAGCAACTGATTTGTAATTCTTTAAAGTGTACATTGTTGATTTCTTTTTCTTGGTTGCTTACAAAATTATTACTTTCTCTTTGTAGTTTATAAGTATTAATGAACTGGTTTGGAGTCAATTTCTGACTGAATTTTGTCTGCAACTCCATCTTTTTATATTTCTGGCCTCCCTTTTTTGTTTTGAATTTTTGAAATATTTCTTGTATTATTTTAATTTTCAGCATTGTAGCACCTTTCTGTGTTTTGGAATTGGAATTTGTTCTGTTATCCAGTTACATAAGATCTGTAACATTTATTATATTTGCATAACTATTCTGCCCTCAAGGGTATTTTGCGAGTTTTTTCTCTTCTCTGGTTGGGTTATCTGCAGTGTCATCTCTGCTTTATACAGCTTCAGATGGTTTTCTTAATTCTTCAGCTTCCATTTTCATTGCACTGAATTAGTTTTTGTCTTGAGCTATTCTTATATAATATGTCTTTTTGAAATATCTCTGACTGAGTCCCGCCTGTTCATTAAATAGTTTTTATTATGTTTCAGTTGTCCCTCAATTTTTTTTTTGACATTTAAAAGTTGATTAATTTTCATTTCAGCTCTTCTTACTTTGCTTTTCTTCTGTGTTACAAAATGACTTATTGGATGTAGATTTTGCTTGCTTATTTGTTCATTAATTCTTAAGTTAATAAACTTAGATTTGCTGACATAGAAAATGTTTCATAATAGATTATATTGGCATTTTAATGAGATTTGAAGGAAAGAAATTCCTGACCCTATTAATCCTTCTTTCATCTTCCCGTAGTTCCATGTTGCCCTCTCAGAATTTACTTTAGGTAATCCCTGACCTATCACTGTGTGCAAATAGCTGATTAAACGTTATTTGACAGTGGTGTTTTTCTCCTATTTTAGGGGCTTCACTGTGACTTTGCTTGCCTGATGTTTCAATACTTAGTAAATAAACCTTCAGAAGAAAGGGTCAGGGAGATCATTATTAATGCTGTAGAGATTGAGCAGGTAAGCAGGGAAATTTATGTAGTTAACACATCTCTCTTTTTCTGATATTTGTACTATTGTTATATTAGGTTGACTCATATGAGATTGTCATTGTATAGGTCAAAACAATATTGATAGTTTTATATGGTTCAATCTGACAGTACCCATGAACAATGTATTGCAATTATTACATTGGTTTATAATTTGGTTTATATGTCAGTTTTCCTTCCTTTAGATTTTAGCTCCTGCAGAGCAGGAATGATGTCTTATTTGTTTTGTATATTTAATAACTTAGCAGGGTGCCTAGCTGGAAGCATGTACCAAATGTTTACAAAATGAATAAGTAAAAGAATTGGTGAATATAAACCTTAATTTGTAGCATGTGAAGGAAGATCTCTGACTAGGAAGACTTGGTTCCCCCATTTAGCATGTGATTTTATCATTCTCAAGAATGAGTTTAAAAGTAAAACCAAAAAAAAAATTTTTTTAACACTGCATAGTTTAATAGCCTTAGCTTTCATACAGGGAGGATGAAAGGGATAAAATGAATTTTTATAACTTTCATCATTTTGAAAACTTAACCCCAGTGATTAATATGTTTTTTTATTTTTCCTCTATTAATACCTTACCACTGTCTTTCAATATAGTTGGAATTCAATTTATCTCCTGGCCTCCAGATCCATTCCTATTTTTTTCCTCATATTCTTTGTTGACTGAGTTTTCTATCTTTCCTAACTTTTTTTCCTAGTCGTGCTCCCCGTGACAGTCAACTTTGGTGACTCTAAATGAGAATGTAGCACAAAGGTCAATCTTTCTCTAGATATTTCAGAACAAAGCATCTCCTTTTATCTGTTGAGAAACCATATAAATTCAGGTCTTACGTGTGCTGTTTATTTAAATACCAGTAATTTGTTAGTTATTTTGATCATTGAGAATGTGAAATAATGTGAATAGTAATAACCCAAACGTTTTTAAACAAACGGACATAATTTTCCACATTAAAAGAGTTATCTTTGTATACTTTCCTTGACCAGGATCAATGTGTCCTAGAAAATTAATAAAACTAAAACCTTCTTTTTGTTTGGAAACTACCCAGTTATTTAATGTTCTGCTTTGTAGTTTATTGTTTCTGTTTACTTCCCAGGAGTTTTTAACAGAAGCCTTGCCAGTTGGCCTCATTGGAATGAATTGTGTTTTGATGAAACAGTACATTGAGTTTGTAGCCGATAGATTACTTGTGGAACTCGGATTCTCAAAGGTAAGATGTTTAAAAATGTATTAAAATGTATTACTACTACTTAAAATGTTAAAGTCAAGTAAGGTCTCTAAAATATTATATTTCACTGAAAGCATTTGTAACATACTATTCTGCTTTTAAATGTACATGATAGTCTAGTTTTCCGTGAACAAATGATTTTTGCAAAATTCTTTGAAACTTAAAATGAAATTCATAACAGAAGTAGGAGGCTGGTAAATTTTAGAACTAATAAGCTCAATTAATTACTTTGTCATAATTGCAAGTATCTAATATGATTATCTTCAAGCAATTTAATTTAGTATGTGCATATATGTTTACCTTCATATAAGTCCCCATGTGTCTATGTTGTAATTCTTGGGTTAATACTTTTAAATAATAATGTGTTCCTGATAGTAATTATTAGGAAACAGTAATTATTAGGAACACAATAACTGTCATAATTTGACTCTTTAAACTTTGTTGTCTTGATGCTACTATTGTTACTTTGTTTATCAGAGATAATATACCTTAATTTCATAAAGAGACATGGTTTTCACATGACTTAAGAGATGGAGCCTGCAACCAGACCACCTGGGTTTGAATCCCAGTTCTAACACTTTCTAGCTATGTGACCTTTGGCAAGTTGCTTAACCTCTATCTCAGTTTCCTCATCTGTAAAATAGAGATGACATTAATACTTACCTCACAGGATTGTTGATGAGTTAGTATACTTAAAGCACTTAAAATAGTGGCAGACATATAATAAAAGCACACTAAATTGTCACTTTGTACTCAAAATAAGTGAAACATTCACAAAATTTCACATATGTATTATACTATGATAATTAGAAATTCTAGGTTTTGATTTTCTTAGCATGGAAATGTAAGTTTAAAATGTATTTAATGGGAAACCTTATGAAATCCTTGATGCTAGGGTAATCATTACTTTTCTTGGTAAAGCATTTATACTCTAGTAACAACAGAAATACTGTAATGAAGGGGTCAGGTGGGGTAACTTGGTTTTTTGGTAAGATTAAACTGTGTTGCAAGATCCTCTCTCTATTTACTGATAATTAATGAGGGAAATCAAGATTATGATTGTATCAATATAATGTCTTAAACTTATAAGCTATGTGTATTGAAAGAAATTGAATTTGTTTACAAGTTATACAAATGTTCATTAGGGGAAAATTAATTTGCTTACTTAAACTCTAATGTGAACTTATTATCCTTTAAACCACCAATCATATCCTCACATCCTGACATTCATGTTCTCTTGTTTATTGGAAAACTGCTGACCCCTGGATCTGGTTTTCACTTGGGGAACTTGTTAACTGTAGATATATAAAATATGTCTGCTGCTGAAGAAAATCTAAACGTAATGTAAAATCTCATTTTTCCACAGGCCTCCAAAATATTTCAGTGAATTCCAAAAAGCAGGAACTATACAGGCCTCTTAGGGTTTAATGCAATAAAATTAGAAATTAACAGTAAAAGATTGCTCCAAAGTTCCATCCTCTTAGAAATTGAAAGGGTAGCCTTTCAATGAGATAAAAAATGAAAATATAAATTAATTGGAAGTAAGTGACAATAAGATTACTGTGTATCAAAACTTGTAGAATGAAGCCTGAGAGGTCCTGAGGAAAATTTATGACCTTTAATGAGTATATTAAGAAAATAAGACAAAAAGAACTATTCTTATAATGAAACAATTTGGTAAAATAAGGAATTACTTAAATGAGCAAATGTTTGTATTTTATATACAGACTTTTAAATAGGAGTCACATTAATAATGCTATAATTTATATTTAAGATAATCAATAAATATATGAGTATTTTCTGTGTGTCAAGAACATGCCACTTAGTTTAGTTTGATCTTGGCTACCTTTTCATAAATGGTTTGGATCAGATTTTTTGAAAAGACCCCAGTTCTACAACCCAGTGATTCTTGGCTATTGGTCCAGTGCTCTTTCCACTGTATCCTGCTGTGCGTTATAGCTTGACTTGTCACTCACTGTTAATACACAGGCAGTTTCACAGGATCACATACCTTAGCCACACACAGTATATGAGCTTCTTTGAATAAATATGTTTAAGCTTTTATTAAGAGGTAATTCTCATAGCACACAAGTTACCCATTTAAAGAGTACTATTTGATGGTTTTTAGTATGTTCACAGAGTTGTGCCCTCATTGCCACAATCTGTTTTAGAACATTTTCATCACCCACCCCTCAGCCACAGCCCTAGGCATCCATTAATCTAATTACTATCTCTAGAGATTTGTCTATTCTGGACATTTCATAAAAATGGAATCTCATAATAGGTGGTCTTTTGTGAGTGGCTTTTTTCACTTAACAGATTGTATTCAAGGTTCACCCTTGTTGTAGCATGTGTCAGTATTTCATTCATTTTTATGGTCAAACAGTATTCCCTTGTATGGATATACCACATTTGGTTTATTCATTCATCTGTTGATGTACATTTGGGTTGTTTCTATCTTTTGACTATTATGATTATTGTTGCTATCAACATTCATGTTCAAGTTTTGGGGAGGAAATATGTTTTCATTTCTTTTGGATATATACCTGGGACTAAAATTAGTGGGTCATGTGGTAACTCTGCTTGACATTTAGGGAACTGCTGCACTGTTTCCAAAATGGCTGCACAACATTACATTCACACCAGCAGTGGTTGAGTGTTCCAATTTCTCCACATCCTTACAACATCTGTTATCTGCTTTGTTGTTGTTGTTGTTGTTTTAATGTTTTATTCTGGCCATCCTAGTGAGTGTGAAGTTGTATCTCGTTGTAGTCCTGATTTGCATTTCCGTAATGACTAATGATGTCGAGTCTCTTTTCATGTGCTTATTGGCCTTTCCTATATCTTCTTTGGAGTAATGTCTACTCAGGTCCTTTGCCCATTTTAAAATCTGGCTATTTGAATATATTCTTTTCTATGGTGTTCATATGTCATATTGGTATACTCCTAAATTCGGAAACTGTCTTTCATTGTCCCT
The DNA here is from genome assembly GCF_015220235.1 of Choloepus didactylus. Classification (NCBI taxonomy): domain Eukaryota; kingdom Metazoa; phylum Chordata; class Mammalia; order Pilosa; family Megalonychidae; genus Choloepus; species Choloepus didactylus. The sequence continues at coordinate 58,029,790 of NC_051320.1, read as the reverse complement.
CATGAATCACTGAAAGGTTCCATCAAGCTGTATCTCCACATCTCCTTCCTGAATTCAGAAGCAGAAAAAAGCTTCTTGTCAGAAAGTGTCCCACTTTTTGTTTGGAAACACCTAGTCATTATGAACAGCATTTATTCTATCTTCCCTGATTATGGTCCCTTAATGTCAATTTACTGATTATCTATTCTTTTATGAACTAAGAAATATATTTGGGACCACAGTACATTGTTGGTAATTTAATATTTTTTAGTATGATGTATATATGACTACCTAATGGCAATTCCTGTGAAAATTGTCTGTAATATCTATGGTGTATTGGATCTCTCAAGCTGTGAAAACATTTTAGTTGGTTGCTATTTCTTTCATTTCATGAAATAATCTCGCTTCCCCCACACACCCCATTTGTTAGAATACTAGAGATGTTAGTATAGTTTCTTAGGGAAGTTTGTAGGGATCTCAGTCACCTTACAATTTGCCAGCCTTGAGTGCTGACTTGGCCAGTCTTCTGGATAGTGCGTCCAGGACCCTGGGGGTAGTAATGCTATCCTGTAGATGACTAGACAAATGTTAGGAGACCTGAACTCTTTTTAGTCACCTTTTGCTTTTTTTGTGGGATATATGTTGGCTTCTTCAGAATGCCTACTAATATTTCTTTTCTTTTCAGGTGTTTCAGGCAGAAAATCCCTTTGATTTTATGGAAAACATTTCTTTAGAGGGGAAAACAAATTTCTTTGAGAAACGAGTTGCAGAGTATCAACGTTTTGCTGTTATGGCAGAAACCACAGATAATGTCTTCACCTTGGATGCAGATTTCTAAAACCCTCCCCATATCTTAACCTCTCATTGGTAAATAGCAGTCTGTTTTTCTCTCTCTGCTTTTGTACCTCAAGTATCTTCTTTAAGAAAATAGGAGTTTGCTCAAAAGGAAACCCAAAACCAAATTTCCATCACATTGGATTTCTATAAGTACACTACTTTTCCCATTAACAACCAGAGTGTAAGCTAAATGCTTTTATTTTATTACTGAAATGTAAGATGGCATTAACTAGTGGTTAAGAGCTTGGGGTGATGGACCAGATAGGAGTTTAAGATTCTGCTCTTACTACTTTGTGTGACTTTTGGCAAGTCAGTTAATCTCTCTAAACTTCAGTGTTCTTATCTTTAAAATGGGTATAATAGTAATTCCTACCTCATAGAGTATATATGAGGATTAAGGTGCACATTAAGTGTTAGCCAATACTACTGCTGTTACTAATTATAATAATTATTATTGATAATAATAATTGCAGTGATGTTGTGATAAAATGCTCCCATCTTCTCAAAATAATTGTGATTCTAGGTCCTAAGATCTAGAATTATATCTTTGTATTTTTAATGTTTGAGGGAAGAATGTAGGGATTTCCTTATGAAGATTATAATTCTCATTAACTTGAGAATAACTTCTTTGAACTCCTAATTATGAAGTAGAAGAACTGAGTTCTTTGTTGCTTTGGGAGAGATGCTCAGGGAATGGAATCCTGGAAATTATCTTGGTGGTTGACCTTGTAAGTAGCTATTTTGAACAGAAAATTAAAAAGGGGCATCTGTTAAAATAGAAAATGATTCTATTCCTTCAGAGATTAAAAGGGTAACTAACCAGACTTAGCCCTGGAGTGTTTAGGATCAGGGAGAAATTAGCTAAAACAGCATTTCCAAGTGCTGTTAGCACCTCTAGATAATTTTGTGTAGGAAAAAAGGGATTCAGTGTCCAAACTAACAACACACTGCATTCCCCTTTAGAATGTGTAGTCAGTACATCAAATATTCTGAGAAAGTTTGCAGTACATAAACTTATTTTACTCCACATATTCCAAACTTATTTAACTCAGATGTGTTTTTCACCTGTAAACATCTCACCTAACCCAGTGTTCTTCAGAACACAGTTTGGAAGAAGCTGGCCTAGAACCATTTACATGTGTAAGAAGGGCTTGAGGACTAATAAAAGGACAAACTGGAAGGGATTTTTGAACCATTTCACATTTGTGCCAAACTGACTAATGTACCTATGACTGACCTCAGCAATGTTTCTTTATATTCTTAAAGCTCTTTCTGCTATTATGGTTCTTTCTTATTACGTTTAATGGTTCTTTAAATGGATCAGCCTGTGTGCTACATGATAGCAGACAGTGAGAGAGACTGAGGAAAGGCCAGGAGTGTCTGAGAAATCTACTCCCTCTTTATCTTTAAGAAGTGTCAAGAGGAAGCCTGAGCCACATCAAGCAGTGTGGTTCCCCACTTACAGCCAACTGTAGTTTATAAAAATTCTGGAAGCTAAAGTCTAGAGATGTTTTTATTTTTGCATAAAATTTTACACCATTCATTCCATAGCTATTGAATTGATCACAACTGAAGGAGTTTTCAAGTGAATGCAAAGGAGCAGGCCATGACATCATTTATTAGACAAAGAGAATATCAGAAACTTGAGATACTTTGACTTATGGTAATACCATTTTTTTTGTACAGTGCTTCACAGTTTGTCAGATGTTTTAAAATCATCTCATTTGATCCTCGCAACAGCCTTGTGAGCTTGAGAGAACAGATACTATTTAAATTTTACACGTGAAAAGAGTGAGGCTCAGAGAAGTTAAGTGACTTGGCCAAGATCTGCTCTTAGTCACTGTCCCTTCAGTATAATTTTTTTCTTAGAAGTTATTACATAACTTCTTATCTTATATTTAGTTCTTTACGTTATATTATGGTTAGTTCTTTGCCATCCATCTTGATTTGATTTTGCCTGTTTCCTTGTTAAAGTATCATATCTTTAATTAAAGTATCATATACATTTATTAACTTATCGAAGTATCATGGAGAAACATTTGAACTATATTCAGGAAATATGTTCAAAAATATTTATATACCACCATACAAAAACTTAGAGATATAAAACCGATGATATCTGCAGTGAAATAAGAATGAAAGAAAAAAGAGTTTTACAGGGCATGTACCCTTTAAAAAAAAAAAAAAATCCAGGTCCTTCTCATAGGAATGGCAGGTGCCCTAATTGGAAGCTTATATATAGTAGCAACAAACCTTACTGTATTCAGTTGAAGTTTAACACTGAAATAGCAGATTATTAATACACTGAATTTATGACATTTGGTATTATATATTCTTCTTCAGGCCTCCAGGTTGTTGATATTTATTTTATTATGTTCTGTACTTAGGCTCTTATTTCTTAAGGATTAATAGGTTGTGGAAGTCTCTTTTTAAATATTATTGTGCAAGAAAAAATTCAGAGTATGTTTATAACTGTTCTTTCCTTTTATGGCACATATATTTAAATCATTGCAATAGTAAAGTTAAGTTCATTATGTAAGAATGTAAAAATTTGTATGTCTATGATAGATTGAATTTATTAAAAATGTTTTATCATATTGTGTACAGCCATGGCCTTGAGGGACTTGGGAAGACAGTTTGGTCCAGTGCTTTCAGATAAGCCTGGGTTTTGTTGTCCAGTGATATACTGTAATGAACAATTACTCTTACAACATAAGGTTATTGCAATCATGTCTTAACATATGAAATCATTAGCATAGTTTCATTTTGGAACATCCAAATTTTTCTACTCTCTTTGGCATTTGTATTTCATTTGTTCATGAAAAAAATGATTATTGAGAAAACATAGTAGTCTACCTATTTAAAGAAAAATTATTTATTATTCAGCATTTTGCATCTTACATTTAAATATGCTAACATCACTGTCACAGAATTCCAAAATTTCAGTTGTATATAGTAAGCTAAAGGGTAAATATAGCTAACTTTTAATGATTAAAAAAAAAAAACAAAAAACTGCTGATGGGCTGCCTGAAAGCCAAATTAATACTATAATCAGGTATTATGTTTTTGAACTAAGTTGAGTGAATTGGTAGCGGACTTAGGAAACTGTCCACAGTAGAATCTGGATGAGTGTCACAGAAGTGAAAAATGTATGCTTTTGTTTTCTCCACCCTTTAAATGTTCTACTCCTCCTTAGACAGCTACATGTTTGAAGGAGAATCTGATAATCCTGGGGATTTAGGAAGAAAGTATTTAATCCTTCAAGTTCTTGGCTTAATTCTGTTAAAGAAAATCTAGGTGAAAATGGAAGGCTGATGAGTGATCTTTTTTATTCAGATGCAAATATTGCTAGCAATTCAAAGTCTTTTTCTGATTAAGCTCCCAGTGTTCTTAACTTATACATTTGACTCTGTCTTACAATTCTGTTTTGGTTTTTCCAAATGTCTGGTCATTTAGCAAAGTTATTTAGTATCTACTGTGTAAACAGAAAGCTTTAATAATATGGTATACCTAAATACTTTTTGCTAAAATACAATATGGCCAATCAAAACAGCTCTGCATATATAGAATTCAGGTTTTTCAAAGAAAGGAGTTGTATTGTTACAGTTTGGTTTAATGTGTTGAAATAAACTGTATTATAGCTACGTAAGTTTGTGTGTGTTCTTTTTGAGTAAGAATGTTTTGTTTGTTTGTTTGTTTTATAAGTGCAGAGCTACCCTAATCCGGGAAAGTGTATATCAGCTTATGTGTATATTAATAAGTACATATTTGTATTGCTTTGCCTTTGTGGACGATAACACAAGGGACATTCTCAGTCTGCCAAAAAAAAAAAAAAAAGTGACAATGTAGAAGTCCCAGATCTAGAACCTAGGAAGTTGGCAGTAGAATTCAAGATACAGAGGTGATTTATGCTCTGTGGAGGCATTACTATCAGACAGTGATCAAGGAGGATATCTTTATGTTTCTCCTCCATTTTTCTGAGAATAATAGTCACTTCTAGGAACTGTGGCTCCCACTCCAACCATGCAGTTCTCCTGGGGCTGCTGACTAGTACTCCATCTCTCTCGGAACAATGTTAGGCTTATCATTCAGGCTGGGTCAGAGTCCTTACCTAGTGTTCTCTGCAGAAACTGAAGAAAGAGGACTGCTAAGAGTCCTAGTTCTAAACTGCCCCCAGGCCCAGCTATATCCCTTTTCCCTACATGATATTATTTAGTAAAAAATGCCCATTTTTTGCCTTAGTTATTTCAAATTAGGTTTTTTGATTTGCAACCAAAATGATCTGAATTGAAACAGAAATTGACATGACGCCCAGGGGTGTAAATCTCCCTGGTGACTTGGGACATGACTCCCGAGGATGAGCCTGGACCTGGCATCATGGGATTGAGAAGACCGTCTTAACCAAAAAGGGGAAGAGAAATGAAACAAAATAAAGTTTCAGTGGCTGAAAGATTTCAAATGGAGTCAAGAAGACATTCTGGAGGTTATTTTTAGGCATTACATAGATATCCCTTTGTAGTTTTCAGTATATTGGAATAGCTAGAAGGAAATACCTGAAACCGTTGAACTGCAACCCAGTAGCCTTGATTCTTGAAGACAATTGTATAATTATATAGCTTACATGGTGTGATTGTATGATTGTGAAAATCTTGTGGCTCACACTCCCTTTATCCAGTGTATGGATAGATGAATAGAAATATGGGGACAAAAATAATTAAATGAATAATGGGGTGGTGGTGGAGGGATGGGATGTTTTGGGTGTTCTTTTTTACTTTGATTTTAATTTTAATTTTTGGGGGAGTATTGAAAATGTTCAAACATGGTGATAAATGCACAGCTATATTATGATATTGTGAACAACTGATTGTACATTGTGGATGACTGTATGGTATCTGAATATATAGCAATTAAAAAATTGAAAAAAAAAACACCCCAGAAATCGCTTCCTGGAAGCAAAAAACAAAAAGATATTGATTGGAAAGATTCAAGGTGTTCTTAGGTATATCAGTCAGAGGCCCAAAAAGAATCAGATGATAACTAAAATTAGGATGATTTGAGGAAGATTTGGTAAAAGGGCTACTTCCAAAGCATAATGTGATAGTCCCTAAAGCATATAATTCATTTAATTTCCTTTATTTAAGACATTTTATTTGGATGCCAACTATGTGCAGGCACTGTGCTACATGAGCAAAAATAGACTGCCTTTGGTCTGATGGGACGTAATCAAATAATCACACACATGAGTGTATAATTATAAACTATGTAAGATGTTAAGAGCACCTAGTTCTATGAGAGTAAAAACAGGGACACCTGACATGGTCTGGAGTCATGTTTATTAATCTTATCAGAACTGGATTAGTAACTTATTAGGAAAACAGAAACTTCTCTAGATATTACAGCCAAAAGGAATTGTATACACTAGGTGGTAGAGAGATGAGAAGCCAAGCAAAACCCAGAAATTAGCTACAACAAGAAACCGTTACCATCCTTATGAATTGAGGAACAATGGGAAGAAGTGCTGTAAGTGGAGCCTAGATGCTGGGACAATATGACAGGACTATAATTACAGAGAAGACACAGCTGCTGCCTCCAGGGTGGCCACAAGAAGTTAGGGGAAGGGCAGACAGAAATACTCTTGACTTTTGCCCTTGTCCTACCTTCTAATTTGTTGATACCTTCTATTGACACCAAACTACCTGGAAGTCAGAGGGCAAGGAAGCCTGGGAAATACAGTTCCCTATGATACAAAGCTAAGTAGGTGAAGGGAAGGGAATGTATCGGAAAACAAACAGGTCGTTACTCAGCATAAGACTCAATGTCTCCTTTCTATAACAAATATGAAGCCCCTTTTGTCATCCTGAAATGAAATTTATAGATAATATAACTTGCCTTCACATATAATTTCAAAAGAATGGGTGTATTTCCTTAATTGTAATATTAAGGAAAAATACATGTATTTCAATATGTAAATGCTGGGATATCAACTTTGCTAGACTATTTAATGAAATAGTCAGATACTTGCTCCTATATGTAGAATTACAATGAATGGAATAACAATATGTTCTTGGTTTCCCAGCTGCTAAAATAAATACCACAAAATGGGTTGACTTAAACAACAGGAATTTATTGGCTTACAGTTTCGAGGCCACGGGAAGTCCAGATTGAGATATCAGCAAGGAATGCTTTCTCCCCAAAGACTGTCGCTTTCTGGGGCTGGCTGCTGGCTATCCTTGCTTCCTTGTCATTTTTGTCCTTTGTCTTCTGGGTTCCGTTAACTTCTAGCTTCTGTTTTGTCCTGTGGCTTTCTCCTGCAGCCTTCTCTGTAAGTCCTCCAGTAATAGGATTAAGACCCATCTGGATTCAGTTGGCCACACTTTAACTAAAAATAATATCTTCAAAAGGTCCTATTTACAATGAGTTCACACTCACAGTAATGGATTAAGACTAAGAACATGTTTTTCTGGGGCTCATAGTTTAACCTATCACACTATACATGCAAACTGTCATACATGTTGCATTGGTAACTCAAATGCTAACAGTAGCATTGCCTTTGGTGACGTGATTTTCCAAAATGGTAATGTGCAAAGTATTGTTTTTTGATATTCACACCAAGCTTGCTTTTCTCAGCTTTTCCCTATATTGCAAAGGTTAGAAATCTGCAAACTATACTTTCCGGAATCCTTTGCCTACAGAGTTCCAGTTTTGATTCTGCTGTTGAGAGGCATTTGAAATTTAAAAGGCAGAAAAGGAAAAAAAAACATTAATCTCCCGCAGCAGCTATGGTCAGGTGCATGGGCATTGAAAGTCAGAAAAGAGCAGGCATGAGATTTTGCCAGTGGCTTCTAGGTATCATCCTTTGAGTCATTCACTTTTGGTGTTGGAAGCAGCTGAGATCCATCACAGTTTCCTGTAGTTCCTGCACTTCTGATTTCTTGAACAATAGCAGTGCCTTCCCTAACCTTCACTTCCCCTGCCTTTCCTACTTGAAATATCTAGAGTGACTCTTTTTCCCTGTGTGGACCTGAAGTGGGGTACTGCCATACTAAAAATAGAATGTGGTATGGGCTTACTGTTGGTTGGCAGGCAGTAAGAAAATATATTTTGGCCTGGAAAGATGGTTTGATTGAGACAATATATTTAAATTGTTGGCTATGCTAATTTGGAAGTCAGATCGGGTATCCATTGAACGATGACTCTAGGAAAAGTGAATGGAAAGAATCATGATGTTCGTGTGTGTATCAGTCAGGGACTAAGCAGGAAATAGCAATTCAAATTAGGATAATTCAAGGAGGGTTTGATAAAAGGATTATTTACAAAGTCATGGGCAGTAAACCACAGGAAATGGTCCAGTACCTGGGACTACCAGTTACAGGGCTGTTAACATCCCTGCTCTCAAAGGGTTCAGATGAAAGGAGCGGTTACTTAAACCAGAGAAAGGGAATTGTTGACGGAGGGTGGTCTTAATAAGACATGACCTAAAGTTGGAGGGAGGCGGCAACCCCAAGGCAACTTTGCAGAGAGGGAGCTAGGGAATAAATACCCTGAATTTTTTCTCCCTCCTTCCTATCTCCTGCCATGGCTCCCTATTAGCTAAAATCAAGTAGGAGCAAGAGGGCAAGGGAATCTATTGATGCAGTCCGTACAGGTCAGCCTCCTGGAGAGGGGCAGAGAATGGCTCTGGGGGTGCAAACTGAAGATATCTGTCATAAAGAGTGCCGGAATTACTGGTTGCATTTGGCAAAGTATTACAAGAAAGAGATGAGTTTGGGAAAGAATTGATTGGTTTGCAAGAAAATAAAAAAGGAACTGGGAGAATTCAGAAATTCAGTATTTTGCAGGGCTGGAAAAGCAGGCTGATTCCAACCCTCCTCCCCATCCAAAATAAGAATTGGGATTGAGAAAAAATCCTTTGAAACAAGGGCTTATTAAAACTCAACCTTTGGGCAAAGATTAGAATAAGGGTGTGGGAAGCCTCCTGAAAAGGTGGGGGAATCAAAAGCACAGGTGGTGGGTTTCATCTCAGGAGGAAGGGTACTTTCGCATAAGGGAGGGAAGCTACATAAGATAAGTGGCAATGGGGAATGTTTGTAGAATGTTTGGTAGGGTGACATTGTGAACATTTCATCTGTTGACTTAATTTATTTGTGAAGCAGGTAATAATATCACCTTCTTGGGGACTGATTAGGGAACTGAGTCTCAGAGAAGCAACTTGCTTAAGTCACACAGCTAGTGAATGTTAGAGGCAGGACTCAAACTCAGGTGTCATGGCTCTAAACCCCACCAACTTTTCACTGAGCACACCTGAATTTCTCAGAGTGTGGTATTCCTACTGTTGGTGGCACCCAAGATTTTTGGTAGAATATGGTCCCCTTGACCACTGCACTCTCCATAATGCATTCAAGTGCAGGTACCTATTTAGAGCTGCCTCTGCCTTTCTTGAGCTCCTGCCCCAAGGCTTGCTGGGACTTCTGTTGGAGCATTGCTTCATGGGGACGGTGGAGAGGGTTTATCTGCTGAAGTCTGGCTGGATTGGCAATAACTGATGTATTTGCAAGGTCAGATGACACAGCTTTCCTAATCATATTCTGGAAGTAGAGTTGGAAAATATTTCTTTAAATAAAAAGTGATTTAATTTAGATAAAAAGTATTAGGTAAAATAATAATACAGGTAGAACTTGAATGACATATCCTGATAGTGGATGCACATCACAAATTTTGGAAACCTTAGATCACATCATGTGCTCTATTGTTTAAATTGTGAATTGCTGCTCAGGTTGGGGTTTCCCAAGAAGCCCTGCCCAGAACTTAGAACAATGGCAAATAAAGGAAAACATGTTTGCTTCAGTTTGTTTAAATTCCAGACCATAAGTCAGCATCTGCTTCTAATTTGTTAGTTTGGATCTCTGGGTTTGGAGCCTATACTCTCAGAGGACTTATGTAGACGACAGTGTCCTTCACAAGTTCTCTAAGGGAGAGTGTAACCAGCTGAAGGCAATATCCAGACACAATCAGCCTTTACCTCTCGGAAAAAATAGACTAGTAAAAATCTATTCCAAGCATATCTCCTGTGTGTGATAAAATCCACCCTCTCTACTCATCACTAGGGATTCAGCTTTCTCTTGTTTTATCAATGGGCTGTAAAAGTTTAATACAGAAAGTGTTTTTCCCGTCTCAGATTTTTTGCTTGCCTCAGCCTTCTTTACTGGCTACTCCCTACTTGTTCTCTGGCAAGGTCCCTTTCTCTTTGTGTTCATAGCTCTCTATACTTACCACCATATGGTGGCACATTGCTTTCTGTATTGAAATTGTAATTGAGTCACTTTGATGTAGGGAGCCACTTTAATGTTTTGTGTTGTCCTGGGTGGCATATTTCTTGAATTAATGAGATGAGCATTATAATTAGGTGAATTGTGAAGTCTGGTGTCATGTAATCAGAATAAGCTCGTAGCTAGAAACCATCATTTACAGAGCACATGCCTCCTGTATGTGTTGCATATGTCATCCCATTTAATGCTCACCACAATCCTATTTGGAAGGTATTTTTTCCTCCTTCCCTTCTAAGTGCCAGGTGCTGTGCTAGATACTGGAGAAAAAACCATGACCAAGACAGATGTGACCTCTGTTCTAATGAAGCACAGTGAAGTAGACACATAATCAACAAGCTAAATTAAGTAAGTAAAATATTCCCGGTTCTCTTGTTGACTCCCAGATTCTACTCCTTGCCTAAAGGAGTGATACAGAAAGAGCCAGAATTCTATCCCAGTTCTGCTTGACACCAAAGCTCCTGCTTGCCCCGGAAATCTCCCAATTAAGGCATCACTGCAGTTCTGATGAGCACAAAGTCCTAGGCCCCAGGAGAAGTGGGTCCACCTCAAAGGGCTGTGCAGCTGGGTTGGGGTGTTGAGAACCAGAGCTTCAGATGTGGTTAAGACTCCAGGGGAGAAGTCAGCGAAGGTGAGGTGCAGACACTGATGCATCCTGCTAGCAGCTGCTAGGCAGCTCTTATTGCAATCACCGGGGATTAGGTGGGTAGGACTGAGGGAGAATTTAGCAAATCTAATTCCATCTTGCTCTCCAAAAGGGGATAATAGCTTCAGCATCTTGACAGATGCTATTGATGTGGAGCTCAGAGATACCAGCCCCCACGAACCCTGTGCTGAGCCTGGAGAAAGCCAAAGGAAGCTCCTGCTCAACCTCAGGCTATGTCAAGTGAAAGAGACTATGGGGGCACTGTCCCAAGTCCCTTTCCGTGCCAGGCAGGCCAGAACATTTCTGGACTTTGGCTTCCTGCAGGTGGCACCTGTTCCAGAAGGTGATGGAAATTTCTAGCCACCATCTCCTTTCCTGACTTCCTCATGGTGGAGCCCTTGAGCCACTGGTTTCTCAGTTCAGAGGCTGCTCCTTCACTGCGGGTATCAAGGAGGTAAATTTAAAGGAATCATCGGTTTGCAGATGAGATTTAACTGCTTGGTAGGAGTGAGGTCTCCAGACACTTAAAAGAAATTCATAACCAGCTTTGGCCCTTTAGAACTGCAAACTTCCTGCAGGAGCCCTTGGGGGAATTTCACCCATAACTGGCTGTATAGAGATGAAGTCCACGTGACAGTGCCACAGGAGGAGACTTGCATTTTGGTAGCAGAACGAAAAGAGGAAGAACCCCTTTCTATACATGGATATGCTTAGCAGTTACAAATCAACTGACAAAACCACACATCCTTGTGAGGTATTAGGAGGTCTGGACTAGTCTGAGTCATCTGTGACCTTAGTATTTGCTTATCTCTGGGAGCGGAATGGTGGTGAGAAGAGAGTCTGAAATGGCAGAAAAAATGTCGCTTACCTGCTGGCCCATTCTAAGAGGGGCTGGGGATGGAGGGTGACAATTAGCTCTTGTCTGTTGTACCAGAATGGATCATGTGAGTTCCTTTGACCCTGGATACCTGGAGCTCCTTGTTCTGGTTTGCTAATGCTGCCATTATGCAAAATACCAGAAATGGATTGGCTTTTATAAAGGGGATTCATTAGGTTACAAATTTACAGTTCTAAGGCCATAAAATTGTCCAAAGTAAGGCATTAACAAGAGGATACTGTTCTAGTTTGCTAATGCTGCAGAATGCAAAACACCAGAGATGGGTTGGCTTTTATAAAAAGGGGGTTAATTTGGCTATACAGTTACAGTCTTAAGGCCATAAAGTGTCCAAGGTAACACATCAGTAATCGGGTACCTTCACTGGAGGATGGCCAATGGCGTCCGGAAAACCTCTGTTAGCTGGGAAGGCACGTGGCTGGCATCTGCTCCAAAGTTCTGGTTTCAAAATGGCTTTCTCCCAGGACATTCCTCTCTAGGAAGCTTGCTCCTCTTCAAAACATCACTCACAGCTGCACTGAGTTCCTTCTCTTTGAGTCAGCTCATTTATATGGCTCCACTGATCAAGTCCCACCCTGAATGGGTGGGGCCATGCCTCCATGGGAGTATCTCATCAGAGTCATCACCCACAGCTGGGTGGGGCACATTCCAAAGAGACACTCAAAGAAATCTAATCAAAACTGATGACGTCTGCCCACACAAGATTGCATCAAAAATAATGGCATTTGGGGGGCACAATACATTCAAACTGGCACAGATACCTTCACTGAAGAATGGCTGATGGCATCCAGAACAACTCTGTCAGCTTGGAAGGCATGTGGCTGCACCTGTTGTGTTTCAGCTCCTCTCTCTCAGCCCCTGTGTATCCTTGCTTCTTTCTCCCAGGGCATTTCTCTCTAAGTGTCTGTGGGTCCTCAATTAGCTTCTCCAGGGCAAACTGTGGGCTTCATCTCTTAGCTTAGCATCTCCAAACATCCTTCTGTCTGCATCTCAAAGCATCTCTAAATGTCAGCAAGTGTGTATGTCAGCGCTTGAGTTTTCTTGAGTAATCCAGTGAACCAATCAAGACCCACCCTGAATGGGTGGGGCCATACTTCCATGGAAATAATTTAATCAAATTATCACCCACAGTTGGGTGAGCCACATCTCCATGGAAAACTCAATCAAGAGGTTCCACCCTAATCAACAAACTAATCAGTCTGCTCCCACAAGATTGCATTAAAGAATATGGCTTTTCTGGGGGATATAGTATATCCAAATTGGCGCACTTCTGTTCATCTCAATTTGATTTGGGCATTATCTATAGACAAGACACAATCGGGGTATTTTCACAATTCAGGTCTGGGGAGCAAGTTTCCTGAGAGCTAAGGGTCATAGTGATGTTTCACCTTATGAAACCTAACTCTGTCTTGATCCAGGAAACTCACTTGCAACCCATAGAAAGTAGCTCTAAATGAGGGATACTGCTATTGTGAGCTATGGACGAACACAGGCTTCAGAGCCAAACTGTGTTGGTCCACATCCTGGCTCTTCTACTTACTGACTAGGTAACTTTGGCAAGTTCTTACCATTTTTTGTTCCTTTGTGAAACTGGGAATAACAACAATATGGACTTCTTGCATTGTTGTATAAATATGTAAAATACTTAAAATAGCACTAGCACATAGTAAGCACTTAATAGTTGAAGATTTATTAAAGCTTCTTTCTAGCACCAAAATTCCAACTCTATGCCTGGAACATTTCCATTAGCTTGGAAAGACCTTGAAGTCAATAGTTCCAGTAAGGCTAAGCTATTGACTTCTTGTTATGTCACCTTTAGCCATTTAATCATTGTAGACTTTCATTTCCATCTTGCAGACTGGTGGTTCAACTTTATAGTGTAACTTTCTAAATGGTCTTAGAAAGTTGTCTAAGTTGTCTTAGTTGTCTGGGAAATATGTTCTCATGTCTGGGAAATATGTCCTTAACAAATAAGATAGATTGACTCTGCCTACAGAATTAGGCACACGTGAAATTCAGTTCACCTTAATCATCTGTACAGGTTTAACATCCTTTGTTGACATTATCATAAACATTCCCATTCAAAGTTAATGAACAAATCACAAGCCCTGATGAATAATTCCCATTTAGTTTTACAAGTAGCAAAGTTAAGTAACTTTAGCGCCATAATATATCACTGCTCTAAGAAGAACCCTCAGTCCCAGTAGATCTCATCTTGTTGTTCCCTCAAAGGGATTGAAAGCTTGAGGTTTCGGAATTGCTGCTCCTATACCTTAAAGCTCCTCCTTGAGACAGGTAGAATTCGGACTTATTATCATTGGCAGTAGGGAGCTCCATTTGAGCCTAGGTCCCGCCATTGGGATTCAGGCATGGCTGGGCATGTTTAAAAAACTGGTGTGGCGGCTCAACTGAAGAGTATTTGCATGGAGTCAGAAGAATCTCCTGGGAGAGAATCCACCGTCAGGGAAGAAGGAGCTAGACCTATGGGTTTGACCCAAGTGATGGGGGGTAGAGATTCTGAATGTAGTATGGAGGCCATTATGCACTGTTTCCCAGCCCCAAGGTGGAACAAGGAATAAAAATAAAGTCTGAGAGAGTGATTTAACAAAACCTTGTTCATTTTGGGGTATGAACCACACAGAGGGTAACACAGGGGAGAGGGCCATTCTCCATTCTGGCCAACTTTGTAATTGACCCTGGTGCCAGGCAGAGTGGCAAGAAATAGTAAGAGTGCTTGGTTGTTCCAATTTAATGTTATAAATATATGCAATGAATATCTACATCCATATCCATGTACAACTTAATACACATATGTGATTTTTCCTGGATAATTTGGGTCAGAGGGATGCAAAATTCTGAAGTGCCAGGCTTTATTTATTTTTAAACTTTGTATGAAAGTATTATTTACATGCACACACACACACACACACACAGAGCAAGGCCTTTTTTTCCTTATGCATAATAGAGATATTTATATATGAAACTTTCTTTTTACTGAAACTGTAAATACATTCTAAATCCGTTTCTGTGCCATTAGGGGAAATTTTTTTTATTTCATTTTTGGTCACCAAAAAAAATGTTTATCCCAGTGGCATACACTCTTAGCTGTCTGCCCCAAAGCCATTCCCAACCTTCTTTCCCTTGCTCACTACCAGTGATAGAAGTTAGGAAAGCCGAATGCTTTCCAGATTCCCTTGCAGCTAGAGGTGGCCAGTAACCCAGTTTGGCTAATGAATCATATAGGGAAGCCTGTTGGGGTCTTCTGGAGAAATATTTTTTCCTCTCTGCTAAGGTTGAAGTTGTGAAAAAGAAAAACTCTGCCATGCATAGCCCCTTGTGCTCTGCCTTCAATATAGTGGTGTGAGGATGTGCGCCATGGATCTGTGGCAGCCATTTTGTATGCATGAGGCAACAAACATGAGTAAGAATAAAAGTCAAGATACTAAAGACATACTGGTAAAAGGCAGAAGAAGCCTGGGTTTTGAAGATGCCATTAGATTGTCAGGCCAGTCTTGGAGCCTCCTACCTCCCAATTTCTGCTCCTTGAAACAATAAGTACTACGATTACTTAAACCACTCTTGTTCACAGCTTCTATTACTTATAACAAATGCATCTTAATTGAAACAACCTCCCCTTTTACAAACAATTCAAAATTAAATCCTTACCCCTTCCCCTCTCATCCTGCATCCCTGTCCCCTAGAGTGGTTTCAATACTCCCACTCTGATTATATACTTTATAAAATATTTTTAAATGTAAGATTCACAGTTCCGTTTCTCAGCAATTCTGGGATTCTTCACAAATATTCATTGCCACTTAGCTCTCATTCAGCCTGGCTTTTCTGTGTTTTGGCAGAGGAAGCAAGGTGGCCCTCCTGAGGAGGCAAGGTGGCTGAGCAGTCGGCAGCCTTCCCCGTGGCCTCATACCCTCTTTTCCCCATCAGTGACATTCCAAGAACAAGGTGTTTAAGGCACTCCTGGGTTTTGCTGTTAGGCTGCCCTGCCAGCCTGTCATTTCAGGACTGTACCCCAGTGCCCTTCCTCCCTCGGGAGGGGACACAGTGGGTGGGACCTCTTTGCTACTGCTATTTAACTGAGTCCTAGTTAGGAATGCTTAGTGTTCAAACCAGAATCCCTGAAAACAGTACATTAGGTGACTAGTGCCTGGAATAACAAAAGAACTTAGTGATTCCTTCAGATTCAAAGACTGCTGGAATTGTTTTCCCTTCTGCAGTTGTGTTTGGACAGAGCAAAATGTTTGATAGTATTACTCTTGAATGACTGGTTTCCTGTTGTTATTTAGCTAATATTCATGTTTCCTGTGACAGGAGTAAATTATAGGGCTTATTCCATCCTGTAGCCCACACTTTTCACACACAGCCCAGGGCAAGACTCTAGGACCGTGTGCTCATGCTGAGTGGCTGGGTGGGAAGGGCAGGCAGATTAAGGAACACCTCATTCCTAATTTAGGGTTCAATAACCGAGGAGGAATGAAAGGAGGGACAGTGGGTCAACAGAGGTAGAGACAGGTGCACTTGGCAGATACCAAGTTTCCCAATGTGGGGTTGTGGAAAAGAGCTCTGGGCTGGCAGTCACAGATAGCAGTAAAGTGGAAAGATTAAATACTTGAGACAAACAAAAAGGAAGAAGATGTGTTCTCCACCATTTATTAGCCATGTGACCTTGTGAAAATGGTTTAAACCTCTCTGAACCTCAGTATTCCTATTTGTAAAATAGGGGTACATATTGATCTGAATTTAAAGGAGTTGCAGTATAGGATGAGCAGCTCACTATAGTAGAATAAGAGGAATCAGATCTGAGTGAGCTGGGTGTAAAAAGGGAAGAGTGCTAGGAGAGAGGGGAGGAGGGTCAAGCCCCAGCTTGTGGCTGAGTTGGTTGTGATGGGTTTTAGTTGTTAACAGTTTAGAGCAATGGCTGATTCTCCTGTGTTCAGGCCAGGTCTGCCTTAGAGCTGTGTTACTTTCAGATGCCACCTGGTAATCTAGTGCCTCTTGCATGCTCACTTTACAGAGAAGGAGGTGAAGGTCCAGAAAAGCCAAGAATCTTGCCCTCACTTGGCCTCTGGGCTTTCCCATGCTGGGTTTGCCATTGCTCACACTTTCCTCTACATTTTGCCCTCAGCATGGCCTCTGAAGACTTTTTCTTAGGTACCTGTTCATGAAAATCAACTGTTCAGTCTCCAGACCTCTATAGCAATGTTTCCTGCTATCATGTTTATATCATGACAACTGAAAACATATTTTTTTGACTGTGACAAACTGGAGGTGGCTATCTCAGGGCTTCAGCCCCTTGAAGGGGTCAGTGGCTTCGAGTACACTTGTCAAGGTGCTCAGCTGTAGTGGAGCCTGCCTCAGTCACATGACTACAAGCTCAATGTCTGTACTGATTTCCTATCTCTTTCTGGTCCCGCTCAACTCCTCGGCTGCAGGAGGCTGTGCCGTCCCACTCAGTACAGTCTAGCCACTTAGCCAGCACTAGCCTCACGCTGCGTACACCCTAACTGTTCTTAGGGTGGGCCTTGGGTCAGCACTATAGGCATCACCTGGCAACTTGTTAGAAATGCAGAATCTCAGGCCATACAACAGATTTACTGAACAGATATCTGCATTCCTTTTCCTATCTTTCTGGTCTTACACCTTCAGTTCATTCTGATTGCCTTCTCCCATCAGTCTGTTGTTATATTTCTCTTCTGTGGAAACAGAGTCATCTAGGTCCCTTTTTAGAGAAAGAAACATAGGAAACAGGAAAAGGAGTCTTCAATCGAGTATTAAATCAATTTTAATAGGGTAACTCTGAAGGGAACCCATGAACCATTTATTCCAACACTATGTAAATTGCTTTCTTTTCTATTCACTGATAAGAAAAGCCAAGGGATTCAGAATATTTTTGTCCTTCAGTAACTAAATATTTATTAGTTAATCAGATAGTGACAAGGTTTCAAATAAACCTGGCTCTGTTATTCTAGGTGGCAAATCTCTTTTCTGATATTCAGTGTAAAGTAGCATAGTGAGGACTCTCTTGCTGTCAAATTATTTTATTATGAGAATCTATTTTTAGCCATCTGATATGTAAACTTGCCATGAGTTTGTGCCTGTCAAGAACCATGAAGTTTTAAATAATTATGAGAAGTCATAAAACATGACTGGTATAGGAGATAATAATGGTTCATAAATTATACTTGTTAGGCAATTCAGACATAACTGAACTTAAAATAAACCCTAGAGAGTTTTAAATCTGTTCCTGCCAAAAGTTAAGTTCTCTCTTCTAACATTCTAAAAACTTTATTATAATTTTTGGTATGTGAAACACTGGTTCTCTGTCTCCCTTTGTGTAGTGGTTGAAATAAAATCAAAACACAAAACAAAGCTCTGTTTATTCTTTAACTGCACACCTGCAGCACACCGATCCTATCATCTTGGGCAAGATAAAATATCTTCCGGACAGAGCATTGAGAAGACTGTCTCTCCTGCCTCTGAACAGATCTTTGATTTATTACATTTTATGGTTTCCCCCTATAAACCTTCTCCCCTAGCTGCTCAAAACCAGTGTTTTACAGCCAAATTCTGCTTTCTATTACTGATGAAAATTATGTTCATGTCCAAAGAAATACCTTATAATATTTTTAAAAGTTCAGTGAACAATCTCACCCTCCCAGGAGTGAGTTACTTATACTATTCCGTTAGGAGAGTTCTGTAGATATGTACCAGGGTTCCACTGAATGAGGAAACATGACCTTAGGGTCAAACTGACCATTTAAAAGTAAACTAACTGTGGAACCAGGTTCTGGATTGAAGGCTTCTGAGTGCCTTGATCTCATGGAGAGTCTATGCCAGAAATCCTCCATCAGGAACCTCCATTGGTCTCCCAAGAAAAAGCTGGCACATCTACTGGCCCTCTAGGGTTTAGACTTTTACGGTGACTGAGGATTGAGTGATTGTGGATAAACGGATGCTTCATTCCTACCTTCCTTGGAGGTAGCATAGTATAATGGAAGAAGGTGGGGGGTGGTTTGGAACCCAACTTGGAACCCAACTTACCACTTACTGTGTGACTCTGGGGGAGTTATTGAACCTCTGTGCTTCAGTTTCTTAATTTGTTAAATGGGATAAAGCACCTGCTTGGAAGGATTGTTGTAAGTATTAAATGCTATTATATCTGCATAGTGCCAAGCACAATACCTGGCATTACTAAGAGCTCAGTTAGTGTTAGTTCTCCCTCTCCCTTTCATCTGATGCCCCCTTGTCACTTGGCTTTTTAAAATAGCAGATGGATATTTAAAATGTAGATGAAAATGGTACCCCAGTACAGCTCTCCCTCTTGATGTCTTCCAGTATTGGTGTTTTCCAGTTCTTTTTTTGGATCACCATCTTTCTCTTCGATCACTACATATTCTTCCTGAGTGATTTCATGCATTTCCATGGTATTAACTGCTAACCATAGGTAAATGATTCCCAGATACCCTTCCTCTCTCCTAAACTTTGCACTCACTTTTCCACCTACTCACTAGATACCCCACAGACACAGATGCCATTCAAATAAAATTCATCATCTTTCCTCTCACTTATGATATTAGATTGAAATGCTTTTTATGAGTATATTTTCCTGATTAGGTCTATAATATTTTTGAGGGCAAGGATTGTTTTCTTACTTCTTTTTGAATCTCTAGTATTCAGAACAGAGTTTTATTGTCTAAAAAAGTCTTTATTTCACTTCCATTATTGACAGATATTTTTTTCTGGATGTAGAATTCTGGATTAAGAAGTTTTATATTTTCCCAGCACTATAAAAATATCATTCAGTTGTCTTTTGGCTTGCATAGTTTCTGACATGAAGTTCCTGTAATTCTTTTCTTTGTTCTTCTGCCTGTAATGTGTCCTTTTTCTCTGGCTGCTCTCAATATTTTCTCTTTGTGTTGGGTTTACAAAAGTTTGGATTTGATTGGTCTGATGCTATCTTTGGAGTGGAGGCCAGTTTGTCTATCTTGCTTGGAGTTCTCTGAGTTTCTTGCCTCTGTGATTTGATGTCTTTCATCATTTTTGGAAAAGTTTTAGCCATTCTTCAACTATTTCTTCAGCTTTATGCTCTTTTTTTTTCTCCTTCTGCGTTTCTAATTACATGTATGTTGGACCACTGATATTGTTCCACAGCTCTTTGATGCTCAATTCTGTTTGTTTCACTCATTTTTCCCTTGTGTTTCAGTTTGAGTAATTGTTAATGACTTAACCTTCAAGTTCACTATTTCTTTCCTTTGCTCTGTCAGTTCTACTGATGAACTTGTCAAAGCCATTCTTCATCTCTGTTACTATGTATTTTGTTTTTTTCCTAAGCATTTCCATTTGACTTTTTCTTATAGATTCTGTATCTATGCTGAAATATCTCATTTGTTCATGCATGCTCTCCAACCTTTCCACTAGAACTTTAACATATTACTTGTAGTTATTTTAAATTCCCTGTCTGATGCTTCCAACACAGGTTCATTCTTAGTCTGACTCTGTTGATTGTTTTATCTCCTTCCTGAGTGGTAGGGGAACTTTAATTGTATTGGTATAGGATTCAGGATCCAGGACACTTTCCTGCCTTTCCCTCATGTTCTATTTTTTTCTTGTACCATTTGTCATGCTGCAATGAGTCTTTACTTGGTCCCTGGGGGCAACAGGGGTAACTGTTCTAACGTCTAGTGACTTAAGGCTTTTGTTTGGTAGAGGAAAAGGGTGTTGATAGGATTTCCTGTTTTTCCTGCCACAATCATGTGCCAGAGTTGGAGTGGTTGTGGAGAGGTAAAAGTCACCATGACTCCTCTCTTTTCCCTCCCTCCATTCTCTTGCTGGTGCTTCCCATTGGTTGACCCCAACTAGAAGCTAGTTGGCAAGCTGGGAGGTACAGTCCACAGGAGTCAGTTGGCTCCTGAGGCAAAAGTAGGGCAGAGAAAGGTGGAAGTCAAAAGGTGAGAAGGGTTTGAAGAAGGGATGTGCCATTTGATCTGGCTGGATTGGGAAGAATGTGGAGATAGAAAGGATATGATTGACTGGGATGTAAAAGAGACAAGGCTCTGGAAGCCATGGTGAGGAAGAAGGTTGATGAAATATAAGTAAAAAATTGAGAACACTGGAAGGATCAAACACTATATTCAGAGCATTAGAATGGAAGACTTCCAAGACACTGTCAAAATTGAGAGCAAGGCCAAAGGTAAAGATCACCAAAGTGGATTGTGAAAATCAAAGGATCTGTGGAACCAGAATGTTGGATGGGTAGCTTGCTTAGATCCTGATGGAACCAAGGATAATAGAGCAGAATTGAAGAGCAGCACTTTGGCACCAACAGTTTCTTTAAGGAATGAAAGGATGGAATGAAGAGATCTGATGAGAATGACAAGTTGGAGAGAAGGCCAGATGGCTAGTGCTTGAAAAGAACTGTTTTATATTACTATTGCTTCTAGTGCTACTACTCTGGTATTAATACAATGGTTATACACCTTTTGTATTCAGGTAAATTTTCAGATGCATATGTTCTGTGGTCTGAAAGCATCAGTGGAAGCCAGGAGAATTTTGATCTGCACCTCCTGGCTTGGTAGTGCCACTAACCTCCTGTACTTCACACAGTGTGCTTCAGCCACATTGAACTTTCATTTCTCAAATGGTGGCCATTTATGTTGTTTCACATTTTTCAATGTCAAACAGTGCTGTGTTGAGCTTCTTCATGTATATAATAACAGTTAGTATTTATTGCCAGACTCTGTGTGGTGGATGGACTCGAAGGTGGCCTCCCATGGTTCCCACATACCTTTGTGTAGTTTCCTCCCTTTGAGTGTGGGCAGGACCTGTAATTTGCTTCTAACAAACAGAATATGGTAAAGTTGATGGATATCACTCCTGTGATTACATTATGTTTTATAAGATCCAGTCTTGTCAGCAGACTCACCTGAAAGACTTTCTCCTTTTCTGATGTTGAAGAAGTAAGTGGCCACACTGGGAGGAAAGGCAGCTTCTAGGAGCTGAGAGCAGGCTCTATTCAAGAAGCTGGTACCCTTAGTCATATAGCTGCCAGGAAATGAATTCTGCTAACAAATGAGTAAATTTGGAATCAGACCCTTCTCCAGTTAAGCCTCTAGATGAGAATCTAGCCATGGCTGACACCTTGACACAGCCTTGCAGAGGACCCAGCTAAGATATGCCCAGATGCCCCACCCACCCCCAACCCATGTAAGATAAATATGTATTATCTCAATCAGCTAAGCTTGTGGTAATTTGTTATACAGCAATAGAAAATGAATACAGTTTGTGTGGGGAAGTATTATCTCACAACAACCTTAAGAGACTGATATTATTTTTATCCCTATCTTTATAGATGAGGAATATGACTTTCCTAGAGTCACAAGGCAGGTAAAGGATAGAGACTAGAAACCAGGCGTTCAACTCTAGAATCCATGGTCTTACCCTACCTTTGTTAAGATTTCCAGATTCTTATCAAAGAGTGTGAGTAAGTGTTTGGCTTTGGAAGCACTGTACCACGCTTTCAAAAAGTTTATGTAAGTTTACAATTCTACCAACTGGATACAAGTATCAGTTTCTCAACATTCTTACCTTATTGGCTATTTGTCTTAAAAATGATAAAGTTTACAGCCAAGTTAAAAATTGTATCTCACAGTTTTTAAAATTTGCTTTTCTTTGAATATATCCTCGTAGTTTTGTTTTCTGGCTATAATGCCACTTTCACGAGTGGTCTGTTTATGGACAGTAACCATTTTGTGTATTATGGTAAGAGAGGGGAACTAATGAGGGAAGCATCTCCAATTTTTGTCTTTTCAAGTAAGAGCATACATGTAAGATTAAATTAAGCTTTTAGTGAAACGGCCTTGCAGGGAACTGACATGGAATGGCATTTTCTAGCCTCGGGTGCCTATCCATTTATGGACTATTTTTTCAATGATCCAGCTCATGGCCATCACAATATCTAAGAAGAAATTTTTCTCTCAGAAATGGAACTCTTTATACACCTGGGGAACCCTGGCTATTCACATGAAGTCACTTATTAATGTATATTTTCTATGGTTTGGTGTGAATGAACTCTGGAATTCTACAATTAATTTTTTTCTAGTGTGCCTTTCTGAATACATCATCCCACAAATTGTGCTTCACTCAGTAGCAGCCAAGATATTCAAATAAAATATCTTGGTAGCAATTAAGTTTAGAAGGCAACTCTTTTGATTGAATTAAAGTGTGTCTTTTCCTTTGAAAAAACCCTACAAAGTTATGAAGTTTTGCAAATTTATCTAAGGAGGAAATACAAAATGACTGACTTATGTGGTAATTTCTCCATGAATTCACTATTAAGGAGCAGCTGCTTTTTCTTTCTGAGTGAAGACAAAGAATAATTTCAGTTCATGAAATCACAGATTTCAGACACTTCTCAATGAGAATGGAAATGTCTTGATTATGATGACACTTATTTTTTTTTTTAATCATCATTTTATTGAGATATATTCACATACCACGCAGTCATACAAAACAAATTGTACTTTCGATTGTTTACAGTACCATTACATACTTGTACATTCATCACCTCAATCAATCCCTGACACCTTCATTAGCACACACACAAAAATAACAAGAATAATAATTAGAGTGAAAAAGAGCAATTGAAGTAAAAAAGAACACTGGGTACCTTTGTCTGTCTGTTTCCCTCCCCTACTTTTCTACTCATCCATCCATAAACTAGACAAAGTGGTGTTTGGTCCTTATGGCTTTCCCAATCCCATTGTCACCCCTCATAAGCTACATTTTTATACAACTGTCTTCGAGATTCATGGGTTCTGGGTTGTAGTTTGATAGTTTCAGGTATCCACCACCAGCTACCCCAATTCTTTAGAACCTAAAAAGGGTTGTCGAAAGTGTGCGTAAGAGTGCCCACCAGAGTGACCTCTCGGCTCCTTTTGGAATCTCTCTGCCACTGAAGCTTATTTCATTTCCTTTCACATCCCCCTTTTGGTCAAGAAGATGTTCTCCGTCCCACGGTGCCAGGTCTACATTCCTCCCTGGGAGTCATATTCCACGTTGCCAGGGAGATTCACTTCCCTGGGTGTCTGATCCCACGTAGGGGGGAGGGCAGTGATTTCACCTTTCAAGTTGGCTTAGCTAGAGAGACAGGGCCGCATCTGAGCAACAAAGAGGCATTCAGGAGGAGACTCTTAGGCACAAATACAGGGAGGCCTAGCCTCTCCTTTGCAGCAACCGTCTTCCCAAGGGTAAAACTTATGGTAGAGGGCTCAACCCATCAAACCACCAGTCCCCTATGTCTGTGGTCATGTTAGCAACCATGGAGGTGGGGTAGGCGAATACCCCTGCATTCTCCACAGGCTCCTCAAGGGGGCACTACATCTTTTTTTTTTTTTTTCCTTGTTTGTCTTTTTTCTTTTTTTTTACCTTTCCCTTCTTTTTTCAAATCACCTGTATGAAAAAAAAAGTTAAAAAGAAAACAAACATACAATAAAAGAGCATTTCAAAGAGACCATAGCAAGGGAGTAAGAAAAAGACAACTAACCTAAGATAACTGCTTAACTTCCAACATGTTCCTACTTTACCCCAAGAAAGTTACATAATATAGCAACATTTCAGTGAACTTGTTCCTACTACAACCATCAGAAATTAACAGACCATAGTCATTTCTGGGCATCCCCAGAACGTTAAATAGCTTATCTGTTCTTCCTGGATTATTGTTCCCCCTTCCTTAATTGCTCTCTACTGCTAGTTCCCCTACATTCTACATTATAAACCATTTGTTTTACATTTTTCAAAGTTCACATTAGTGGTAGCATATAATATTTCTCTTTTTGTGCCTGGCTTATTTCGCTCAGCATTATGTCTTCAAGGTTCATCCATGTTGTCATATGTTTCACGAGATCGTTCCTTCTTACTGCCGCGTAGTATTCCATCGTGTGTATATACCACATTTTATTTATCCACTCATCTGTTGAAGGACATTTGGGTTGTTTCCATCTCTTGGCAATTGTGAATAATGCTGCTATGAACATTGGCGTGCAGATATCTGTTCGTGTCACTGCTTTCCGATCTTCCGGGTATATACCGAGGAGTGCAATCGCTGGATCGAATGGTAGCTCTATATCTAGTTTTCTAAGGAACTGCCAGACTGACTTCCAGAGTGGCTGAACCATTATACAGTCCCACCAACAATGAATAAGAGTTCCAATTTCTCCACATCCCCTCCAGCATTTGTAGTTTCCTGTTTGTTTAATGGCAGCCATTCTAACCAGTGTTAGATGGTATCTCATTGTGGTCTTAATTTGCATCTCTCTAATAGCTAGTGAAGCTGAACATTTTTTCATGTGTTTCTTGGCCATTTGTATTTCCTCTTCAGAGAACTGTCTTTTCATATCTTTTGCCCATTTTATAATTGGGCTGTCTGTACTATTGTCATTGAGTTGTAGGATTTCTTTGTATATGCAAGATATCAGTCTTTTATCAGATACATGGTTTCCAAAAATTTTTTCCCATTGAGTCGGCTGCCTCTTTACCTTTTTGAGAAATTCCTTTGAGGTGCAGAAACTTCTAAGCTTGAGGAGTTCCCATTTATCTATTTTCTCTTTTGTTGCTTGTGCTTTGGGTGTAAAGTCTAGGAAGTGGCCGCCTAATACAAGGTCTTGAAGATGTTTTCCTACATTATCTTCTAGGAGTTTTATGGTACTTTCTTTTCTATTGAGATCTTTGGTCCATTTTGAGTTAATTTTTGTGTAGGGGGTGAGGTAGGGGTCCTCTTTCATTCTTTTGGATATGGATATCCAACTCTCCCAGCCCCATTTGTTGAAAAGACCATTATGACTCAGTTCAGTGACTTTGGGGGCCTTATCAAAGATAAGTCGGCCATAGATCTGAGGGTCTATCTCTGAATTCTCAATTCGATTCCATTGATCTATATGTCTATCTTTGTGCCAATACCATGCTGTTTTGGCAACTGTGGCTTTATAATAAGCTTCAAAGTCAGGGAGTGTAAGTCCTCCCACTTCGTTTTTCTTTTTTAGAGTGTCTTTAGCAATTCGAGGCATCTTCCCTTTCCAAATAAATTTGATAACTAGCTTTTCCAAGTCTGCAAAGTAGGTTGTTGGAATTTTGATTGGGATTGCATTGAATCTGTAGATGAGTTTGGGTAGAATTGACATCTTAATGACATTTAGCCTTCCTATCCATGAACATGGAATATTTTTCCATCTTTTAAGGTCCCCTTCTATTTCTTTTAGTAGAGTTATGTAGTTTTCTTTGTATAGGTCTTTTACATCTTTGGTTAAGTTGATTCCTAGGTACTTGATTTTTTTAGTTGCTATTGAAAATGGTATCTTTTTCTTGAGTGTCTCATCAGTTTGTTCATTTCTAGCATATAGAAACATTACTGACTTATGTGCATTAATCTTGTATCCCGCTACTTTGCTAAATTTGTTTATTAGCTCTAGTAGCTGTATCGTCGATTTCTCAGGGTTTTCTAGATATAAGATCATATCATCTGCAAACAATGACAGTTTTACTTCTTCTTTTCCAATTTGGATGCCTTTTATTTCTTTGTCTTGCCGGATTGCCCTGGCTAGCACTTCAGCACAATGTTGAATAACAGTGGTGACAGCGGGCATCCTTGTCTTGTTCCTGATCTTAGAGGGAAGGCTTTCAGTCTCTCACCGTTGAGTACTATGCTGGCTGTGGGTTTTTCATATATGCTCTTTATCATGTTGAGGAAGTTTCCTTCAATTCCTACCTTTTGAAGTGTTTTTATCAAAAAGGGATGTTGGATTTTGTCAAATGCTTTTTCAGCATCTATTGAGATGAGCAATTGATTTTTCCCTTTTGACTTGTTAATGTGTTGTAATACATTGATTGATTTTCTTATGTTGAACCATCCTTACATGCCTGGAATGAACCCCACTTGGTCATGGTGTATGATTTTTTTAATGTGTCTTTGGATTCGATTTGCAAGTATTTTGTTGAGGAGTTTTGCATCTATATTCATTAGGGAGATTGGCCGGTAGTTTTCCTTTTTTGTAGCATCTTTGCCTGGTTTTGGTATTAGATTGATGTTAGCTTCATAAAATGAATTAGGTAGTGTTCCATTTTCTTCAATGTTTTGAAAGAGTTTGAGTAAGATTGGTGTCAGTTCTTTCTGGAAAGTTTGGTAGAATTCCCCTGTGAAGCCATCTGGCCCTGGGCATTTATTTGTGGGAAGATTTTTGATGACTGATTGGATCTCTTTGCTTGTGATGGGTTGGTTGAGGTCTTCTGTTTCTTCTCTGGTCAGTCTAGGTTGTTCATATGTTTCCAGGAAATTGTCCATTTCTTCTACATTGTCCAGTTTGTTGCCATACAGTTGTTCATAATATCCTCTTGTAATTTTTTTAATTTCTTCAGGATCTGCAGTTATGTCACCTTTTTCATTCATTATTTTGTTTATATGGGTCTTCTCTCTTTTTGATTTTGTCAGTCTAGCTAGGGGCTTGTCAATCTTGTTGATCTTCTCAAAGAACCAACTTTTGGTGATATTTATCCTCTCTATTGTTTTTTTGTTCTCTATGTCATTTATTTCTGCTTTAATCCTTGTTATTTCTTTTCTTGTACTTGGTTTAGGATTGGTTTGCTGTTCATTTTCTAGCTTCTTCAGTTGATCCATTAGTTCTTTGATTTTGGCTCTTTCTTCCTTTTTAATATATGCGTTTAGTGCTATAAATTTCCCCCTTAGCACTGCTTTTGCTGCATCCCATAGGTTTTGGTATGTTGTGTTCTCATTTTCATTCGTCCCTATATATTTAGCAATTTCTCTTGCTATTTCTTCTTTAACCCACTGATTGTTTTGGAGTGTGTTGTTTAACCTCCAGGTATTTGTGAATTTTCTAAGTCTCTGATGGTTATTGACTTCTAATTGTATTCCATTGTGGTCAGAGAATGTGCTTTGAATAATTTCAATCTTTTTAAATTTATTGAGGCTTATTTTATGTCCCAGCATATGATCTATTCTGGAGAAAGTTCCATGGGCACTAGAAAAGTATGTGTATCCTGGTGATTTGGGATGTAATGTCCTGTATATGTCTGTTAAATCTAATTCATTTATCAGATTGTTTAGGTTTTCAATTTCCTTATTGGTCTTCTGTCTGGTTGATCTATCTATAGGAGAGAGTGATGTGTTGAAGTCTCCCACAATTATTGTGGAAACATCAATTGCTTCCTTTAGTTTTGCCAGTGTTTCTCTCATGTATTTTGTGGCACCTTGATTGGGTGCATAGACATTTACGATTGTTATTTCTTCTTGCTGAATTGCCCCTTTTATTAGTACGTAGTGGCCTTCTTTGTCTCTCAAAACATCCCTGCATTTGAAGTCTATTTTATCTGAGATTAATATTGCTACACATGCTTTCTTTTGGCTGTAGCTTGCATGAAATATTTTTTTCCATCCTTTCACTTTCAGTTTCTTTGTGTCCCTGTGTCTAAGATGAGTCTCTTGTATGCAAATATTGATGGTTCATTTTTTTTGATCCATTCTGCGAATCGATATCTTTTAATTCGGAAGTTTAATCCATTTACATTCAACGTTATAACCGTGAAGGCATTTCTTGAATCGGCCATCTTATCCTTTGGTTTATGTTTGCCATATTTTTCCCTCTCTCTATTAATATCCTTTATTATACCCATACCGAATCTCTTTAGTACTGAAGCTTTCTCCAAGTTTCTCTGTCCTGTCTTTGTTTCTCTGTCTGTAGGGGTCCCTTTAGTATCTCCAGTAGGGCAGGTCTCTTGTTAGCAAATTCTCTCAGCATTTGTTTGTCTGTGAAAAATTTAAGCTCTCCCTGAAATTTGAAGGAGAGCTTTGCTGGATAAAGTATTCTTGGCTGGAAATTTTTCTCACTCAGAATTTTAAATATATCGTGCCAGTGCCTTCTCGCCTCCATGGTGGCTGCTGAGTAGTCACTACTTAGTCTTATGCTGTTTCCTTTGTATGTGGTGAATTGCTTTTCTCTTGCTGCTTTCAGAACTTGCTCCTTCTCTTCTGTGTTTGACAGTGTGATCAGTATATGTCTCGGAGTGGGTTTATTTGGATTTATTCTATTTGGAGTTCGCTGAGCATTTATGATTTGTGTATTTATGTTGTTTAGAAGATTTGGGAAGTTTTCCCCAACAATTTCTTTGAATACTCTTCCTAGACCTTTACTCTTTTCTTCCCCTTCTGGGACACCAATGAGTCTTATATTTGGACGTTTCATATTATCTATCATATCCCTGAGGTCCATTGCGATTTTTTCAATATTTTCCCCATTCTTTCTTTTATGCTTTCATTTTCCATTCTGTCATCTTCGAGGTCACTGATTCGTTGTTCAACTTCCTCTAGTCTTGTACTATGAGTGTCCAGAATCTTTTTCATTTGGTCAACAGTTTCTTTAATTTCCATAAGATCATCCATTTTTTTATTTAGTCTTGCAATGTCTTCTTTATGCTCTTCTAGAGTCTTCTTGATTTCCTTTATATCCCGTACTATGGTCTCATTGTTCATCTTTAGTTCTTTGAGTAGCTGCTCTAGGTGCTGTGTCTCTTCTGGTCTTTTGATTTGGGTGCTTGGGCTTGGGTTATCCATATCGTCTGGTTTTTTCATATGCTTTATAATTTTCTGTTGTTTTTGGCCTCGTGGCATTTGCTGAACTTGATAGGGTTCTTTTAGGGTTTGTAGACCAATTGAAGTCCTTATCTCTAATTTATCAGATCTACAGCTTCGTGGCGTACACTTTCTCTAACTAACCAGCAGGTGGCGTCCACGAGCCACCTGTTCTCCACAAGCCAGTTCTCCCCTGCTTAGCTTTTTTGGTGAGTGGGTGAGTGAGTCTTGTGGGGCCCAATTGGTGTACCAAGCTTGCGTGTGTAGTTGGTGTTGCCCGCCCTGTATGTGGGGCGTGTTTCTGGGCAGTCGGGGAGGGGGGGTGGCCCTAACAATCAAATCTCCCTGGTGATCCTAGAGTTTTAAAGCTGCTGCAATAGTCTAATCCTTCAGTTCAGTCCTGCCACAGTTTGTCTCTGCCACTGACCCACAAGTCCTTGGTATTGGCGTATGGCTCCTGAGACTTGCAAGTGGGCCCCTCTTCCAGGCTGTGCACCCCGGGTCCTCTGTTGAGGGATGACTGTGCTATGTCACAGGTGGGTGCCGTCCCCCCAGGGCAGTTCTGGGCTGCTGGGCTGTGTAGGGAGGCTCCCAGTCTGCTGAAATGATGGCTGAATGGGGCTTTGTTAATTCACACTGCTCCACCTTCCCAACTCTGGGACAATCAGCTGAGGTTGCAGGGAAGGCTAATGTCCACGCCCAGTTTTGTGGTGTGTGCCTGTTATTTGAAGCACTTCCATCACACTGGGTTGTCTGGGGCAGCTCTGGGCTATGGGGCTGGCGATGGGCAGGAGTGTTTCCTGTCCACCAGGATGGTGGCTGTGAGCGGACACCCCCCTTTTCTTGGGAAGTTGTGGTGTTTAGTGAATTTTCTCAGCCACTGGATTATTGCCTTTTGTCTCAGAGCTCTCTTAGTTCTGCTCTTGACTTGACGTGCCCAAATTGAAAGTCTTTGAAGCTTTCTGTATTGGGCTTCTTAGAGTAATTGTTTTAGAAAGAGAAAAAAGGATTAAAAAAAAAGGAAAAAAAAAAAAAAAAGGGCCCTCCTCAGAGATCTAATGGGTTATTGAAATGCTAAGAGACAAAGCAACCAGGGCCATTAAGGACAGGTCCACAGGGCAGAGAGATCAGCTTTTCTTCCGGATTTGCATATGCACCTCAAGGCCTGAGCTCCGCCCTTCCCCTTTCTGTGTTCACCAGAACTCCAAAAATCCTCTGCTTTTATTTTGGAGTTTTTCGTGTTGTTTTTTTTTTTCTATGCCTGTCTCCTCTCTGCTGGGCTGGCTGCTCTCAGATTCTCTGGTGTCTGGTCTCAGTCTATCTATGGTTGGAGTTTGGATCAGTAGAATGAGTTTCCGATAAGGGCTGCCACTGCAGTTCTCCCTTCTCCTTCCTGGAGCTGACAGCACCTCCTCCCACGGGACTGAGCCTGGCAGGGAGGGGCGCGGGTCCCCTGGTTGCAAAAACTTACAGATTTCGCTGATCTCAGCAGTTCGACATTTTCATGAGTGTTGTATGAAGTATGCCCAAAGACAGATTGCTCTGTGGTGTCCAGTCCACGCAGTTCCTGGCTTTCTACCTACTTTCCTGGAGTAGTAACTGAAACATACAGCTCACCAGTCTGCCATCTTGCCGATGACACTTATTTTTGTGGTGCCATGTTTGCTGCTAAATTTAATGGGAAAAACAATTAGAATTGTAATATCCATTTTTTTCTAAAGCTCTTTTTAATAAAGTGTTAAGTCATTAGTCAGTTAATTAATGAGATTTATCATCACAATGTTTTTGAAATTAGATATCTAGGACCTGTAATTACACTTTGAATCTATTCATGAAAATAAACATTGCCTCCTCCAGCCTGTTGAATGCTTCATGATTGAGCTGCCTTTGTGCTTTCCTAATTCTTTCTATGGATTGGTTCAAGGTAATGATGATGAAGATGAAGTTGATGATGATGATTGATGATGATGATATCTAAATTTTATTAAGAGCTTTCCATGTGTCAGATACATTAACATCATTTAATCTTCACCACAACCATATGTATAAGTGCTATTAATATCCCCATTTTACAGATAAGGAATCCAAAGCTCAAAGAAGTTAGGTGGTTCAAGGTCACATGCTGGTGAATTTATTTAGGCTCCTGGAGCAAGGTTAAGTCTCAGGTATGTTTGATCCAAAGTCCACTAACTTTGCTAGACCATTCCATGCCAACTCCACAAGCTTGGATTTTGTTTTTTAATGTTTTATTCTCTTTCATATTTAAAATGTGGTAAATACACATAACATTAAATTTACCATTTTAAAGTGTACAGTTCAGGTGGGTTATTTATTGAGCTACTCATAGGGCTGAATCTCACAGTCTTAATGCTAGTGGACACAGCCAAGAGGGAATCACTGGCAAAGATAATTTTATTTCCTGTGCCTTGCCAGGATCACCTTTCAGGCATTTTTATGACACCTAAAGATATAGAAGTGTCTGCATTAGGCTGTTGAAGCTCTGTAATCCCACTGAAATGCTTGTGACTTGGAGACACACTGTATTTATCCCAAATTTATTTGGATTATTAGATACTGTCAATGGCTTTTCATGGTCTAAATGTTCCTCTGACTTGCAAAGATGATAAATCTAGCTGTTTACCTCAGAACTCTACATCTTACAACAATTAGAAATATAGCCACTTTTGTGTGGGGTTATTTGGTCATGCAGACTCAATTTGCTCCAGGACCGTTGTAGTTCTCTGTGCAGCATAGACACAGCATGGGAACTGTCCATGGTGGTTCCTTGCAGAACCCACAAGTCATGCTAGGACCATATGGTACTGATTTATTAGGTCTTTCTCTCCCTCTCTTTCTGTCCATGACTTTATGAATTAGAGAGATATTTAGGGAAGAGTATGTATTTCCATCTCATGTATCCCTCTACTTTTTCATATCTTGCGATTCTAATTTTCCAATGATTAGAAATAACAATATATTTATCATATAATAAAACAATAATTGTCTTTTTGGAGATAGAGTATAGGATGTCCACCGCACACCTAAAATATTTTGTGTCTTTAGATTAAGTGCCTTTTATTGTTAATATTTAAATCCAAGGGATATAGCAAGGCGAAAAGCATAGTTACAGGCTCATTTCCTTGGAGCATTAGGAACAATCTCACTGTTGTAGATATATTACAGTTCACCCATAATTTTGGTTTCACTCCCTGTGGTGCTCCTGTCTGTGGGAGGATTATAGTCCCCTCCCTGTTGAATTTAGAAGTACCATGTGACTTTCTTTGGCCAATAAAATGTGAGAAGCACCATGAGCCACTTCTGACAGAAGCTGTAAGAATCAGTCTGTGGTTTACGATGTCACAGTGATGGGCAGTATTTCTGATAGAGGCTGCTCCTTCAGCCTGAGCCCCAGAATGAAATTACATGGAAGAGAGAAGCTGCTGGCTCTCACTGGATAAGTAATATAAAGGAGAAACAAACCTCTGTTGTTGTAAGCCACTGAGATGTTTAAGAGACATTTATTTCTACAGAATAATCTAACCTATCCTGACTGATACACTCATTTGCTTCCATCTGCCACTGTAAAGCCCCCCAGGAAAGAGGCAGCCACAGAATAAATTTCTAGTACTGAGAACAGTAGATTTTGAATTTAATATGGTAAAACCCAAGTGGATTATGAAACTCTCAAACTTTCTTTGCTCTCTCACTGGCTAGAACCAACCTTTTTTTACTATCCTGGGATAGTACAGATAGCACTTTAGGTCAGTTTCTGGGCTGCCTGGAAAACATTTGTGGGTGCCCACATTCCAGGGAAGAACTGTTAGCTGTGAGAATTCCAGTCACTATGTACAATATTTCCCTTTAAGACCAACAAAGTTTCCTAAATTCAAATGAAAGTCTAATTGCACCCAGTACTAACCTAAAATTAAAGTAATTCCTTGTTTTCTTTTCTATTGTGCTTACTTTGTTAGAATGAATGGAAACTTTGGATCCTATATTAGGTTCCCCTGGAAACAGATTCTGAGACAGAGAGTTGTATACAAAGGGTTTTTGGTGAGAGTGCACTTGGGACATACACCCAAGAAGTAAGATATGTCAAGAAGGTAGGGCTGAACAAGAGGAGAATCTAACCAAAATATGGTTGCAACTGAGGCTTCAGCTAATCCTATGGGGAGCTCTGGATATGGGAAAGCCCTTGATAGTTGCCCCACGTTGAAGCAAAGGAGTCTGTGCTTTGTAGCCCTGAATCAACTAGTCATGGCTGTGGGCTGCCCTCGAAGGAGTATTACTTTGGGCAGGGTAGTTTCCTGTAGCTGAGGACAATGTTTAGTGAAGGACACAGCTGTGAACTGATAGCAGCTGGAAGTCGTAGCAGCTGGAGAGTAGGTACACTGGCTCTGAAGAAGGGACCTGGATAGAGTACCATAGGATTATTTGCAGCCCTCTCCCTCCTTGTGCTGCTCAGATCAACTTGCTTTTTGTAGTAAGTTTGTCTCACTTGGGTACAGCTTTCCCAGGATTCTGGTTGGTCTTGTATTCTGGGGAGTGATGGTAGGTGGGGCCTCCCACACTTGCAATCCTTGGACTCCCTGACCCATGTATTCTAATTCTTGAGACAAAGCTCCATATAATGGCCATTGATTTTCAATGGCACCCCATCCTTTCAGTTTATCTTCAAACTGGCACCTCAGCTGTGTTTTTAAGAGGCCATTCTTCTGCCATCAAGCCAGGGGCTTTTAGGTATGTGGAATGTTATAGACCAATGGATCCCATGGTGTTGTTCTCATTGGACCTTTTATTTGCTGTAGAGTGGGTCCCTCCTTCTGAGGTGATGTTATGTAGTATTCCATGTAAGTGTATCATACACTCTGCAAGTCCTTGACTGGGGTGCTGAGTGAAGATTCTGTAGGCAGGCAATATATATTGATTTCAGTCAAGATAAATTGCTTCCCTTTTCAGAGCAGAAATAATTGCTCTTCTTGAGGGACAGTGTCATATCAGGGAACTTAGCTCTCTTGCTGGAAGGTTGGGTATTCATGAGTGGCAGTGGCTTGATCAGCATTGGTGAGCAGAAGTCCAAATTGTTGGGCTCATGCATAACTTCAATCCCTGTCACCATGGCTATCATTCATGAGCCCATTGTGGTAGCACAGGGAAGGGTGATATTAGAGGCTGGCTGATGTCACTGGCCAATCATTCTGTCTACTTGGTTATTTAGTGCCTGCCCATTGTAGATGATCTCCATCAGATGTTATCATATGATATACTGATATTTTTGCCCACCACTCCCGTAAGTCTATTGTATGTCTTTTTCCCAGAACTTTTTGTCAATTTCCCAATCTCTCTTTTTCCACACCTCTAACCAACCAGCCAAGCTATTTGCCACTCCCCATGAGTTTATATTTATTCTTATCTCAGGCTACTCATTTCTCTGTTCAGAGTGGGTGATGTGGTGCACTGCTTGGACCTCTGCCTTTTGAAAGAATTTCTGTGTCTTTCACAACCATCACTAAGTGGTGTAAATCTGCAGTAAGTTCATATCAACATACAAAGCCAACCCATCCATAAACAAAGATCAGCCTATTTTCCTCCTCTTTCAGCTGGCTATAAGCCTCCCTTCTCCCCATGTAGTCATAGGTATGAGCTGAGGGAAAGGAGTCCTGGTCTGCTTGTGCTGCTTACTTGTACCCTCTGGCCCTGCTTATGCGTGATCTTGGATATACCATTTTCATTTTATGATGAGTTGCTAACCTTTGACAGAACCTGTCTCATTATGGGCAGCCTGGCTGCATGGTCACTTGGCATTCCCTGCTCTGTCTATACTATGATGAGATGCTTTGTTTATAATAAGGCCCAATAGCATGCTAGTAGCTTCTTTTGAATGCTGGTGCATAGTTCTCTGCTGCAAATGGCATGGTCTTGCACAAAAATCTTATGGGGCCTACACTCTGATTCTTTTATTGAGGCTTGCTATTAAATACTTCAAAGACTTTTCCCACCACCAACACTGCAAGTACTATAGGGACTACTGGGTCATATGGCTAAAGCAGCTGGACTACTTGTTTCTCAGCCTAAATCTGCTGCTGAGCCTTTTCTTGCTCAGGACCTCACTTAAAGCTGGCAGCCTTCTGTGCTACCCTGTAAATGGGTTGGAACAGTATTCCCACATGTGGAATATGCTGCATTCAGAACCAAATATATATATATATATACCAAATGTTTTGCTTCTTTCTTAGTAGTGGGAGGTATAAGATGCGAAGTTTTTTCTTTATTTTGGAGACAATGTCTTAGCATGACCTGGACCAGTCTAGAAGTTTCACTGATATGGAAGTCCTCTACATCTTTGTAAGGTTTATCTCTTACCCTCTGGAGTTCATGTCTTACCATTCTCTAACATACTTGCCACTTCTTGATCATCAGGTTTGAGTAACATGATGTCATTGATATAGTAGACCAAACAGATATTCTTCAAATGTCCAGACAGTACAGGCACACTCAGAAAAAAAAGGAAGGAGTTAATATAACCCTGGGTCAAGACCATAAATATATAGGATTTTCTGTCTCATGTGAATGTGAACTGCTTCTCATTCTCCTTCCTGATAAGAAAGAAAAAGGTTTGCCAGATCAACGGCCACATGCCATGTGCTGGAGGCTATATGACTGTGCTCGAGAAGAGATACCATATCTGGCAGAGCAGCAGCAATTGGGACTACTCTTTGGTTGGGTTTGCAGTAGGCTATTGTCATCTGCCATTATCCATCTGGTTTTTGTAGGGGCCAGACTGGTGAATTAAAGGAAGATATGACAGGGACTACCATCCCTGCACTGTTTAAGTTTTTGAGGGTAGCACTATGTGGGAAACTGAGTCTTCCATGTTGCCTGAGGCATATCTAGGGTGGTGGCATAGAACGCTGAGCCACAGGCCTGCATAGAATGCCATGCAGGCCTGCCTTGTAAAGATGTGTGTCTTGTGACTACCATTGTCTTAAACCTAGATTGTATGCACCTGATGTAAATACACCTGATGTAAGCATAAGTATCTGGTGGGCTCTCCCCCACCTGAGGACCTTTAGCATATACACCTGATCTTCTGAAATAAATAGCTGGAGCAAGGCTGCATTGTCGTCCACTTAGCACGAGATGTAAGTGGGACCCCTACTCCCTTAATTCTTAGCTTTGTGTCCATGTCTCATTCCTGCGTCGCCCTGTCAGCAATAGCACTAACCTGTGCCATTTCTCTATAAAGCAGCCCCAGTTTTTTTCCCAGCCCTTGTATCTTTTTGTTTATTTTATTTTTAACATTTTTCTTGTGAAATATGACATAAACAGAAAAGTGATAACTTTCGAAGTATGATTTAACAAATAGTTATAGAACAAATTTCAAAGAATATTATGTGTTACAGTTCCACAATTTCAGTAATTTCCTTCTAGCTATTCTAATACCCTAGAGACTAAAAAAGTATATTTTTATACTGATTCAGTATTTATAATCCTTTGTTAACTCCTATCTTGTTTGTTGCTATTCCTCTCTTTCATTTGATCACTTTTTCAATCTTCAGGGATATCTCAGCAGAGACCACCCTAACTTCTTCATATTGAGAAGGGGTGTTGACATATGGGGAAGGGGGATGCATTTGGTTGATGTTCTTGAAGAGGTTGTTGCCTCTGGGTTTTGGAACTTATCTGGCATAGGAACACTCTGGAGGATTTAAGTTTCTGAGAAATAAACCTAGTGAGTGATACTTTTATAGAGTCTCTGATAGGTGCCTGGGTATTCTTTAGGATTTTGGGGACTACTGCTGATTTGGGCTTGGCAAATGAGGTTGAACTTAAGGGTAAAGGAATGGACAGATGTGATGATGGTTTGTTAATGGGATTATAAGTATCAGTGCCATAATGAAGGCAAACATGATTGAAAAGCATTGTTTAAAGGCATGTATCCCACAGATTAGCACTACAAATATAAATAAGTGCTTGCATGATCTACTTCTAAGGTAGGACACTGGTACAAAGAGTTAACAACAAAGTGGTATATAGGAAAAAATACCTATTGCATATTATGGACTATATTTAATAGGAATGCCTTATAGAACCACACTAACACTAGAGATAAATAATTAGGGGGTGATAAGGATTTTGGGGTATTTTGGGTTATGATAATTGTTTAAAATTAAGAGTGAAGATGATCATACAGCTAAGTGAAGATGGTGAGACACTGATTATCTTGAACATAATATACATTATGTGAAATTAGGAACCCTCTACTTAATAAGTCAGGCCCTCAATCTTAAGGCTTGCTCTTGTGAAACTTATGGCTGTAAAAGGGAGGCTAAGCTTACCTATAATTATGCCTAAGAGTCACTTCCAGAGACCCTCCTTTTTTGCTCGGATGTGGACTTTCTCTAAGCCCAACTCGGCAAATAAATTCCTTACCCTCCCCCCTACACGAAACATTACTCCCAGAGGAGTGAGTCTCCCTGGCAACATGGGACACAACTCCCAGGAACGAGCTTGGCCTGGGCATTGAAGAATTGAGAGTGCCTTCTTGACCAAAAGCAGGAAAAGAAAGGTAACAAAATAAGGTTTCAGTGGCTAAGAGATTTCAAATAGAGTTGAGAGGCTATCCTAGAAGTTACTCTTATGCAAGCTTCAGCTAGATATTCCAAATGGCCACAGTTTGCCAAGCCCAAATCAGCAGTAGTCCCCAAAATCCTAAAGAATACCCAGGCACCTATCAGAGACTCTATAAAAGTATCACTCACTAGGTTTATTTCTCAGAAACTTAAATCCTCCAGAGTGTTCCTATGCCAGATAAGTTCCAAAACCCAGAGGCAACAACCTCTTCAAGAACATCAACCAAATGCATCCCCCTTCCCCATATGTCAACACCCCTTCTCAATATGAAGAAGTTAGGGTGGTCTCTGCTGAGATATCCCTGAAGATTGAAAAAGTGATCAAATGAAAGAGAGGAATAGCAACAAACAAGATAGGAGTTAACAAAGGATTATAAATACTGAATCAGTATAAAAATATACTTTTTTAGTCTCTAGGGTATTAGAATAGCTAGAAGGAAATTACTGAAATTGTGGAACTGTAACACATAATATTCTTTGAAATTTGTTCTATAACTATTTGTTAAATCATACTTTGAAAGTTATCACTTTTCTGTTTATGTCATATTTCACAAGAAAAATGTTAAAAATAAAATAAACAAAAAGATACAAGGGCTGGGAAAAAAACTGGGGCTGCTTTATAGAGAAATGGCACAGGTTAGTGCTATTGCTGACAGGGCGACGCAGGAATGAGACATGGACACAAAGCTAAGAATTAAGGGAGTAGGGGTCCCACTTGCATCTCGTGCTAAGTGGACGACAATGCAGCCTTGCTCCAGCTATTTATTTCAGAAGATCAGGTGTATATGCTGAAGGTCCTCAGGTGGGGGAGAGCCCACCAGATACTTATGCTTACATCAGGTGTATTTACATCAGGTGCATTAACAGGTTTGTACATATTAGGTAATCACTCCTTCTTCTCTAGCTTCTATCTCTAGGTCCCCATAGTCTACATCTTAGGACATTGATTTTACATTATTCAGGGAGTTCATATTAGTGATAACATACAATATCTCTCCTTTTGTTTCTGACTTATTTCACTCATCATTATGTGCTTGAGGTTCATCCATGTTGTCACATGTTTCATGACCTCATTCCTTCTTACTGCTGCATAGTATTCCATTGTGTGTATATACTACATTTTGTTTATCCACTCATCTGTTGAAGGATACTTGGATTGTTTCCATCTTTTGGCAGCCCCAGTTTTTACGTACTTTCTTAGTCAGGGGGTTTGGGACTGTTTCAGACTTCCACTTGTCCTTCCCCACTACAATAAATTTTACCCCAAAGGTCAAGGAACTAATGTGCACATGCTGCCAACTACCAAGTATGTCCATTCCAGCTATACATTTGAGGGTCCACTGGTAGCTCTGTGAACCTAGTGGGTTCACTGTGAGCCAGACCTGAGCCAGGACTCCATTTATTGCCTGTCCCCCATGTGCTCCCACTCTAACAGGAAGGCATGAGGGCACTCTGGGTCCCTGTGTATCAATTTCAATGTAGACTCTGCTTCCAACAATCCTTGAAAGGTCTGGGCATTCCCATTCTTCAATGCATAGCTACTCAAGTAAATAGCCATAGGCCCCTTTAGGAAAGAACCGGGGGAAATCACTGCTGAATATGCTTCCTGCAGTGTTGCAGGAACTAGCAACACTTTCTTTATAGGAACTAGCCGCTACTTCCAGTCAATGTGTTCTGGGTCTGAGAAATGGCTCATGTCCAGAAACTGGGTAAGGAATTGTGACTTTTTATAGGGGCAGCTGCTCTTAACCTCCCTGATGTCTTTTGATTATCTAAATTAAGAAGCATCTTTGCTGACTGCCCTTCTATCTTGGCTCTGAGGATACTCTGTTCTATTAACTAGCACCATAGTTCTCTAAAGATCTCTCCCACCCCACACACACTCAGATGTCATTGCAGCCTTATTGCTCATTGTATTGTTGTGTCCACCTTGCATCTGACAGTTCATGCCAGTACATATCAGTCAGTTCCTACCACTTCTTCAGTATATAATCCCTGTGCATTCATAGTAGGTTTGGCACATTCCCAATGAGGCTGTGCTGAGATATGATACTTGCTATTGGTTTGGTTGCCAGGAGGGGATGTGGAGGTAGATGCTGAGGGGAGCAAGCATCTTATAAGGCACATGCTTCATTGAGGGACTCCTCAAGCAGGGGAATTTACAAGCAAAGGGGTCCACTATCTTCTAAGGTCCAGTGGGTTCAGGGGAATCTGAGTTTGAGGTTCTCAACTGCTTCTACCCATTAATCCCAATCAAAGTGTCAGGATTCCCTTCCTTTCTCACTAGGATGCTGATCTCACTGTAGATGATCTTCAGAGGCTTCTTCAGTCAATCAGCTGCACTCAACAGTCACCCAATTCCATAGACATAGTGACAATTTACCATTTTGCTTATACTTCTAAAAGCATCAGAGGTTGCACCAGCCACTGCATCCCCTTCTACTTGTATTCTACTTCAGTTCAGCTTTTTGCTTCCTGTGGCTTTCTCTCTCTTTCAGTCTGAATTTCATTTAGCTTATAAAGAACTTGAGTAATAGGATTAAGACCCATCCTGGTTAAGCAGGACCCCACCTTCTTAACTGAAGTAAACTCATCAGAAGTTCCGTCTTACAATGTGTTCACACCCATAGAAGTGGATCAGATTTAAGAACATTTTTTCTTCAAATCACCACAGATGGTTGAGCAAAAAGATAGGAGCCTGGGACATGAATGACATTGCTTGTCTGGACATCATATTATATGAGAGAAAAATCCATCTCTTGTTAAAGCCACTGTTCTGAAGTCTCTCTTACTTTCAGATAAATGAAATTCTTAAATGATACTGAAATAGGTATTAGATATCCCTACTGCCCTACTGCCACTGCCTAGTTCTTTTCTTTGTTATGTCTTACCTAGACTATTGAAATAGTCTTCCTGCCCTCAGACTCTCTACTCATTAATAATGCCAAGTGATTTTTAAAAAATCATTTAGAAAATGGCTTCCCATTATATTCAGGATAAAATCTGTACTCATTCCTTTCAGAGAATCCAAGGCATTTTGGGATCTAGTTCCTGCCCAGCTTTCTGTCCTCTTCTCTCTCCTTGCTTGCAGACATGCATCCTGTGTCCCAGCCCTGAAAATTCTGCATAATACATGCACACGAATCAGTCAGGGTCCTGGCAGGGAACAGATGATACACACAAAAAGCATAATGGAAGAATTTACTAGACTGTTTACAAAGGTGTGGATGGAGTTAAAGAGAAATAAGAATGGAAAGTCATTACCACATCTGTGTCTGAAAGGGCAATGGGAGAGAACTGTTCCTGGGTCCTGGAGAGATACGAGTCATCTTACAGGAGCTGGAGCTACAGCCTCAATGATGCTCTGCAGGGAGGGAACTGGGGAATACTTGGCTGAACCTCTCTTCCCCAATTCCCTCCATTCTTCACCTGGTGCAAAAGCCATCCAGAAGCCAGAAGGCAAGAGGGCCGAGGTGATGCATTCTCTAGAGGTCGGTCCCAAGGCACAGAAAAGGGTGGAGAAAGGTGTAGAGTTGGTCTGGCAGGGCA
Source organism: Choloepus didactylus (assembly GCF_015220235.1). Taxonomy (NCBI): domain Eukaryota; kingdom Metazoa; phylum Chordata; class Mammalia; order Pilosa; family Megalonychidae; genus Choloepus; species Choloepus didactylus. Next base: position 57,988,278 of record NC_051320.1, on the reverse strand, counting down.
CACCAAGGACACGGAGCACATGCATGTTGCTTTCTCATGACTCTGCACATGCTTTTCCCTCTGCCTGAAATGCTCACCTGCCCCTGATTCCCTTTCCCTTGTTCATGTGATAAACTCGTCCTTACCCATCAAGACTCATGTCCAGCCTGATCCATTTCAATTCAAATTGCAGCCTGTTGATATCTCGTTGATAGAACGGATCACATCACAGTGTAGTTATTTATTTACCTTTCTGCCTCCTCAACCAAAATGGGAGTTCATCCAGGATAGGAGCTGAACCTTTCGTATCTTTCTATTCCTAAAATCTAGCACAGTGTCAGGCACTTAGTGGGTTTTCAATAAGTATCTATTAATCAGTATCCTTACTTTCCTGAAAGAGAAATTTCCTCTTTTGCTTTTTAAAATGTAAATTGGAAAAGATTACTTGTAAAGAGGAACAATATTCATTTGATTTTATTCCTTATTGTACAGTTTTTAAAGCCCTTTCCTATTTAGGGAAAAGAGCCACTCACCCAGCATCCCATCACTTGTAATGGTTGAGAAGTGGGTAGAACCCAGGTCATCTGCCTCCTAATACGTTACTCTTTCTTCCAGCCACTAGACTACCCCAGATGAAAGTGAGTACATTATATAGCTCTGTGGGGATGGCTCACACATTTTTAACACATGGCAATCTTGGAGGGAAGATTTGAAATCAGTGAGGTTGGAGATCTAGTTAAAGAAAATGAACCATTTAAAAAAATTGACTTTCAGAGCATTGTTGCATCATTAGCAGTTGAATTCCAAGAAAAGGAACATCCAATTAGAATGGGCAAGCTTTTAAAATTTTTTCATGAAAACATGCTGAGTAGATTGTAAGCTGCTTGGGATCAGGGACCTAGTGAACTTGAGGTTTGTTTTCTTTGTCAGAAGAATGATACGTTATGTAAAACAATCAGATGAAGTCACACCAGCAGCACTTAGAGCTGTTCCTAAGACGCATGCTGTGGTTAACTACATACTATGAGTTCAGTGCCACCAGGGGTTTGAAGCCCACAATTCGTCTCCTCTCTTTCTGACAAAAGCATCCAGAATTTGCTTTGGGAAACTACCCCTCACATTCCCCGATTTGTGGTTTGGATAGAACTGACTTCAAGCCCTACATATAGGAGTGGGCCTTGATTGAAAAATCAGCCTATCACATTCTCTTGGACAAAGTGATGAGTTTGGGGATGAGCCAATGATGTGCAAGGAAACATTCAACAGGAATCCTGGTAAAAAGACTCTTACTCTTTTCTTGCTAGGCATGAAAGAGAGAGTGTGTAGCCATCTGTGACCACCAGAGGGCAGAGGTTGCAAGCAACACTTGCACAAGTGGAGACATGAATGGAGGTGGTGGAGATCATGTCCTGGTGACATCATTTGAGTCCTAGATCAAGCTGTACCTGAAGCCACACCATCCTTAATGTGGCTGCTCACAAAAATGAGCCACTACATTCTCTAGTATTGCTTAAGCCAGTTTGAGTTGTGCTTATTGTCAAAACTGGCACATTGAGGGAAGAGGCATTGGTGGGTGAGAAGGGAAGATTTCCTTTCAGTTTTCCTTTAGTAGTGAAGTGAGGATAGTTCCAGGGAAATGGCTGAAGCACAGATAAAGTTATATAATAGAATAACCTGAGGAGCTTTTCAAATCACACATACTCTCCTTCTGTACCTGGACAGAATTGCTTGGTGTGTGTGTGAGTGCATGTATGTGAGTGCATAAAGTTTGAAAACCATGCCACTTGTGATTCTGCTGCCGTCAAGCCCAAACACTGGACCCCTTGGACGAAGAGTAGGACTGATTCTTCTGCCCATACCCCTACCCTGAACAAGATGCTTTGTTAATTCCATGGGACCAGTATATAATTAAGCCTCCAACAACAGACCCCACTTGCTGATTTTATTTAGGGTATTGAATATGTGGCCTCTTCTAGATCTTTTGTGGAGCTAAGTCTTTCAGCTTTTTCTTCCTCCAGGAGAACTACCTCATAATCTCTTACTTCCCTTTTATCCTCCATTTCTCCTCTTAGGACTTGATTCATGTTGCTCTTTTAGGTTCTATGAACTCATCTAGTTATGGTACTAAGGAATTAAAGGTATGAATTTACAATACAATTCCCACTGACAAGAACTGATTACAAGGACACAGAAACATAAAAAGAATAGATATTTAAAGCAATGAGTGGGATGTGAACACTAGGAAATGGAGCCTTTGAAGCCTGGAGGTTTGGCCCTTTCCCTCCTCCTCCCACAGTATTGCCACACCAATTCTCTCTCCTTCTCTTGCTCCCTACCAAATGATACTTGGCTAAGATTTTTTTAAGGTAGTTTCTCATGATTCAAAACCAGTAGTTTTTTTTCTGCTTAGCTGACCCATCAGAACCAAAAGACTGTTTAAAGAGGCAGGTGAAGGGGCTTGCTTTTGAAACTTATGGTACCACAAAGGTAAAAGGAGGATGAATAAAAAAAAAAACACGAGCTCAGCATCCTCGATTGAAAATGCACAATTCAGTAATTATACAGGCTTTTTAGAAAGAGCTGCTTCCAGGCTGCCTCCTACATGGTAGCTGCTGGGAGATACAGTGGTAAAAGGCTAAAGACACTGAAGGAGAGGGCACTGAGAAAGAATAGAGAACAGGTAATCATTTCTCCACCTCTCTGGAGAGAAACATCTCTGAAGCTCCAGAACTTCCCTTTTCAATATTAGAGGAAAACTTCAGAATAGCCGCCAAGGTGATTAGCAGGACACTGAACATGGTCCCATCCATGAAAGATTTCTTGGAGAAAGGTGGACACTCGGCAGGCCTTGTAGAGTTCCTTCCACTAGAATTGCTGTTGGGTGGACCATGATATGCTATGAATACCAAGGATGGCAGAGGAGGATTCTGTCAAGCTCTACACTTTGTTCTTTTGAGCTTCCCCAGAGATTAAAGAGCATGCATAGGAACAACAAAACACAAATAATGAGGATTGCTAAACACCATATGTTAACTAACAACAACAAAAAAATTTCTTAGCAAAGTCTTCTGGCTAGAGTTAGATTCACTGATACTTCTTGGCTCATTCTTCTCTGCCAGATCACTTGCAGTTCAAGAATCAACCTAGGCCCAATTTGTTGCAGGAAGGGTGGGTCTGCTGTTCTTCTTGAGACATGACCAATGATGGAATCTTCTGCATTAATTATAATGGGTGGTTGTCAGGGTGTGAAGGTTGGAAGGGAGTCTATCCCATCTGTGCACATCTTGGAGAAAATCATATGGAAATATTTAGTTCCTATATATGCCTTCCGTAGTTTAAATAGCACTTTATATGTCATACTGCTCTCATTTTGTAGATATTAAGTAATAAAATACAAATCCTTGGAAGGTTGAAATTATGCCTCATTCTTCTAGTCATCTTTTTTTTTTTTTAAAGAATTTCAAGTGATTTCATTTTCCTCTTTGTTTTGTATGTACTTGCTAATTTTTCTACAATGAACATATATTAATTGCATAAATTTTTTAAAAAGTAGAGCTATTTTAAAATTATTTATTTATTTAATCATATATCATAAATTTCATACTATAAAATTCATCATTTTAAAGAGTACAATTTAGTAGTTTTTAGTATATTAATAAAATTGTGTAACTATCACCACTATTTAATTCAAGAATATTTTCATCACTCCAAAAAGAAATCCTGTGCCCATTAGCAATCAATCCCCATTCTCCCTTAGTCTCTGGCAACCACTCATCTATTTCTGTCTCTCTGGATTTGCCTATAATAGGTATTCATAAAAAATGGAATCCTATAATATATTCAAGCTGCTCTGTCCCTTGGGCCATATGATCTAGCAGATCTGATGGTGTTAAAAGTATCAGTTGCAAAGAGAGATGCTGTTTGGACCTATTGGCTGGTCCCTTTAGGTGAATCACAGCACAGACTCAGGATTTTGGAGCAAAGCCCTGCCATTAATTCTCTGTGGATAACTACTCTTTGTGGATAAACAACTTTTGGTTTGCTGTTGAGCCTTAATGAAGACCAAACCTTAACCATGGGCTACCAAGTTACCACACAACTTGAGCTGCTCCTCATGGACTTGGTGTTATCTGATCCATTGAGCCATCCAGTACCATTCCATTATCATATGGAAATGGTTTATGTGAGATCAGGCTCAAGCAGGCTCTGAAGGCACAAGTTTCATAAAGAAATGGCCCAAATGCATTGCTTCTTCTCTGTAAGACCACACCCATGACCTCGTGAGGAATTCCCTATGAACAGTTGACTGAGTTTTACAGATGGTTCTGCATAATATGCAGGCACCACTTGAAAGTAGTGGGGCATCTCTGAAAGTGGGGAAGGGATTCTGCCAGTTGCTGACTATGTGTATTCCAATGATGCATTTCAGAATAAGGGAAATATCCACAGGATAGGGGCCAACCACATTGGCCCCATTGTGAGACAGACCTGGAGCTAAAACTCCATTGATCATTTGAACTCCATATGCCCCTGCTTTGACTGATGGGTCACAGTGATATTTTTGGTCTATAGGAATTAGTGTCAGTTCAGAGCCAGTACTCAGTAAACCCTGAGAAGTCTGATTATTTCCCTTTCCTCAATGCATAGTCATCCTGTACATTGGTCCCTTTAGGGTAAGACTATGAGAAAGATTAACAATATAAAATTTTACCAATTTAGCAGAGTCCTTCCTCAAGGGGACCCTACTTTCCCTTTATTCAGTGAGTTTTAGGTCTATAAACTTACTCAAGTCTGGGAATTAATTGAAGGGCCATGACTCTGTTTTGGTGATTCAAGTTAGGCTTCTGTTCACTAGACCTAGAACTCTTCTGCTTAAACAGATCAAATAAGAATTTAGTAGACCAACCGTCTGTTTCCTTTTTAGGGACACTATGATCAATTAGCCAATTAGCTGTGCAAGTCAAACTATTCTGAATACTGCTTAGACCCTGCTTTCCATGCCTACTTTGTCTTTAGTGATTAAGTGCCATGATCTTGCTGCCATGTTCCGCATCATTTCAAAGCAACTGGTTTGATAGAATGATAGAATGGCCTTTTGAAGACTCAGTTACAATGCCAGCTAGGTGGCAATATCTTGCAGGGCTGGGTCAGTGTCCCCCAGGCAACCGCATATGCTCTAAATCAGCATCCAATATGTAGATATGTTTTCTCCATAGCCAGGATTCACAGGTTTGGGAATCAGTGGGTAGAAATGAAAGGAGCTAGTGATCCTCTAGCAAAAATTTTGCTTTCTCTCCCCACAGCCTTCAACTTTCTTGGTTTAAAGGGTTTAGTTGCAAAGGGAGCAATGCTTCTACCAAGACACACAACACTGATTCCACTGACCCAGAAGCTAAGACTGCCATCTGGCAACTTTGGGCTCCACATGCACTTAGATCAGCAAAGAAGAGGTTACTCTATTGACTGGGGTGATTGATTCTGATTAATAAGGGGAAATTGGGTTACTAGTACGCAATGGAGATAAGGAATAGTATAACTGGAGTACCAGAGATCCCTTAGGGTGTTTTCTATGCCCTGTGATTAAAGTAATGGGAAGTTACAATAATCTAATTCAGGCAGTAAAGTGTCTAAGGTAACATATCAACAATCGGGTACCTTCACTGGAGGCTGGCCAATGGTGTCCAGAAAACCTCTGTTAGCTGGGAAGGCATGTGGCTGGCATCTGCTCCAAGTTCTGATTTCAAAATGGCTTTCTCCCGGGACTTTCCTCTCTAGGCCACAGCTCCTCTTCAAAATGTCACTTTCGGTTGTTCTTGGGGCGTCCTCTCTTAGCTTTCAATGGCCATCTTCAAACTGTCTCCCATCTGCAGCTACTCTCTCAGCTTCCGTGCATTGTTCAAAGTGTCCCTCTTGGCTGTGGCAAGCTCGCTTCTTCTGCCTAAGCTTGTACAGTGCTCCAGTAAACTAATCAAGGCCAATGCTGAATGGGTGGGGCCACACCTCCATGGAAATCATCCAATCAGAGTCATCACCCACAGTTGGGTGAGTCGCATCTCCATGGACACACTCAAAGAATTACAATCTAATCAACACTAATATGTCTGCCCACACAAGAGTACATCAAAGATAATGGCATTTTGGGGGACATAATACATTCAAACTGGTGCAATCAGAATATTAGAGAATGTTTGTGTGATCTCGGGAATGATTTTCTAATAGAGAAAGGAGAGATTGGGGAGAGAGAAGGAAGAGAGAGAGAGAGGGACAATTGCTGGAGCAAGGTTCTTATAAGGTGAGAGTGGCTGGAATCCAGAGCTCAAGTGGCAGGATTACACTTTGATAGGTTTAAGGACATGTAATGCATAATAACAGGAGAGAAAGTAGGTGGGTAGATTTGGGGATGGGAAGAGGCAGGAGTTCCCCTGTCTGATTGCTTCTATTTTCTGAATTAAGTTTAAGTCAAGGACACCTGCTGATAATGATGGGGAGAGGAATTAGGAGATTTGAGGAAAGAGCAAATGGAAGGAAATAGTTGTTTGGAAGAGAAAAGAGGGTGTTAAAATAATGTTTTGGAGAATGGGGAAACCAATTGTATTAGGATATTGGAGTACAATGGCTGAGCAGGGTTGAGTACCTATTTGATATTTGTGATCCTTGATTTAATATGTAACCAGTCAGCACAATTGCACATTTTTCTGGAGCAATATTCAGTTATGGAGTCAGTAAATAGTTGGTGTGATGGTTTGGATGGACTCCAGAAAAGATCATGTCCTTAAAGCTAATCCATTTCTGTGGGTATAGATCTATTGTGGGTGGGACCTTTGATTAGGTTATTTCAGTTGAGGAGTGCCGCAGGTGGGTTTTAATCACCTTACTGGAGTCCTTTACAAGAGGATAAGAGAGAGAGAGAGAGAGAGAAAAGCCAGAGAAGCTGAGAGAGAAGGACACACAGAAGGTGAGAGAGGACACACACACAAGCTGAGAAAGAAAGCTATAGATGGAGCCACCAGAAGCTGAATGCAACAAAACCCAGGAGAGAAGGGAAAGATCAGCAGATGTACCATGTACCTTGCCATGTGACAGAGGAGTCCTGGATTGCTGGTAGCCAGTCTTTGGGGAGAAAGCATTGCCTGTTGATGCCTTGATTTGGACATTTTCATGGTCTTAGAACTGTAAGCTTGTAAGTTAATAAATCCCTATTGTAAAAGCCAATCCATTTCTGGTATATTGCATTTAGGCAACTTCAGCAAACTAATAAGATGTATTAGTTTATGTCATAGTATTTAAGTTATAGAATACCAAGTTTAAGCATGAATATTACCCAAGGACTTATACCCTATTCTGGAGAGATTTAGTTTGTTTCCACTTGTACACAGGACCGTTGAATATTGTTAGGTAAAAAATATGTCCATTATTGTTTTTTATTTAGGGTTAAGTTTGGTTTAAGGTGATGTGTATAGCTGCCAAATTGACAAGGGGTGGACTGTGATGATTAAATTCATGTGTCAACTTGGTCAGGTAATTGTTCCCCTTTGTTTGGTCAAGGAAGCACTGGCCTGTTACTGTGAAGACACTTTGTGGACTTAAATCATCAGTAAGTTGACTATGTCTATGGCTGATTACATCTACAATCAACAGAGGAGATTGCCTTCAGCAATGAGAGACATTTCATCCAATCAGTTGAAGGCTTTCAGCAGTCAGAAGAGAGAATTTTCATTTCTACTTCAACCAGCCAACTTCTCCTAGGGAATTCATTGAAAACCTTCACTGGAGTTCCCAAATTATACCCTGCCCTATGGAATTTGGACTCATACATCCCACAGTTGCTTGAGACACTTTTATAAACTTTCATAATATTTACAGATATCTCTTGTTGATTCTGTTTCCCTAGAGAATGCTGACTAACACAGTTAGATTTAATTAGGTTTGGGATATACCCAAAAAGTTTGATGGAGGTCAGAGGAGAGTCAAGGGAGTCAAGTAAAGAGCGTTTAAATGATGTTCCTCAGAGTCTAAAATGGATAAGAAAGGGAGTTCATGATGGCAGCATTTGATAGTGGTGGAATTGATGGCATGGAGACCTTTATAAGGTTGAAGATGAATGCTCTCTGGAGGAATTCTGTGTTTATTGGAAGAGACATTTAAACAGAAAGTATTACAATGTTAGTGTAAAAGAAATAGCACTGGACTTGGAGTTAGAGAACTGGAGTATAAATTAATTGATTAATTCTACTAATATTTATGGGGCACTTACTATATGCTAGGCACTGTGTTATGCATTTGGGATAAAAAAGTAAACAAGACCCCTTCCCTGCAGAGTCTTTGGCTGATTCATGATGGGCATTGATGTGTGAAGGAGAAAGAAACTTGCAGTTTTATGCTACTGAGATTTTATTGCATGTTACTACAGCATAAGTTAATCTATACTTACTAGTACAGGTGAGAAAGAGTCTTCCAGGTGGAGAAGGGGGGTAAGAACATTTCATGCAGAAAGCATAATGGGTAAAAAAAATATAGGGAATGTAGGCTGAATGGAATGAAGCTGCAAGAATGAGCCTAAAAGAACAGGTGAGAACTCATCCCTGGAGGGCATTTATTGAGATGATAAGGAGTGTGACCTTCATCATGGAGGCAATTTGGAATCAGTGGAAATTTTCAAATAGTGGAGTCATCCTGTCCAATTGTTTTTTTGGAAAGATTATTTTGACTTTTGTATGGAGAAAGAATTAGGGAAGAGCGTAGTCAAAACTTCAGATATGGAGAAAAGTTTGGAGAAGGACTTTTTATAGTATAGCAAAGAGAAGATGAGGGCTTGAACTGAGGTGACATTGAGGTCTTTATGACACTAAATTTTCAGGAGAGAAAATACGAAGTTGTGGCTCTGGAGTTAGATAGAACTTAGTTTAGAACTCATTTTTCCCTCTACCTGGCTTTGTTACTTTGGACAAGGGTATCTCAATCTCTTGGCCTCTGTTTCCACTTTGAAAATTAAAGTAATGATGTCTCTGATTCGGATTGTGAGGCTTTTATTAGATAACTGATGTATAGCACTTAGCATGAGCCTGGCACAAAGTAAGCCCTCTGAGGATAATAGGAATGGTGATGATGATGGCAGTGATATTGTAGTTTATGGTGTGAAAAATAGACTCGACTCAATTCTTTTCAATCTTGTTAAATGGCAAAGTGGAAATAGCTTGGGATTAGGAAACAGAAGAGCCTGTGTTTCAATATTACCACAACACTACCCAAGTGTCATTTTGGGAAAGACGACCAACTTTTGTCAGCCCCGGATTCCTTATTTACAATATGGGGTCTTCATCACAGGGCTTTAAGAAGCTCAAGGTGGGATAATATATTTTTAAAAACCTTTGTAAACAATGAAGCGCTAATTATATGGGAAGTATTTTTATCTGATTGTCTCTACAACTGCTATTCAGTACGATTATATTCTTTGCTGTGTTAATACCGGTGTGCCATTTAAGTTCTAAGACTACCAAATGAGAAAATTAAAAATTAAAAATTAATTTCTTTTAATTAAAAGAAAAAAATTAAAAAGACAAATTTCACAAAGTAGCACTCAGCAAGCTCTAGCTTCTTCCTGGAGCTTTTGGTGGCTGTTGTGAGGAATGGGCCCATCTCCCTTCACAAAGGCCATGTGGTGCAGTCATGTGCCTCAGTTGTCCCCAGACAAGAACGGGGGATGTGGTTGCCTTGGAGAACCTGACAAGGAACAACATGAGGAGAGACCCTGCCCCTGATGTACCCTGAGCTGGTGTCCTACCTTGTACCAATGGGAGATGGGGCTTTAAAAGGATACATCTGGGGAGGGGGGTGTGGTGGTGAAGAAGAATGAATAGACGGAGCACAGGGCATCTTTCGAGCAGTGAAACTATTTTGTACAACACTACAGTAGTTGATACATGACATTATGCATTTGTCAAAACCCATAGAACTGTACAACAGAAAGAGTGAAACCTGAGTCAACTACAGAGCTTAGTTACTAATAAGTATCAATATTGATTCCTTAATTGTAACAAATGTACTACACTAATGCAAGGTGTTAATAATAGGGGAAACTGTGTGTGGAGGGCATAAGGGAATTCTCCCTACTTTCTGTGAAATTTTTCTGTAAAGTTAAAACTTCACTAAAAATAAAGTTTATTATATATATATTTTTTTAAAAAGGTAGCTTTTTTGTGGTATGTGCTCCCTAAATTAAAGCAGTGCTACTTGAGAGAAACACTGTGCCAAACCTACATTTTAATATTTGGGGAATTTACTTCATATTAGCTACACCAGTAGTTTTCACATCAGGCTAGCTGCATAAGATGCCCTTGGGGGGAGATTATAAACAATTTTATTTGAATAAATATTTATGAAGTCTCTAACATGTAGTAGGAGCTCCTCTAGGCATCCGGGATACAGCAGTGAACAAAAGAAAGTTCTGGCTCACATGGAACTTGCACTTGAATATGGGGAGACAAGTGGTAAAACAAAACAAAACACATAAATATATAGCATGTCAGATGGCCACAAGTGCTATGAAGAAAAATGAAGTAGGGTGAGCAGCATCATGGTGATGGTAACTGGAGATAAGTTATTTTAGACGATATGGTAAGAGAAGACCTCTCTGATAAGCTGATGCATGAGCAAAGCCCTGAAGGAAGTGAGAGAAAAGACGTGTGGATATTCGGGGGATATCTTATGGAGAAACAATAACACAAAAAGAAAGGCCCTGAGGTTGGAGCATGCTTGTTTTTTCTTTTTCTTTTTTTTTTCCTCCTAGAAACAGTGACATGGCCAGTGACTGAAGAGGATGAGTTGGGGGGTGGGGGCAGGGTATAGTAGGAGATGAGGGCAGGGAGCCTGGGGCTGGGTACAGATTATGAGGGCCTTTTAGGTCATAGAAAGGATTTAGGATTTTACTCTGAGTGAGATAGGAAGGCATGGAAAATTTTGAGCAGATGAATGACATGATCTGTCTTTGGGCATAAAGAATCACCCTGGCTGTCCTGCAGAAGAGCATAGACTACCAAAGGGGGGGCAAGGGTGGAAGCGGGAAGACCAGTATGAACTTACCATATTTCAGGTGGGATATGATGGTGTTCAGGACAAGGAGGCTTAGGTGGAGATGGTATAAATAAAAATGTTATTTTTACTGCCCCCCCCCCCCATTCTGGTTCCAATTCAGTAGATTTAGGATGGGAACTAGAAATCTCTATTTTTTTTTTTTTAAATAGGTTTCTATTTTCTTTTCTGTCTTCTGAGACATTGTCAGATTTTGAAACCAGCAATTTGTGATGAGAAATCACCCTCTCCTTTCTTCTGGGGTCTTCCCCTCGGACCTCTCTGCCTGCATCTTTTCTCCACCTCCTCCAGCGCTGGGCTCTGCATCCAGGCCTCTTTTGCACAGCTCTGATGCTCTCATTGTTTTCCTTGATGTGTCCTCCCTGGTTATCTTTTGGCTATTCTTAACCAGCCAAATCCTAGGCCGCTGCCCTGCCACCCCCACCCCACACACACAGCCTCTAGGTTAAATCCACACTGCAGCTGAACTTGTCATCCCCCATGCCCTTTCTTTTCATATTGTCATGTCCCTGCCAAAATCCTCCCAATGGCCTTGCTCTGGCCAGTCCTCTAGCCACTGACAGTCCAATCCTAATCAGTCATCCCACCTTATCTCCTGCTGTGGCTGCCCAGAAGTCATCCTCTGGGGTAAAAATGATTTATTTACTGTGCTTCAGACACAACATGGAAGTTCTCATTTCTGCCTCTTTCTTCATACAATTTATTTCCTGAGCTGGGCTGCTCTGTTCCCTCTCTGCCTTACCATATCCTACACATCCATCAAGGCACTGCCCAAATTCTTATGAAAAACACATTTTAAAAATGTTTGAATAGTTAATACATGCACATGGTTCAAAAGTCAAAGGGTTAGAAAAGGCTCTACATTTGAAGGCCACCCTCCTAATACCCCCAACTGCCAGGTGAACAGTTCTCCAACCTGAATGCATCACTCTTCCAGCTACCTGTGGGTCCTTTCATGATATTCTGTCAGGTAGAATCACATGTGTGTGTGCATGCTTGTATCCTGTACTTATAAATATTTTGTATTTATATAAACATATACATATACACAGGAATATATATTTATTTTTTCTTTTCCCACTAATGGTAGCATATTATCCACATTGTATTTTCTCTTGCTTTTTTCACTTAATATATTCTTAATGATTGTTCAACATCATTATACATAGAATTGCCTTATTGTTTTTAATGTCTGCATAATATTCTATTGTATAGATGCATCATAATTTACTTAATCAGTCCTATATTGTTGGGTATCAAGAATGTTTCCAGGCTTTTGCTACGAAAATGGTATAATAAAATTCCTTGGAAATATTTCTTTGTGTACACAGAGAGGTATAGCTGTGGCATAATTTCTTGGTAGAATTGTTGGTTCAGAGAATGTGTGAGTTTTAACTTTTTATGGACATTGCCAAATTGTTCTCTGGTTTGAACTCCCACTAGTAATGTATAGGCATGGGAGTAATTCAGGGCATGTCTGAAGGCTGGGCTTAGGAAATTGACTCTTTTTTAAAGTTATTATTTTTTTTTAAAGCAGTTTTATTGAGATATATTCACATACCATACAATCCATCCAAAGTGTACAGTCAGTGGCTTTTAGCACACTCACAGAGTTGTACATTCATCAATCACAGCCAATTTTAGAATATTTTCATTACTCCAAAAAGAAAAATCCCATATCCTTAGCAATCACCTCTCAATCTATCTTTTTCCATTCTACATAACCACTAATCTAATTCTGTCTCTATAGATTTATTTGTATTTACATTTTTTATTGTGATTGTTTACATACCATGCAATTATCCAAAGATCCAAAGTGTACAATCAATTGCCCCCAGTACCATCTTACAGCTGTACATCCATCACCACAATTAATTTTGTTCAATTTTTAGAACATTTTCGTTAGTCCAGAAAAGAAATAAAGACAAAGAAGGAAAAAAAAAAAGGCACACATCCTCCCATATCCCTAACCAACCCCCCTCCAATGTTGACTCATAGTATTGGTTTAGTACATTTGTTACTGTTTATGAAAGAATGTTGAAATACTACTAACTGTAGTATGTATTTTGCAATAGGTATATATTTTTTTCCTATATACCCCTCTATTAATAACTTCTAGTTGTAGTGTCATACATTTGTTCTGGTTCATGAAAGAGATTTCTAATATTTGTACAGTTAATCTCGGACATTGCCCACCACAAGATTTACTGTTTTATACATTCCCATCTTTCAACCTCCAACTTTCTTTCTCACAATGTGCTACCGTCACCTCTGTTCATTTCCAAATATTTAAGTTCATCCTAGTTGAACATTCTACTCATACTAAGCAACCACTCCCCATTCTTTAGCCTCATTCTATATCTTGGTAACTTATGTTTCATGTCTATGAGTTTACATATTACAATTAGTTCCTATCAGTGAGACCCTGCAATATTTGTCCTTATGTGTCTGGCTTATTTCACTCAGCATATTGCCCTCAAGGTTTCATCATCAATCCATTTTTTTTTTAAGATGGTTTCGTGCACATGCCATACATTCCCTCCTAAGTAAACAGTCGATGTTTCCCTGTATAGTCACATATTTATGTGTTCACCACCATCACCACAATTTATATAAGGACATCTACATTTCTTTCACAAAGCAGGAGAAGAGTCAAAGAAGGTAGAGAGGCAAAAGAAAAAGAAGAAAGAAAAAAACAAACAAACAAAAAAACATGACAGGTAGGAAGCAGCAAAAGGAAAGATAACCTTAGATCAAAGTAGAATAAAGAGTCAAACAACACCACCAATGCCAAGAGTCTCACACTCCTCCACTATGCCCCCCTCTTACCTGCATATACCTTGGTATATTGCCTTTGTTACATTAAACAAACCATAATACAATGACTCTGTTAATTATAGTCTCTAGTTTACCTTGCTAATGCTAATGTCTCCCTATTTTTAACACCTTGTAAGGTTGACATTCATTTGTTCTCCCTTGTGAAAAAATATTTGTACATTTTATCGCAATTGTTGAACACTCTAGGTTTCACTGAGTTATACAGTTCCAGTCTTTATCTTTCCTCTTTCTTTCTGGTGTCCCACATGCTCCTCCTCACCTTCCTCTTTCAACCATATTCATAGTTATCTTTGTTCAGTGTACTTACATTGTTGTGCTCCCATCACCCAAAATTGTGTTCCAAATCTCTCACTCCTGTCTTTTTCTATCAGTCTGTAGTGCTCCCTTTAGTATTTCCTGTAGAGCAGGTATCCTGTTCAGAAACTCTCTCATTGTCTGTTTGTCAGAGAATATTTTGAACTCTCCCTCATATTTGAAGGACAGTTTTGCCGGATATAGGATTCTTGGTAGGCAGTTTTTCTCTTTCAGTATCTTAAATATATCAAACCACTTCCTTCTTGCCTCCATGGTTTCTGCTGAGAAATCCACACATAGTCTTATTGAGCTTCCTTTGTATGTGATGGATCACTTTTCTCTTGCTGCTTTCAGGATTCTCTCTTTGTCTTTGATGTTTGATAATCTATATTAAGTGTCTTCGCGTAGGTCTATTAAGATCTATTCTGTTTGGAGTACACTGTGCTTCTTGGATCTGTAATTTTATGTATTTCATAAGAGATGGGAAATTTTCATTGATTATTTCCTCTTTTATTTCTTCTGCCCCCTTTCCCTTCTCTTCTCCTTCTGAGACACCAATGATACGTACATTCTTGTTTTTCATTTTGTCCTTAAGTTCCCGGAGACGTTGCTCATATTTTTCCATTCTTTATCTGTTCTTTTACATGTAGGCTTTCAGGTGCCTTCTTCTCCAGTTCCTGAGTGTTTTCTTCTGCCTCTTGAGATCTGCTGTTGTATGTTTCCATTGTGTCTTTCATCTCTTGTGTTGTACCTTTCATTTCCATAGATTCTGCCAGTTGTTTTTTCAAACTTTCAATTTCTGTCTTATGTACACTCAGTGTTTTCTTTATAGCCTTTATCTCTTTTGCCATATTGTCTCTAAACTTTTTGAATTGATTTAGCATTAGTTGTTTAAATTCCTGTATCTCAGTTAAAGTGTAAGTTTGTTCCTTTGACTGGGCCATAACTTTGTTTTTCTTAGTGTAGGTTGTAGTTTTCTGTTGTCTAGGCTTCTGGTTTCCTTGGTTATCCCAATCAGGTTTTCCCAGACAAGAGCAGGCTCAGGTCCCAGAAGGAGGAAATATTCAGTATCCAGTTTCCCTGCTGGTGTGTCTTAGAGGATTGACACACCCTGTGCTTTTCTGCCTAGCAGGTGGCACCTGTCAGCCTGTAGCTCCAGACTGGGGTAAGGAGGTGTGGCCCGTAGCTCTCCTCCCCCAGTCTCCGGGGTCTGGCCCTGAATGGAAGGTGGGTAGTAGAGTTGGGCTCCACCTCTTTTCTCTTGGGAAGCTATTCCCCCCCAGAGAGAGGTCATTTGCATATAAATAGATTCTTTGTTTCTCTGACTCTGCTATCTCCACCCTTGTCTGGGTCAGAGTGCTGTGAGTTTAAAATGGCTGAGGCTTTCTCTACTGCAGGGCACTGCGAGATGAAAATGGTTGAAGCTTTCTCCACTGAGCCGCCCAGGTTGACAGAGAGAGAAAAAGACAGAAAGCCCCTTTTCAGGGTCAATCTTCAGTCCTTAGATTTACCCTTCGGCCACAGATAGCTTTCCTTCTAGTAACATGTATAACCCTAGACTTCCCCTTTCAACCTTACTCATACTCAGCATTGTTAAATACACTTACAGTATTGTGCTACTATCACCTCTGTCCATTTCTAAGCATTTACAATCAACCTTATTAAACAGTCTGTACTCCTTAGGCATCATCTACCTCTTCTCTACCGTCTTTCTATCTCCTGGCAACCTATACTCTAGATTTTAACTCTCAGAGATTGTTTATTATAATTAGTTCATATTAGTCAGACCATACAATGTTTGTCCTTTTGTGTCTGGCTTATTTTTCTCAACATAATGTCCTCAAGGTTCATCCACATTGTTGCATGCATCAGGACTTTATTCCTTTTTACAGCTGAATAAAATTCCATTGTATGTATGTACCACAATTTGTTTTCCACACATCAGCTGATGGACACTTCGGCTATTTCAATCTATTGGCAGCCATGAATAATGCCACTGTAAACATCAGTGTACAAACATCTATTCGTGTCCCTGCTTTCAGATCTTCTGAGTATATGCCTAGTAACAGGATCACTGGATTGTATGGCAGTTCTATACTTAGATTCCTGAGGAACTGCCAAACTGCCTTCCAGAGCGGCTGCACCATTCCCACCAGTGGTGAAGAAGTGCTCCTATTTCTCTCCAGCACTTGTAGTTTTCTATGTTTTTTTCTTTTATAATGGCCATTCTAGTAGGTGTGAAATGATACCAAATTTTGGTTTTGATTTGCATAGGAAGTTGACTTGTAGTTCACGTAGTCTCATAGTAAGTGGATTTTGTTTGCACTAGTCATTTGTACCTGGTGATATGTCTATAGTTAGGTTCCCCAGAAGAGTCAAACATAGGACAAGGATGTCCAGGAGGGTATAAAATCCTCCATGAAAAATGACAAAGATGCGTTTGTCATGTCAGGCACTGTTTTCACTCCAAGAAGATGGTATTAGCAGTATGATATTCTCATGGGGCTTTGAAGATCTGGGAAGCCCATACCTCCACCTATGAGCTTGCTATATTGCTTCCTGCATTGGGTTGCAGAATTTCTATGTCTTTTGCCATTATAGAAACTTTCTGTTTTAACTGTGTATTAATTAGAATAGGCCAGGCTATGATAAAATTGGCCCCAAATTTATCATGGCTCAAAACAAAATAGTTTATTTCTGCTCTCAAGTTTGAGGCAAGTGTTCCTGGCCATTAGGTGATTCTCCTCCATGCAATGATTCAGGGACCCAGGCTCCTTTTACCTTGTGCCAACCCCTAGGACCTCATTGTCCCTTGCATCCATTCAGAGCAAAGAGTGATTTTTCTGTCACACACTAAGGCTACTTTCATCTGTGGCTCTGCCATCTCCTGTAATTGCAACATTGTCTGCATCTGCTCGCTGGTGGAAAGGGAAAGGACACAAAGGAGACACTCCCACTTTAAAAAGCCTAGATCCAAGAAATCCCACAATCATTTCCTTTCATGTTCCATTGGCAAGTATTTTGTGTTCTTTCCATCACTTATATCAATATACTATTGTCTCATCACCACAGTGTCATGTCTCAATTGGGAATTAATTTAAAGACTCCACACCCTAATTTCTTCATCTATATCCACCAGTTCAATAATTAAATCTTTAGTTGAGTCTAATCAGTTATTCAAACTATCCAAGGGATTTCTAAATTCAATTAGTACTTTTTTTTTAATGTCTAGAGGTACTATTTCTTTTTCAAATCAGTTTGGCCATTTAAAAATAGTCTTGTTCCATTACCTTATTTTCAATCCCCTCTTTTATTTCCTTACACACAGTATTCTAATTTTATACTCAGGATGTGATTATTTCAGTATCTGCAATTTTTGTGGTTGTCATTCCATTTGTTGCTTAGGCTGACACTCATTCAAGGTGGCTGATTTCCCTTGTGGGTTTTGGATTGTGAGTGTCTGCATGTAAATTTGCTTAACTTGGAACTTTATTCTTTGAGACCTAAATTTAAGATATTCCTCCCAAGAAGAACTTGGATCGCTGTTTCCAGGCACCTGGCATCACTAACAATCTGGGACTATGTTAAAATACATTTTTGGCTTGGTTTCATAGGTGTGAAGGTGGAATCCAACCCCAAACTATGGGAGGGCTAACTTGTGGTTATTAATTATTAAGGGAGATGTAAAACTTAAGAATTAAGAAAACAAGACTTGAAAAAAACAAGCAAGTTATTTTGTCATTTGCCTTTGTGGAACATATTTTTTTCTCGCTAACCCTTCCACTGAGGTGTCACCTTGAGAGCCTGGCTTTATGTAGGAGTCTGATTGAAATTTTCACTTCTTGTAGGATCTAGACTGTTCTGGTTTGCTAGAGCTGCCATTATGCAAAATACCAGTAATGGAATGACATTTATAAAGGGGATTTTTTAGGTTACAAATTTACAGTTCTAAGGCCATAAAAGTGTCCAAATTAAGGCATCAACAAGAGGTAACTTCACTGAAGAACAGCCGATGATGTCCGGAACACCTGTCACCTGGGAAGGCATGCGGCTGGCATCTGCTGGTCCTTTGCTCCCGGGTTATGTTTCAAAATGACTTTCTCCAAAATGTCTCTGGGCTTTTGTCTTCACTCCTCTCTTTCAACATCTGTGCATCATTTCTCCCAGGGCATTTCTCTCTAAGCATCTGGGGGGTCCTCTTAGTTTCTCTGGGACAAACTCTGGGCTTCATCCCTTAGTATCTCCAGACATCTTTCTGTCTGCATCTCCAAGTGTCTCCATGTGTCAGCTTCTATGTTGGCTCCTGAGCTCTCTTAAGTAATCCAGTGAACCAATCAAGACTTACCCTGAATGGGTGGAGTCCACACCTCCATGGAAATAACCCAGTCAAATGTATCACCCACAGTTGGTGAGTCACATCTCCATGGAAATACTCAATCAAATCAAAATGTTCCACCCGACGAGATTGGGTTAAAAGATCCTGCCTCTTCTGGGGTCCATTACAGTTTCAAACTGGCGCATAGACTTTATCTCTGTGTGGGTAATTTAAACTGAAACTCTAAGCCAGTATGGTTAGGAAATGCCCCAGGGAAGCCACTGTCTCACTTAACTTCATGACTTTCATATTATTTTTGGTGTCTAATAATGTCTCTTATTTTCTTTCCACCTCAGCATACAGAAAAGAGATTTAAAAATATTTTATCTTGCATTTTATGTGTTTTATACTAGAAAGAATTTTAGAGTATCTAGCCTGCCATCTTTCCATGAAAGGTAGATAGGATGTACAGGAAGATAGATAGGAAGACAGGATTCCTGTGGATCCCTAGAATGTAAAAATATGGATGAGCAAAAATTATTCCCTTCAGGCTTTTAGTGTAAATTTTCAGTTGATTCTTTAGAGTTTTCTGGGTGTGGAGTCATATAATCTATAAATAATCATAATTTTACCTCCTGTTTTACATTTTTGTAGCTTTTATATTTTTCTTTTTTTCAGTTTCATTGGTGAGAACTTCCAAATAATGTACAATAATAGTTAGAAAGCATACCCTTGTTTTCTTTCTTTAATGGGAATGTCTAGTATTTCCCCAAAAAGCAAGATGCTGTAATAGAGGTTGTATTTTACATTATTAGGAAGTATGAGTATATTTTTATTTAGAGTTTTTTGGTAAAAGAAAGAATGGAATTTAATTTTTAAAAAACATTTTTTAGCGTCTATGGAATTAGTCATATGATTTTTCTCTTTTGATCTATTAATACAGTGAATTGTATGAATAGATTTCCTAATACTAAGTCATATTTACATTCCTGAAATAAACCCCACTTGAGCATTGTGGCAGATTGAGTTATATACCCCAGAAAATACATGTTCTTAATCTTAATCTGTTCTGTGGGTGTGAACCTATTGTTAATAGGATCTTTTAAAGATGTTATTTTTAGTTAAGGTGTGGCCAACTAAATCAGAATAGGTCTTAATCCAATTACTGGAGACATTATAGAAAGAAAAGCTACAGGGAAGAGCCAGAAGCTGAAGTCAACTGAACTGGAAGAGAAAGGAGAGGACATCCCCATGTGAGGGAAAGCTAAAGAACCCAAGGGTTGTCATTTTACTTTCATGATAGTCCCTTGATGCACAAAAGTTTTTAATTGTGATGAGGTCCTATTTACCTATTTTGGTTGTTGTTGTTGCTTGTGTTTTTGGGTGTAACATCTAAGAAACTACTGCCCAACACAAGGTCCTGAAGATGCTTCTCTAAATTTTCTTCCAGGAGTGTTATAGTTCTAGTTCTTATAGTTAGCTCTTTGATCCATTTTGAGTTGATTTTTGTATATAGTGTGAAGTATGAGTCCACCTTTATTCTTTTGCATATGAGCATCCAGTTTTCCAGTACCATTTGTTGAAGAGACTGTTCTTTCCCAATTGAGTGGATTTGAAACCTTTGTCAAAAATCACTTGGCCATAAATATTGTGCCATTTTGGATACATTATGTACCCCAGAAAAACCATATTCTTTAATGCAGTCTTGTGGGAGCAGACTGATTAGTATGTTGATTAGGGTGGAGCTCTAATTAAATTATTCCCATGGACGTGTGGACCCTGTCCATTCAGGGTAGGTGTTGTTTAGTTCACTGGAGTATTTAAGAGAGAACCTAAGAGCTGACACAGACCCAGATGCTTGCTGATGCTTGGAGATGCTTGGAGATGTTTGGAGATGCTAGCCCAGAGTTTGCTCTGGAGAAGCTAAAAGAGGACCCACAGATGCTTATAGAGAGAAACCTGGGAGAACATGCAAGAATGCACAGGAGCTGAGAGAGAGAAGCTAAGAGAGGACCCCCAGATGCTTAGACCACAGGAGCTGAAGAAGCTAAGAAAGACAAGCCCAGAGACATTTTGGAGAAAGCCATTTTGAAACCAGAACCCAGGAGCAAGGGACCAGCAGATGCCAACCATGTGCCTTCCTAGCTGAGAGAGGTTTTCTTGATGCCATTGGCTTTTCTTCAGTGAAGGTATCCTCTTGTTGATGCCTTAGTCTGGACACTTTCTTGTAGCAATGATTTGTAGTTTACATGTACAAGCCCTTTACATCCTCGCTTAGATTTATTCTTAGATAGGTGATTCTTTTAGTTGTTAACTTTTTTCTTGATTTCTTCTTCAGATTGTTCATTACTGTTGTTTACAAACACTAGACATTTGTGGATGTTGATATTGTACTTCACCAACTGAAAATGTTCCAAGTGCAATTTAACAAGTAGTCAGAGAGCAAAGTTCAAAGAATGTTGAAATAACAGTTTCAGTTATTTCCTTACTATGAAATATAACATATATGCAAAAATGTGATAGTTTTCAAAGTACAATTAACAAGTAGTTATATAGGAAATTTCCAGGAATGCTATGGGTTACAGTTCCACCATTTCAATTCTTTCCTTCTAGCTATTCCATTACCCTAGCAACTAAGAAAAAGAAAATTATATAGAGAGTCTGTATTCGTAATCTGTTGTTAAATTCCATCTTGTCTGTTCCTACCCCTTCCTCTAGTTTAATCACTTTCCTGATCTTCAGGGGGTCATGTTCTTTTAATCCATTTCTGTGGGTGCAGCCCTATTGTGGGTGGGACCTTTTGGTTAGGTTATTTCAATTGAGATGTGACCCAGCCCATTCCTTTTACCGGAGTACTTTATGAGAAGGTAAAAGATGGAAAAAGCAGCCCAGAAACTCAAAGAGAAATAGCCCCCAGAGACGCTGAGAGACAAGGTGACATTCACTGAAGCTGTGAGAGGCACAGAAGCCAGAAACTGAAAGCAGTGAATCCAGGAGGGAGAGAAGGACCAGCAGGCACTGGTCATGTGCCTTCCATGTGACAAAGGTGTCCCAGATGCCGGCAGCCTTTCTTCAGAGAAGGTATCCTCCTGTTGATGCCTTTATTTGGACATTTTCATGGCCTTATAATTGTAAATTGTAAGCTAATAAATCCCCATTGTTAAAAGCCAGTCTGTTTCTGGTATATTGCATTTTGTCAGCTTTAGCAAAGCAAAACAATCTGTGTAGGCTACACTTCAGAAATCATTTAGTCTTAGAACCCTAGAACCTAGAGAATGACCTATCTGTGGTCCATCGAATTACCTGGGTGATCACTGAGGACTCTCCACCCTGGCTGGCCAGAGCTCTAATGTCTTCCCATTATGTGTGAGCTCTGGGAAAATTTATGTTTACACAACCTTTGTCACTTTTTTGTGTGTGTGCCTTGCCTCTGAGTGCAGAACCCAGCCCTCAGCAAAGACTTAAGTGAACCTATATGCAAATTTCTGGAGTTTCTTGTTTGTATAGCTTCCCACAAATTCTAGCTGCCTCAGCCTCCCCAGAGCTGGGCTTAGTTTGGCTTCTGCACCTGTAATCCAGGATTTGCCTCCAGATAAAAAGTTGGGGTGAGAGTAGGGCTCACTTGTTTGTTTCTCTTCTCTTGTGAGTCACTATCCTGTGCTGCCTATTGTCCAGTGACTGAAAACAATTGTTTCATATCTTTTTTTAGTTTTCTGGTAGTTAATGATAGAAGATTAAGTCTGGTCCTTTTAACTCCATCATGATTAGAAGCAGGAGCTTTTCATTTTGGGTTTTAAACTAGCTCCTTTCTTTTTCATTCTTTTATTTTAGCTCCAGGGATCACAATATGAATCTTTAGCGTCTCAAAATCTTCTAAGTATTTATATTGAATTATTTCAGGAAAAATGTATAAACATTGCAATAGTATAGTTAAATTTTCCCCATTTTTTGTTATATATATCTATATATACTTTTTATTTGAGAAGGAATTCATGTACCATAAAATTCATCCTTTTAAAGTGTACAAGTTTTGTATAGTCACAGAATTGGGCAATCATCAGCATTCTGTACTTCCAGAAAATTTTCATCATCCCAAAAAGAAACACAATACCCCAGAGCAGTCACTTGCCAATACTTCCTCCCCTGGTCCCTGGCAACACTAATTTACTTTCTGTCTCTATGGATTTGCCTATTTTGGACCTTTCATGTAAATTGAATTATATATTATCTATGTACATTTTAAATCCAGCAATTAAATGTTATCATTTTTGCTTTAAACAGTCATATGTCTTTTAAATATATTAAGAGAAGAGTAGGAAAAATGTGTCAGTTTTTATATTCACCTATATATCCACCATTTTTGGTGCTTTTTGTTCTTTCCTGTAGATCTGAGATACTGTATGGTATCTATTCCAGTTTGCTAATGCTGCCATTATGCAAAATACCAGAAATGGGTTGACTTTTATAAAGGGGATTTATTAAGTTACAAATTTATAATTGTAAGGCCATAAAGGTGTCCAAACGAAGACATTAACAAGAGGATACTGTGCTGGTTTGGATGTATTATGTCCCCAAAAACACCATGTTCTTTGATGCAATTTTGTGGGGGCAGATGTATTTAATGTCTATTAGATTGGAATCCTTTAATTCAGTGTTTCCATGGAGATGTGACTCAATCAGCTGTGAGTGAAACATTTGATTGGATAATTTCCATGGAAATGTTGCCCTGCCCATTCAGGGTGGGTGTTAATTGGATCACTGGAGTACTTTAAAAAGAGCTACACAGGCCTAGATGCTTGCTATAGCCAAGAGGGACACTTTGAAGAATGCACAGGAGTTGAGAGAGGAGCTGTAACTTACAGAGACATTTTGAAGACGGCCATTGAATGCAGTTTTGCTGATGTTTTGGAGGTACTAGCCCAGAGTTTGCCCAGAGAATCTGACACAGAGACATTCTGGAGAATGCCATCTTGAAACACAACCTGGAAGCAAGCAGATGCCAGCCACATGCCTTCCCAGCTAACAGAGGTTTTCCAGACACCAATGGCCTTTCTCCAATGAAGGTACCCTACTACTGATGGACAATTTATGGCCTTAAGACTGTAACTGTGTAACCAAATAAACCCCCTTTATAAAAGCCAATTGTTCTAATTTGCCAGGATGCAAAACACCAGAAATGGATTGGCGTTTTTAAAAGGGGGTTTATTTGGTTACACAGTTACAGTCTTAAGGCCATAAAGTGTGCAAGGTAATGCATCAACAATTGGGTACCTTCACTGGAGGATGACAAGTGGTGTCCGAAAAACCTCTGTTAGCTAGGAAGGCACATGGCTGGCCTCTGCTCCAAGTTCTGGTTTCTAAATGGCTTTCTCCTAGGATGTTCCTCTCTAGGCTTCAGCTTCTCTCCAAAATGTCACTCGTAGTTGCTCTTGGGGCATTTGTCCTCTCTTAGCTTCTCTGGAGCAAAAGTTTGCTTTCAAAGGCCTTCTCCAAAATGTCTCTGTAAACTGCAGTTCCTCTCTCGGCCCCTGTGCATTCTTCAAAGCATCCCTCTTGGCTGTAGCAAGCTTGCTCCCTCTGTCTGAGCTTAAGTAGTGCTCTAGTAAACTAATCAAGGCCCATGCTGAATGGGCAGGGCCACACCTCCTTGGAAATTATCCAGTCAGAGTTATCACCTACAGTTGGGTGGGGCACATTTCCATGGAAACAATCTAATCCAAACGTTCCAACTTAATCCCCCACTATTATGTCTGCCCCACAAGATTGCATCAAAGAATATGGCTTTTTCTGGGGGACACAGTACATTCAAACCGGCACACCAATTCATTTCTGGTGTTTTGCCAAATGGCAGCATTAGCAAACCAGAACAGATACCTTCACTGAAGAATGGCTAGTAGTGTTCGGAACACCTCTGTCAGCTGGGAAGGCATGTGGCTGGCATCTGTTGTTCCTTTGCCCCTGGGTTGCATTTCAGAATGGCTTTCTCCAAAATGTCTGGGCTTTTCTCTCTTAGCTTCTTCAGCTCCTGTGCATTTAACTATCTGGAGGTCCTCTCTTAGTTTTTATGGCGCAAACTCTGGGCTAGCATCTCTTAACTTAGCATCTCCAAATGTCCCTCTGTCCACAACTCCAAGCATCAGCTTTCAATGGCCATTCCAAAAGTCTCTTTCAGCTGCTCTTATAGGACTTAGTGATTTAATTAATACCCACCCTGAATGGGCAGGGTCCACATCTTCATGGAAACATTCAATCAAGAGGTCATACCCTAATAAAAAAGATTAATAAATCTGCCCCTACAAGATTGACCTAAGGAATATGGCTTTTTGGGGGACATAATATATCCAAACCAGCACAGTACCATTTCCTTTTATTCTGAAGAACTTCCTTTAGCATTTCTTGTAGTTATCCCTTCTCTGCTTAAGATCTTTTGCCAAACAGGGAACAGGGAAGCTCCTGTCACATAATAATTCCATTACTTATTGAGTTTTTCAAGGAATTTGTTCATTTCATCTAAGTTATTGAATGTATTGGTATAAACTTTTAAATTTTATTCCCTTATTATACTTTCAATGCCTGTGTTCTGTACAGATATCCCATCTTTCAGTTCTGATATTGGTAACTTGTATTTTCTCCTAAATGGCTTTGCTAGGGGTAAACCAATTGTAATCTTTTCAAAGAATCAGTTTTTGTTTGATAATTCTCTATATTTTCTGACTGTTTTTATACGTCATTGATTTTAATTCTTCCTTCTTCTTTCATATATAAATTTAAGGTTATAACTTTCCCTTTAATTATAGCTTTAGTTACAGCCCACAAATTTTGAAAAATTGTATTTTCAGTATCATCCATTTCAAAATGTTTTCTAATTTTCCTTGTGTTGTTTTCTTTGGTCCATGGGTTATTTGCAAATGTGTTGTTTACTTTCCAAGTATTTGAGGCTTTTCTACCTATCAGTGAGATTTCTCCATTCTGGCTTTCCAAGGATTAACCAAACTCTGTTATCACTACGCAGCTTTCAGACTGACAGCATGAAGATCTCTACAAGGCCTTTCAGAGTCTTGTTTTGCACATGCTTAGTCTAGCTATGGTAGGCTTACTTCCAATGGTCCCTTACCTCCTGGTATTCTTGCTCTTATGTAATTCTTTCCCCTTTAGTGTGGGATGGATTTAGTGACTTGCTTCCTACCAGTAAAATATAGCAAAGATAATGGGATGCCACTTATATGATTAGGTTATAAAATATCATGACTTCTGTCTTGCTAGCAGACTTGCTTACTTTGGTGAGCAAACTGTCATGTTGGAGGGGCCTATATGGCAAGGCACTGAGGGTGGCCTCAGGCCAACAGCCAAGAAGGAACTGAGCCCTCTGTCCAACAACTCTTGAGTTACTGAATCCTGCCAACAACCAAATAAGTGAGTTTTGAGGTGGATCCTTCCTCATCGAGCATTCAATGAGATTTCAGCCTTGGCCTACACCTGGAATACAATCTTGTGGGAGTCCCTGAAGGTGAGGACCCAGCTAAGCCAGGCATAGACTCCTGACCCACAGAAACTGTGAGATAGTAAATGAGTGTTATTTTAAGCTACTAAGTTTTGGGGTAATTTTTTAAACAGTAATAGATAACCAATACACCAACTTTTAGCCAAGGATTCACAGTGAATCCTTTTGCATACTTCTGGGGCCCTTACTCTGTGTAGCTCCCTCTTTTAGGTACTCTGCCATGCAAATTCCAACTGCCTTAGTAGTCCAGAACTCTGATATCTGTGTATGTCTGGATAATTTAATAACAAGGATTGAGTTATAAACTCTTTGTATCCTTCACAGAGCCTATCTTAATACCAAATTTCTAATGAGTTCTCCTTTAGTTATTTGTTGAATGTCATGGTTTCCAGCTTGAACTGCCAATGATGCATCCTTGATCAGGGGCACATTCCAGTGGGAGGAAGTGAGAACTGGATGGCAAATGAGTTGAAGCCGGTCTTGGTTTGCCGTGGCTGCTGTAACAATGCCACAGACTAGCAGGCTTTGGAACAATGGAAGTTTATTGTCTCATAATTCTGGAGACTAGAAGTACAATATCAAGGGGTCAGTTGGCTCATGCTTTCTCTGAAGTCTGTAGTGTACTGTTGGTTCTGTGGGCATGTTGGCAATCCATAACTCAATCTCTACCTCTCACTTGGGGTCTCTTTCTGTATCCCACTGACTCTGTGTCCAATTTTCCTCTGCTTTATAAGGACTCCAGTTGTATTGGTTTAAGGCCTCACCTTATTAGGATCTTCAAAGATCCTATTTACAAATGGGTTTATATCCACAGGACCAGAGGTTAGGACTTGAACATGTCTTTGTGGAGGACATGATTCAATCTATAACAAAGCCCAAGTCTTCAAGGACCACATGCCTCACACAAAGGCTCATCTGCTCCAATTTTTCCTCTGCTTCCAGACCTAGATGGAATGCAGGATGTAGAATCTGGCTTCCTCTGTGGCCACCAAGGGGCTGGATGACATCACCTGGAAATGCCTGTGGAGTAAACCTTAACCAATAAGAAATGGGAGATTGGAGTGAGCTTGGCAGACACATTCCATTTCTTTTGTCCACTCTATGAACTTCTCTGAGGTACAGTTTTTCTTTGTAGCCTTTCCAGAAAAGTCCCATAGACCCAGAAAATGTACCTGCTGAATGACCTCCTGCATCAATTTGAGCTTACTGTGAAGGAATAGTCAGCACAGTAGTGAATCACACAACATTGATTTACATCTTTCTTTGCCTTACTTTCCCTTTTCCTCACCCTTACCTCCTCCTAGGCCTGCTTCTCTCAAAGAAATTAGCCATACCTTAATCCTTGCCTCAGGCACATCTTTCTAGAGAACCGAGGCTAAGAGAGTTGGCCACTCACAGTTTATCTTTGCTTTTAGTTTCCATCTTGATGGATAATTCGTGAGTATACTTTAGCAGAGCAAACAGAGCCATGACTCATCTCTGATAATTCATATAGCGAATTTCACATTGTTCTAGTTTGCTAATGCTGCCGGAATGCAAAACACCAGAAATGGATTGGCTTTTATAAAAGGGGGTTTATTTGGTTACACAATTACAGTCTTAAGGCCATAAAGTATCCAAGGTAACACATCAGCAATCGGGTACCTTCACTGGAGGATGGCCAATGGTGTCCGGAAAACCTCTGTTAGCTGGGAAGGCACATGGCTGGCGTCTGCTCCAAAGTTCTGGTTTCAAAATGGCTTTCTCCCAGGACGTTCCTCTCTAGGCTGCAGTTCCTCAAAAATGTCACTCTTAGTTGATCTTGGGGTACTTGTCCTCTCTTAGCTTCTCTGGAGCAAGAGTCTGCTTTCAATAGCCGTCTTCACGCTCTCTCATGTGCAGCTCCTGTGCTTTCTTCAAAGTGTCCCTCTTGGCTGTAGCTCCTCTTCAAAATGTCACTCACAGCTGCACTGAGTTCCTTCTGTTTGTCAGCTCATTTATATGGCTCCGCTGATCAAGGCCCACCCTGAATGGGTGGGGCCATGCCTCCATGAAAATTATCTAATCAGAGTCATCACCCACAGTTGGGTGGGGCGCATCTCCACAGAAACAGTCAAAGTATTACAATCTGATCAACACTGATAACGTCTACCCACACAAGATTACATCAAAGATAATGGTGTTTAGGGGACACAGTATTTTCAAACTGGCACATACATATTATTGTGTATCATCTTCTGTCATGTTTTAAATGCCTTCCACCATTCTTTCAAACTCTTTGCTAATGGAAGTGGGAATTAAAAGTGACTGATTAAGGA